>NC_080083.1:22202281-22512757 GCF_949987535.1 Balaenoptera acutorostrata | reverse complement strand
TCTGTGGGGGAAAAAAAAAAAGTTCTGCACAAAAATCAGTGCAGAACAAGATGTGAGGGTGGCTATGTCCAAGCTGATTCCAAGGTTTGCAATGTCGTATGGATGCAAATATCCCATTATTAAGTAACTGTAATTATTTAAGAATAGAATAAAATTTTTTCAGTTATGTGTATTATACAGTTGACCCTTGAACAATGCCAGGGTTAGGGGCATCGACCCTCAGCAGTTGAAATCCGAGTATAACTTAGAGTTGGCCCTCAGATATATGGTTCCTCCATATCCATGGATGCACATCTGTAGATTCAACCAACCACAGATGGTGTAGTACTGTTGTATTTACTGTTGAAAATGTCCACATAGAAGTGGACCCGCACAGTTCAAGCCCACGTCGTTCGTGGCATAAATACTTATGAAGCTGTCTGGGTCAGCTTCCTTAAAAATCAGAAATATTAGGCATATCTTTTTGCCTAAAGGTGCTATGAAAAAATTACAGAGACAGTAAAGGTGCTGTGAAGCAAGAAAGGGTGGGAATTTCTGGCATAATCTATATAAAGAAAACTATAAAACTTTAAAAAATACACTTAAATAACTGGAAAAACATACCATGTTTCTTGTTGGGAAGAGTTAATATTATGAAGCTCTCAGATCTTCCTAAATTGATTTATAAACCTAATGCAATCTGAATCAAAATCATTATGGAAAGTTTTGGGGAATTTAAAAAAAAAAATGAGCCTATCTGTAAAAAGACAAAAATAACTAATAAAACTTGGGGAAAAATTAAGAATGTGAGGAACTCTGGCCCATTAAAGTAGTTAAAATAGTGTGGCGTTAGTCCAAGAATAGAACAAAAAACAGAATATAAAGCCTGGTAATTGAGTTAAGATTATTATAAAAGTGAGGAAAGTATGAATTATTCAATAAATGGTATTGGAGCAACTGATTAACCTCCTGGAAAATACTTGCAGATAGATTATAAAAATGTTCAACTTCACTGGGGATCAAAAATACCAGTTAAAGTAACAATTGCTGTTTTTATCCTATTTTATTAATTTACAATAAACAGTGTTGGCAAGGGTGGAGAAAAAATTAAAGAGGGGAAACAAGCACCACCATATACTGCTGGTGGGAGTGCAACTCTTGGGAGGACAATTTGAAATTATCCAAAAAAATCTTTTAAATAATGGACATACTTTTTGACCAGTAATTCCACTTTTAGAGATTAACCCAAAGGGAATAGCCAGAGATATTCTTCAAAGTTTACATAAAAGAATGACCAGCCCAGGGATATAGCAGTAAAAACTGGGATAGTCTGTATGTTCAAATATGATATATTCATTATAATGATTTATATGAAGCCATTAAATATCGTAGTCTCAAATAATACTGTAAGAATATATAAAATTTCTCCCTAAATAATATTTAGTAAAAAGAACAAATTACAAAAGCCCTTTTCTATTATGATCCTAATTATGTAGGAAAAAAGGTGTGTGTGTGTGTGTATGTATATATATATATATATATATATATATATATATATATATATATATATAACAGAAAGAATATAATATACATTAATAACCGTGATCCTGTGATCTCTTGGTAGGACTGTAGCTGATTTTTACTTTTTCTTCATAATTGTTTATATGTTCCAACTTTTCAAATTGAATAATTATTATAAATATAGTTTTAAAACCTTAATCAATAATGTCTTTCAGCTAGTAAGTGGTACACCTGAGATACAAACCTAAGGCTTCTACATTATTCAACAAGCAATCTTCACTGCTCTTCAAGGTCATGATCAGCAGGACAGTGAGAAAAAAATGATCATATTCTCCTTTCTTTAATCCACGGCCAAAGTATTCTGATACAAGATACCTACCTGGATTCTCCTTCATCCTCCACGTGTTCACAATGGACAGAGTTGAGAGCACTGACTCTCTTATAATCTTGAGGGGTCAGATATAAATATTTGTATCCCTGTGGGAAACACAAATAGTTTTTAACTCATTATCTGCCATCACCACAGAAGACCCAGCAAAGCATGCATAATGCAGCTTGTTCCAAAGCTGGCTTTAAATCTCCAAATCGTGTCTCAGAGTTACTGTCTCATAGAATACTACCACAGATAGTTCTTTGAAAGATGGAAGTGCCTATTTCTGCAGTCACTGACTGTGTCCTTGAAACAAGATATCTTGGAGCTGCAACTCCAGGTATATTCCACTCATTTCCTTTTCATCAAGGTTAAAGGGTCATTCTCTAATCTTTAGTGACACCTCTATTAAAGATATCAACACAAAATTAAAGAATTATATGAATTACTCTTCTTCATTTTCTCAAATCCATAGTACCATCAAAATATAGATGGGTCAAGGATAATTGAGAGCACCACAAAACTAGGATATTCAATCTTCAAATCAGAAGTCTGTGCAGTGCTAATGATCAGTAATCACTGAGCTCATACCTTTTGCTTTTTTAAATAAACAACTTCTAATCCCTATGTACATTAAAAGATTATACTAACACTTCATAACTGACTTATTCTTATACATACATATACACACTCACATAGAAGCTAGTTATTTAATATGTGTGTTCACCTGAAGTGAATCAGTCACTCAGAAAAAAAAAAAAAAAAAGGAAGCAGAGAAAAACTTTTAAAATACTATGAGAAATTATGTCCACCATTTAACTGAATTTGTCCCACAGGGAGCACAACATGCCAGAGACATGAATTTGAATTTGCCACTGATTTTGCCTGACTTATGACGAGAATGCCCTGTAGCACTGAGTGTCAGTAGTATGTCTGTCAGCACATATTTACTGAGTGCCTATTATGTGCAAGATACTAAGACACAGAACAAACAGAAAGGAACAAAACAGGCAAAAATTCCTGGCCTTGTACAACTCATCTTCTAGTAGGAGAGTCAGAAAATACACAAAATAAATAAGTTAAGCATACAATGTTAATGGGAATAATGTTTAAGGAAAAAATAAAATAGAGGAAGGAGACAGGAGAGTTGGCAGAGTTGAACTTTTAGAAGAATAGCCAGGGAAGGCTTTATTGAAAATGTCATTTGAGCCAAGACCTGAAGAGCTGAGGAAATGAGACATGAGGATATTTGGGGGGAAAGCATTCAGGCAGAAGGAACCACAAGTGTGAAGCTGCTGAGTGTGTCCAGCAGGCTCAAGAAACAGTGAAAAGGCTGGTAGAGCCATGGTGTGGAATCAGGTGGGAGCAGCAAGAGAACAGGGACGGAGTGGTACTGGAAGGCCAGTCTAGGGAGGGCCTTGCAGGTAACTATATGGTTTCTGGCCCTCACTTGAGTGAGTTGGGAAGCCTTTAAAGGGTTTTAATCAGAGGAAAGTTTTGAGTTGTGATCTGATTTACATTTAACTGGATCATTCCACTTTCTGTTGAGAGTAGACTTTGGGTAGGGGTAGGGGCAAGGCCAGAGTCAGGAAGGTCAATTAGGAAACAATGCAATAAATGCAGTAAGAGGTGACAGGGACTTGGACTACTGTGTAGCAGTGGAAGTGCTCACAGATGGTTGGGTTCTGGATATATTTTGAAGGTCAGGATGTACACATGATTTATTGACAGAGAGGATGTGGGATATGAGAAAGAGAGGTCAAGGATAACTCCAAGGTCTTTTACTTAGATGAGGAATGGAGGTATCATTTATTGAGACAGAGAATATTGTGGGAAGAACAGATTTAAGGAAGAAGATTAGAAGCTACGTTCAGGCAGATGTGCACGTAGAGATGTGGAGTCTGGATACATGAATCTGAAGTTCAGGGGCAGGATATAAATTTGGAAGTTTATCAGTTTATAGATGGAGTTTAAAGCTTTAAGACTGGATCACCAAGGGAAGGTGAATATAGAAAAGAGGAGAGGTCCAGGGACCAAGCCCTAAAACACCTTTTTTTTTCCCTTCTTACCTCACCTTCCATACAAGCTATCCTGCCATAGCACCAGGTGAGAGGGCACTGGGCCCTGTGGGGTTGAGGCTGGGGAGTCCTAGACTTCTTGGTCCTGCCACAGCCTCTGTGGCACTGATATCTGTCTCCATTCACATTTTTTTTAATAATTTAAAAAATTGAGATAAAAATTCACATAACATAAAACCGGCCATTTTAAAGTGTACAATTCAGTAGTTTTTAGTATATTCAGATGCTGTGCAACCACCACCACTATCTAATTCCAGGATATTTCCATCACCCCCAAAAGAAATACTGTATTTATTAGAGGTCACCAACAATTCCCATATACTTTTAAAATGAATTTTACTGAAGCATAATTTACGTGCAATAAAATCCATCAGTTTTAAGTGTTGTAGTTCGATGAGTTCTGACAAATGTATACACTTGTGTGTAATCACCACCACAATCAAAATATAGAATATTTCCATCACCCCCTGACACTCTTACATTTAAAGATGTAAAAGGTAGCAAAGGAAACTGAGAAAGAGTGGCTAGGGGGGTAAAAAGGAGACTGTAGGTTCCTGGAAACCAAGAGAAGAAAGTATTTCAAGGAGGAAGGAGTAACCAACCACATGGAATACTGCTGAAACGTCAAATAGGTGAGATTCAGAGTTTAACAATATGGAATCAATGGCGACCTTGACAAAAGCAGCTCTGATGGAATGGTGAGGGTGCAAGGGGAACTGACATGGGTTCCAGAGGGGATAGGAGGGAGAAGAGTATCTGGAAACAGCAAGAAGAGAAACTCTTTTAAGAAGTCTTGCTGTACAGGGAAGGAAAAAATGGGGTAGGGTTACTGACTGGAGGGGTAAGTGTCTGTGTGCTAAAAAAAAGGAGTATATTTAACAGAGAGGGAAAAAGTGACGATGTAAGAAAGAAGGGGGAGCAGTTTTGATCTACATCCTTAAGTTGGCAAGAAGGGAAAGGATCGAGCATAGCGGGATTGGCCTTAGATAGAAGCAGGGACCGTTCATCAAAGTACAGGAGAGAAGGCGGAGAATAAGAGCACAGATGCAGATATATAGGAGCTCGTAGAGGCTCTCTTCTAATTGCTTCCATTTTCTCAGTGAATTGGGAAGCAGCAGCATCAGCTAAGAGTGAGGATGAAGGAAGAGGGTGTTGGAGGTTTGAGGAGAGAGATGTCAAATTGTCAATCAGGAGGTTGGTAAGCTTGAATTTAAAGTAAGACCAGTCAACAGCACTGTGTATTTTTCTCCATCAGTGTTCAGCTATGCAGGTGAGGAAAAGGACTAGATGGAGACAGTTGGATTTAAACAAGGTTTCTGTATAGACATGGAGTAAGCGGAATGAAGAGAAAAAGCAAAGAAATAGAAGGCATGGGAAAGGTAGTGATTACGATGATTAGCCTATGGTAGACTTTGGATTTAAGGCTGGATAGGAATAAAATGAGGATGTAAGGAGGGAGTGAAGAGCAGAAGAAAGGTGGCAGGATCAATAGCTGTAGGTCTTGGTGAGTGCAAAGGATTATTGGACTTGGGGTACTAAAGAGAGTGAGCTGGAAAGATAGGATGGAGAAATGGCAAAGGAAGGGATGCTTGAAGTTGACATTATGGGGAATGAGAGGCTGATCTGGGATGCAGGATAGGACCACTGGAGGAGAGGAAATCAAGGATCCAAGAGGCTAGATGATGGGATGAATCATCTACGTATATACAGCAATCATCAAGAATGATAGCAGGACTAGTAGTACTGGAGAGAGTGACAATGTGCCAGCAACTAAAAGATGCAAAGAAGAGGGAGTGGCCAAAGGGTAGGGAACACTATAATAAGGAGCAGTGGTGGTGTGGCACAGTCTGATGACATGAGATTCAAAGACGGGGGTTTTCAGAGAGAAGGGAGGGAAAAGGGTCTGGAAGTAGCAGTGAGGCACTAGCAAGAAGCTATTTTCCTCCAGGCTCAGTGGTACAAGGGAAAGAGAAACCAGTCACCATTTAAGAGGGCTACAGGGGAAGAAGAGTCTTCAGAGGACAGGCAGGTTTCAAGTAGAGCAAGACTGGAGAACAATCAGAGAAGAAGCTGAGGATATGAGAGATTTTGCTGATGACTGACCATAAGTCTTGGAGGCCAAAGTAGAATAATTTAAAGGTACATATATTGGGCTTCCCTGGTGGTGCAGTGGTTAAGAATGCACCTGCCAACGCAGAGGACATGGGTTCGAGCCCTGGTCCGGGAAGATCCCACATGCCACGGAGCAACTAAGCCCGCGAGCCACAACTACTGAGCCCGTGCACCACAACTACCGAAGCCCGTGCGCCTAGAACCTGTGCTCTGCAACAAGAGAAGCCACCACAATGAGAAGCCCATGCAGCACAACGAAGAGTAGCCCCCGCTCGCCACAACCAGAGAAAGCCCGCAAGCAGCAATGAAGACCCAACACAGCCAAAAATAAATAAATTAAATAAATAAAGAAAGAAAGAAAGAATATATTGTTAAAAAAAAAAGATATATATTTCTGGCTTAACATGTCTCACACTAAATGCACACCTACTATTTCATCTAGTGTTCAACCAAAGAAATAGTCATCTATTTCAAAGCTGGAGGAAAGACCAGGTGAACATACTGAGAGACAATTTATTTCCAACACAGCTGTGGTTCACTGTAAGTGATAATTTTTGAACTTAAACCTCTACCAGGACTTCCCTCGTGGTGCAGTGGTTAAGAATCTGCCTGCCAATGCAGGGGACATGGGTTCGAAACCTGGTCCGGGAAGATCCCACATGCCGTGGAGCAACTAAGCCCACGAGCCACAACTACTGAGCCTGCGAGCCACAACTACTGAAGCCCACGCTCCTAGAGCCCGTGTTCTGCAAAAAAGAGAAGCCACCGCAATGAGAAGCCCGCGGGCCACAATGAAGAGTAGCCCCCCCTCATCGCAACTAGAGAAAGCCCACTTGCAGCAACAAAAACCCAACGCAGCCAAAAATAAATAAATAAATTTATAAAAAACAAAAAACCTCCACCTCTCTCTACACACGTACACACATGCACACACACACGCGCGCACCCATACAGTAACTTGAAGTATTATCTTTTCTTAGACTGTACCTTGTAAGGATCCTCAGGATCTACCCAGGCTACGTGAAACATATGACGAATTTCCTCTGCCAGTCCAATTCTTGCCCCACTGTTGGCTGCTACATAGATGCGTGGGATGCCCTCCGCCCTGGCAAGCTCAGAAGCTCTGAGAAACAGCAAATCCTCCTGGGGTCCAAAGGACCCAATTCGGTATGTGATATCATTGCCAATAACAATGATATCTCGGCCTTCTGGATATTCTGGACTTTTAAGGGTCATTTTCCAAGCTACCATGCCGATCTGCAAAGGCATAAACAAACAAATAAATACAAGCTTCTTACATGCAGAATTATTTTTCAGGTTCCTTGAAGATATCAGACTGCACGTAGACACAACCTTCAGGTAAAGATATGCATTGCTAAAGAGCCAAGCTCCCTGCGGGAAACTAGAACAAATATTCTAGCATACTTCTCTAAGATTATGTTGAGAAAAGCTGGTTTACTGTACACGTATTTCACAGTTGTCTCAATTTCTTCTTTGGGTCTGTTCGAAGAAGATGGAAAAACCAAAATCTAAATGTACTCAGGCTATGTGTGGAAGAATACTGGGGCACTGGGAATTAAATCCGGGATGCCCTAACTTACTACCCTATCTACTAAGATATCTTTTGTGAGATTCTTTCCAAGAAATCTTTAACACACAGGAGAGCAGAAAGAGGACTACCTCTCATGGACTATACAACTTTTACAACCCTGGGTCCTTTTATTGTCCCCTCTAATATTTGTCAGGAATAACAGCAACATTCTTTACAGGCTTGCTTCAGGTATCTTCCATTTCTGCAAGAATTTACTGTAGCTCAACACTGCATCCTTGTGAGCATCTCTTACTGATTTCTCCCAACACTAGAAAACCAAAGGATGCAAGTAACCAACCTCTTGCTGCACTATGATATATATAAATCTCTGCTCACTGTTCAGTAGCATCTGACCAGCCACACAAATAAATGACACCGACTTAATAGGCAGGGGTGACACGTCTCTTCCCAAACCCTCACAGCCCTCTCCTCTTTTAATCCCCTTCTATATGAGAACTAGTCATTCCTTCTACTTGTTTATTCGCTAGTGCCCTTTCTTTTCTACTCACTCATTCCCCAGTTAACGGCTGCAGTTTTTCATGTCTGCCTGTCTGTTTCCCTATACCTAGATAAGTAATGCTTTCCATTCTTTTTATTTTTCCTGTTTCTTTCTGTCTCCCCTGCTTCCCACCTCCATCACTCGCCCCCAAACACAAGGCCTACCAGACGAGCATTCCTGGTCCTGCCTAATGGAGCCCAGCCACATCGGCAGCCTTGGTCCCTCATCCCTGGGCTGCTGCGTATCACCTCATTGCGGAGCCAGCCATCAAGAAGGGCCATGAACAGATGTAAATAGCAGCATCCCTGGAAAGCCACATGCATCACCCAGACTCAACCGGGCCAGTGATCATAGGCTCTGAGTACACATTTCTCAATCCAATTACACATCCACTGTAATCAGGCTGGTTGAAGCTTTCCACACAGCTATTTGTGATTCTCAGCATTAAGAAATATATATATGAAACACCTACAGATAAATATAAGCTATTTAATATATACCACTGGCCAAATACAAATCAAAATCGATATAATACATAGAAAAAAAATCCAATCACCTTCTGAGGTAAGGCAGTATTACTCTATCTGCTCATTAAAGACAGAGAAAAGGAAGAAGAAACAAATCATCCAAAAAATAGCACAGAGAAACTCCAAATATCAGGATAATTTTGGTCATAGTTTTTAAGAAGCTGATCCATATGATGCCCACGTCGGGAGAAATATTTTAACTGCCTTCTCACATGGCCCTCTAACCCAACATCTCCTTTGTTTTCAGGAAGGAAAAGCTATTTCCTCTAAATGCATTTGTAGTTAGGAAGATTGGGCTTTACACCAGATTTTATGACATATTAACTTTAGCCACCTAGGCCAGAGTAGCTTAGATACAAGTCCAGAAGAATCTACTTTAGCATTTGCATGCGAATGCAAACACTGTGTCTATGTGGCACTGGGCAAGCAAATAACACTCTTATCTTTTGCTATTACCTGGGGACTCTGTGTCACTTGGGCAGTCAGTTCAGCAATTGGCCAGGTCATTACACTTGCAATATTGACTTCTAATTATTAGTAGTACTTTTTAAAAAATTAACTAATGAATTAATTTTTATTTTTGTCTACATTCGGTCTTCGTTGCTGTGTGCAGGCTTTCTCTAGTTGCGGCGAGCAGGAGCTACTCTTCGTTGCGGTAAGCGGGCTTCTCACTGCGGTGGCTTCTCTTGTTGCGGAGCACGGGCTCTAGGCGCATGGGCTTCAGTAGTTGTGGCTCACGGGCTCTAGAGTGCAGGCTCAGTAGTCGTGGTGCATGGGCTTAGCTGCTCCGTGGCATGTGGGATCTTCCCGGACCAGGGCTCGAACCCATGTCCCTGCATTGGCAGGCGGATCCTTAACCACTGTGCCACCAGGGAAGTCCCTTGACTTCTAATTAGGTGTCAACACAGCAGCACCAAGAACACACTACTCTTAATGTCTTTCTAAAATGTGTCCCTTATCAACTGTCCCCCTCCCCACTTAAAAAGTACCAGTACAGGGCTTCCCTGGTGGCACAGTGGTTGAGAATCTGCCTGCCAATGCAGGTGACACGGGTTCGAGCCCTGGTCTGGGAAGATCCCACATGCCGCGGAGCAACTAAGCCCGTGCGCCACAACTACTGAGCCTGCGCATCTGGAGCCTGTGCTCCGCAACAAGAGAGGCCGCGATAGTGAGAGGCCCACGCACCGCAATGAAGAGTGGCCCCCACTTGCCGCAACTAGAGAAAGCCCTCGCACAGAAACGAAGACCCAACACAGCCATAAATAAATAAATAAATAAATAAATAAATAAATAAATAAATAAATAAATAAATAAAATTTTTTAAAAAAAGTACAGAATGGAGAGTGTTGTGTGAGTCTTGGTACAGTGAGATTCCTCATTGGAAGAGATTAAGTTTTGAATAAGCACAATGGATAAATCTCTAAGGAAGAATCTGTTGCTCAATTTACATTAAAAATTAGATTTCACTGCTAATCAAATGACGGGATATATAATGGTGAACATGGGCTTGGGAGTCAAACAAACTTGGATCCACATCTAAGCCCTACCACTTATTAACTGTGTGACCTTGGGAAATTCACTTATTTTTATTGAGCTTCAATGTCCCCACATACAAAATTAAGAAAATATCACCTATGGGATTGATGAAAAACTATTAGAAGCAGTAATCTATTATATTAACTTTAACATACAAAGTTTGCCTTTGTCTCTCCTCTCAACCTATCCAAATCTCACCCGTTCCATAAAGGTTCATTCAAATTCCATTTCCTCAGAAAAGCTTCCCCTAGTCTAAAGTGACTCCTTTCTTCTGATCACCTACTAAGACCTTCATGTAGAGAATTCATTTGATAATTAATCACATATGGCCTAGGACAGCTTTTAGCTTGCCAGCTTGAACCATCATATCATCTATTCCAGTGCATAGCAGGACTCCTACACATTTCTACACATAATATGGGAGTAACAAATACTTGCTGGTTCCACAGTCATTTCATTTTTTAAATGATACTTGGAAAATAGTCAACACCAAGAGCTTAGAACATCATGCATGACTTATCTCTAGGGATCACAGAATAACAGTACTAAATGCCATTAAAATATTTTATTTTTTTAAAATAATAAGAATAATAGCTACCATTAATTGCATACTTATAACATGCTGTACTATACTATAAATGTTAATAAATACTGATAATAGTTAGGAGATTAAGCTGGAAAATCTGCCTGTCTTGGTTCAAATTTCAGCTTTATATGAGTTGTATAGCCTTGGACAAGTCACTTAACCTTAACCTCAATTTTTCCAATTATAAAATGGGGATAACAGTATCTTTCTGGAGGGATTGTTGAGAGGAACACCACATTAAGTTAGTACAGAGCCTGGCATATAAAAGTCCTCAAATAGTAGCTATTATCATTATTAATTTAAAAAACAGCTGTTTTTATTGCCATGAGAAAACCAAGGCACAGAGGACTTAAGTAACTTGTCCTATACCGAGTGTGAATGATTTATTCTTTAAAGTATGATTCACATAATTTCCTTTACTAGAGAAATTAAGGAAGTATGTTCCAGACTACTGCCACTGCACTTAGCTGAAACGATATGGAAAGATGAACATCAATTATAACACAAACATAAATGTCATTGACACCTAAAGGCAATGTGGTACCCTGGATTGGATCCTGGAACAGAAAAAGGTCATTAGTAGAAAAATTAGTGAAATCCAAAACAAAGTCTGTATTTTATTTAATAGTATGGTATTGTACCAATGTTAATTTCTTAGTTTTTATAATTATAACATGGTTATATAACGGATTAATGTTAGGGGAAGCTGGGTGAAGGTTAATGGAGGTTAAATGGGAACTCTGTATGATTTTTGTAACTTTTCTGTAAATCTAACATTATTTTAAGATAAAAAGCTGAAAAAATAAATGTCATGATAAAAACTTTTTTAGAGGGAATATATTGACTAGTGAGGTCATTGTCAGTGTTCTGTTCAGCCTTATAAAACGGTGGCTATGAAGACTATGAACAGTTTTTTAAAATACCCATGATGTAATGCTAAATTTAAAGAAGCAGGATAACAAAATTGCACGCATACCATAATAACTCTTGAGAGGCAAAACGGTGTGGTGGTCAAGGGCACAGACTCAGAAACTAGATTCTACAAATCTGAATCTAATGTAATCTGACTCTGACAGAATAGAGGTTCAGTCAGTTTTCTAGCCACATAACCTTAGGTAAGTTACTAACCTCTATATGCCTGAGTTTCCTCATCAGTAAAATGGGGTAATAATAACCTATTGTATTAAGTCTGCTGTGAAGACTAAATACATGTTAAACCTTACAGTAAGTGTTACAACACACGCACACATGCATACACCCACTCTCTATCTCTATCTAAAAGCTTGTTGGGGGCTGGGGGGAAGGGAAATAAAGAAACATAGCAAAATGGGATGATAATTATTTTAGGATGATGGGACTGTGAATTTTTTCCCCATTTTCCAAATTTCTTTAATGTGTTTATGCCTTCATAACTTAAAAATTTTATAAATTAAAAAGGGAGAAAAGACTACCAAATACTTCTTCACTGGGTAACAGGTACATGGGAGCTTATATTATTATCTCTAGTGCACATTTGAACATTTTCACAGTGAAAAAAAAAAAATTTAAAGGAGGAAAAAAAAAAAATCTCACCAACCTAACGGATTTCTCATGTTTTAGAGGAACTGACTCTAGGTTTTAGTTATACTACAACAGACCACATTTGTATAAAATTTAAAGAGAGGAATAAACATATGAAAACTTAAAATCAAGACTCACCTTAAAGGGAGAAGAGTATCAAGAACTGTCTTAGTCTGTTGGGGCTATCATTTCCTTTTTTAAAAAGAAATGCTCTGCAATGATGTGGTATAATGTAAACATATGTATATATAGGTTTATACAATATTAATATCTCTACCTTAGAAGTACTGCTTCAGTGTTTTTCTGGTCTGATGGTTAAATACATATTTATACTTTTAAAGTCAATATTTGTACAATAGACAAGAACAGTGCCTATCAGCTAAACACATATTTAGGACTGTACCACATGTACTGCAAACATGTACTAAAATCAAAAGCTTATATTTATACAGAGCCTTTCATCTTGAAGGGGGCTAAAGAGCTTTACAAACATGTACATAAAAGGACATTTGCACTGATAGGCAGGCAAGATATCAATTCACCTGCTCCCCTATTTCTTCCAGCAGTCCGGGGTAGGAACACATGGTGTCAACAGATGCAGGTCTATAACAGCTGCAAAGACGTGTCACACAATAATCCACCATACACAGTCACTGAAAGAGGGCTTGCAACTTGAGAATGGTAACTGCTCTCCTCCAGTGCAGAAGCACCACGGCCATTGCCAGCTTTGTGTTTTTAAATTATTCTCTACCAAACTCAACTAATCACCTGACAAAATTGAATTTGATACTGGAAATGGTTTCTGAATGCAAAATACTTTGTCTGATGATGAAAACTAGTTTGAAAAACGCTTTCCTCTGCCCTTGTTAGATTTAGAATAAAAAAAAAAGGGGGTCACAACATTCAGGAGAAATGGTTCAAAATATTCTATCTAAGAATAGCTTTGTCTCAGAGGATTGGGTCATTACTTCAGAAGACAGTCATATTTTCCTCCCATTTAATTAGGACACCGTAAGTTTTTCAGTCAAATTACTTTATATGGATGGGGCCTATCTATATTATACACACAATGGAGGTTTTATATTGAAAATTCTGCAATCACTATATAAAAGCATACACAAGTGTGACAATGTGATTAGGAATATGACATTCACTGATTTCACCTAAGCCAAGCTGCCTTGCATGTTAACTTAAAAATAACAACCGAAGGAAATTCCATCACTGAATCCTCTTGTTTCAGCTTCTCTCTCCCTCCAACGTTTCTATGCAATAAAACCTAGTGAAAATGACACTCCAGGACTAAGGGCTAAGGACGACTAAAGGGCTAAGGAAGCAACAAAGGGAGAACATGTAGCCTGAAAGGGGCTTGTCAGAGTGGCTGGGTTTATGGTCTAACGAGTCTCAGACTCAGGCTTTTGGTCCCTGGCAGTGCCACTGACTTCTTCCCTGACCACTGTCTTGCTGGGAGAGGCATGGACTAACCAAGTGGTTCTAGGGACTTACTGCCAATTATAGTTTCATTAATATAGCCATAAATCAGTTTTTAAAATATCTAATTTCAGATTATTTTTGATAACAGAGCATTCCAATTAGCAGGCTTCTTAGGTGTAGGATTATCCACCTAAACTAATTACCTTAAAGTGAGAAAGGGAAGAGGTTCAAAAGAGTTACCGTGAATAAGTTAAGCATCAGCAGAAATAAACATTTGTGTTCCTTATACGAGTTCTAAGGAAGAAGATATTTCTTTGGCCACAGTCTGATCCTGGAATAAACACGCGCAAGCAAGGGAGGAGGGGATGGGGCGGAGAAGGCAAGCAGAAGAGAACAGTCTTATTTAACTGTTTTTATGTGGGTAAAATGATTTGTGCTACAGTATTTCCATAAGAAGTGGGACCATTATTTTCCTGTAGAAACACATTTGGTTTGAAAAGTATCACTGGACAGGACGTGAAAATCAAACCGAATGAATTATTCACAACCTCCGATCAGAGGTGATCATTATTTCTGATGCTCCAAACAGTGATTAGGATTCTGCTCTGAGATGTCATTTTCTCGCTGAGTAACACCAGTGATACAGAAAGGCATTATCTATCTATCCATATGTGTATTTTTTCTCCTGGGAGGACCCTGGTTTAATGTTACTATAACAGATAATAAAAACATGATAATATTAACATTTATTCTGATGGTGCCCATAAATGCCATTAGTCTGACACAAAGTGTCAACACTAATCATGACCCAAAATTAACACCAAAATTGACATCAACATTAATTGTACTATCAGTGTGAATAGAAGGTGCAAGTGTACATATGCACACGTACACACCTGCACTTTCCAAAGCTGCTGCTACCACAAAGTAAACCAACAATATTTCAGCTCAATAAAGAAATCGGAAGGGAAAGCTAAGGGGCAAAACAGGACAGGAATTTGTTTTCAAGGATGTAAGAAGCATTCAAGTCTAGCTATGCCGTGGGAAGTAGAAAGGGAGTATCTTTGCCACAGTTGCCTTTCTTATATCTCCACACTTTGAGTTCATCGGTAATAATATCTTTCCATATGGACTTAAACACAGGATAGACTGTGGCTGAGATGTTGAAGCTTTATTTATTTTCCATGCTGAAAGTCTAAAAGTTGAGTGTTTCTGGCAAAGCCTCCAGTAGCTATTGTGCTACTACTGCTAATGCTGGGAAGATGACCATCCGACAAGGCTCTGGGGCAGAAATATAAAGAATCCTAGAACGTTAGAGCCGAAACAGACCCAGGCAGCATCTGCATCATGAAGATGAAAAAACTAAGATCCAGAGAGAAGGAATATGAACTTGAGTTCCTTTTCAGACAGATAACAAAATGCTACCTTTCTCCCTTCCTTTTGTATGTTGGATGGAATACTAAATCTTCACTTTTAATTAGATACTATCAAAAAATAATTACAATTTTAACTTATATTAGAACCTCGTGGGAAAAAAATACATCATGAAATATTCGAAAATACTGTATAGGTCTTAAAAGGTGTATTTTTAAACCATAAGGCAATGCAATATTTGACTTAATTTGTGCCATTCAGAAAAACCATGCTGAAAAAATGTCAATGCCTTTCCATATTGTATTATCTTCTGGATATCATGTTCCATTGCCTAGTGTCGTGTGAGCACATAAAGGAGCTGAAAACAATTTTCTTAACAGCTGAAAAACTCTTTTTCTCATGCTTGGATAATTCAAAAATGGCTGAACAAACTTACCTCAACCCTTCTAAAAAGCGATAAAAGGATAAGAAAAATATCATTTTTAGAGCAAAAAATTTTCTTCCCAGGGGTAATTCTTTGAAAATGTTACCAAAGATTAGAAATAATAATTTTAAACAGGGGAATTATTTCTTCCTGTACTATTTATATGCTTGAAACCACAGTAATTTTACACATGTACACACAATGCTTTAATAAACATATCAATTTTAAAAAACACATGCAATGGAGCACATACAAGCCAGTGGTATTTGAGAAATGGGGCGCCGGAGTGACTGGGTGATAGGGAAATTAACCAAGCTGGCCTACCACAGTTCAGGAAGCCTCCCCCATTAATCATATAAACGAATGTTGAACTCTGATGCTCCACGCTACACCTCATCCTCTGGTGTCATCTGTTGCTGTCCTGATGTTCATTATTGCCTCTGGTTGGAGCTGTAAAATTTCTTGACGTAGGGTACTATATCACACCCTTTTTCTGTAAAATCTTAAAAATTAAGATGTATGAAAATGCTGGCAAGTTCATCCTTTTGTTTAAAGGCTAACTTTAAGGACTTACTTTTGAAAGGCACTGAGGAGCCCTCCACAAGTGCTGCCTTGGTTGGCCAAGGGATGCATTAGGATTTTCAAAGTCAGTCAAGCTCATTGGGCCTTGGTTTGCTACTAATGGAATGAGTCAAAATCAACTAATTGACCCGATGAGAACTCTCCAGCTCCAATAACAGACATTAAGAAGGAATTCGAAGAAAAATATATACATCCCAGAAGAACAGTGTTAGGAATTCATTAGAAGTAATTCCACGGCAGCAAGACCTAGCTTTCAAAAGTAGCCTCAGTATTATAGTTTGTTTTTCAATATTATAGTTTTCTAATGAGGGACTCAACTTTGGTCCTGAAGATCATTTCAGACAAAGACTTGTAGCCAAACACACTCACTAAGAATGAGGCTAAAAGAAGAAAAGTGCACAATAATTTTAAATAAAACTATCCTACCACGTATTCTGTAATATGTCTTTTTCTGTACTTGAAATTCCTACCTTGCTGGGCTAAAAAGATTCAAAATTGGTTTTTTAAAGTCCTTGATGAAAAATAAGCTAAGTGCAAATTATGAATGTTTATATGTAATCAGTGGAATGTGATACTTTTCTGCCGAGGATCTCAAAGCACTTAGAAACATTCTCCCATCTTCAGGGACAGATTGGTGGCAAGGACCATTAGTCTCTTTTTATAACTTGAACAGTCAGTGCACAGACCATGATCCTGTTTTTCAGATCTGCTTTTCTTGGGTCTATTTCAGAGCTCACCTTCAGCATGCTACAATACAAATATGCCTCTTTTCCAACACACATCTAAAAGACTGATATGGACTCAATTTCCACACCCAGCATGAAAAGGTAAACTGATTTCAAAAGAATGAAACAAAAGCACAGTAAAATACATCCAAATTAGCTTCCCATTCATGGAGCTATTCTGAGGTTAAATCGAGTAAAACAATAGGCAAAAGCCTAATGTTAAACTAGAAAAATATTTGGGTTTTGTTCGCATGAGAAATGGTCAACCCTTTCCTTACTCAAGCCCACGAACACTCTCTCCAGTCAGTTTCAAAGCATAATGGGTTGCACTAGAATTTAAGTCCAGGATAGCCCAAGCAATTCCTTTGAGAGTATGGAAAATGTCAACCAAGTGAATTAAGACAGAGGGTTATGGTGGTTTTTCTAAAATAAGAGGTCCTTTGGGTTAAGAGGTCCAGCCTAAGAACTGTCAAAATACATCTACTAATTAATTTCTTCCAATCTTTCAGGCTTACATAAGCTTACCAACTTCCTTTCCCTATCCAACTCCTAAATTTTATTTTTGTTTTTATACTCAAATTAGAGATTTCAAAGGATTATAGCAAAAATAAGTGAGACGCAGTGTCAAAATGGTTAAGATTTATTTAAGCTAGTCAATAGATGCAGGGATATTTGTCATATCACTCCATATTTTTCTATAAGTTTGAAATATTTTATAATAAAAAAGTTAAAGAGATGCTTACACCTTCGTGGGACTGGACAACAGTACCTTGCCAACAATTAGACGACAGTTAAATACGGGCAAGGCTGAGCAGTTCTAGAACTGAATTCTTAATCCCCACCATTTCATCCCCCAGAACATAAAGCAGAACTGAAACCAAGATACCAGTCATAATGGCAGCTAGCCTTCGAACTTTAATTTATACTACTTTTTTCCCTCCTCGATCATCCTCTTTCTAAAAAATGTTTCCCGTAAAAATGTGCAGTCATGATGTAAGATTCAACAGATCTCCACCCAAAGGGTTAAGAGAGCAATTGCACGTTGTGGGAACACTAGGCAAAGCCTACCATACCAACTGAAAAAAAAGGGAAGGATACTGCTGGATTTGCCTCACCGAACAGGGCAATTCAAGAGGTTTATCTGAAGGCTAGGCTGCTGAGAAGGAAAAACCCTGACACCTAGTGCCCATCTGAAAAAAACGAAGTCTTGGAGCCACTACAATTTTAAGTCTGGCAGTGTGTGTGGAGGTGATCATCAAATTGCATTCAATCTGGAACATACTTAACTCTCAGAAAAATTTTAAGGAAAAAATGTAATGCCATGCAAGAATTCCAGTCTCTAACTACCAATCCTTTTTGGAGTACACATCCTAAACCTAATTATTATAACTGCTTCTAGACACAGCATCTTCTTCTCATCGCAGATTTTCATTACGACAGGAGCAATGAGAGGGAATAGATAGGTTCATATTGTTAAAAAGCCCATGTTCTGAAACAGTAAGGAAGACAGGGTCCACATTTCTATCCACACTAATTTTGCTATAAAAGGTGCCTGCCTATCGTATCTTTCATCATTGCCCAATTTGGAGATTCATCATCTAGTTCACAGAGCAGTTAAAGGAAATATAATAAAAGAATGCTAATAACATTTCAGAATATATAAGAACACAGTCTCAAGAAGGCCAGTACTTTCTTTGTCCTACCAGGCAAAGTTAAGTTGTTCTCCGTCAAGTCGGTTACAGACATTGGCTTGATCTTAGCCTGAGCCTTTTAATAACAGGATTTGGTGCGAAAAGCAGCTGCATTGGATTGTGAACTGTTACTCAAAGTGTTCCCACCTACAATTACAGCTTCCACCAAATGATCAAAACAGGTTAGCAAACTGGCAGGAAAATGAAAACAATTCCCCCCAAATCGAGAAGTGGTGAAAGTAGAACTGTTGGTTAGCTGCGCTTCTTCTATATCCAGGCTCAACAGCATACATTCATCTAGCTGTGTATTTACATACAGTGCCCATCACAGGAGCATGAAATCAGTTTAGTCTACGTTGCAATCACATTTTCCTCAATTTTCATCTTTACTCGAAACGATTAAAAAAAAAAATCCTAGACAACTTATCTTTGGAGCTATTTGCAAGGAACGTAGTTCACAGATTTGGTCTACATCTTTTTTATTCCTACTCTAAATTCATACTAAATGCAATGCCATTCAAATCTGACAATGAGAAAAATGTGTTCTCCTATACCTTTCATCACGCATAAGGTGGCATTCCTTCAGTTACATCTCTCTCAATGGGGAAGGGACAACTAGGAAAATAGAAAGGAGAGAGTAGCTAACGTCACATCAGAAAAGCTCTCTTTTGCCTGCTTTTAAGTCGGCCACAATGTTCAAAATGCAGGTCACATCTCTGCTGAAACAGCCAATATTCTTCCTCAAATGGCAAACAAGTTCCCTAAAACTAAATGGAACTGAATTGTTCCAAGTCCTGGTCCCATCACCTTTTTACCTATTTCCTGTCCTGGAAAAAAAATAGGGAAGAAAGACTGGTTACCCACATAGCCGATGGTATGATAAGTGCAGGCTTTCTGCCTTTGATTACGGGGAGAAGCATCTCAATTCATGGGGAAACTCTGCAGGAATCTCTTGTTTTACCGGTGTTCCTTATATCCATGTGCTAGCTTTGAAACCCAGAAACTCCAATCCTTCAAGGTAATGCAATATCACCCACCATGATGACCTGGTGGAGCTGTCACCTTTGGAGAACACCACATTATGATGATTTAATGTCTACGTAGCATTGACGCATTTACATTGAGCCTCGGCTCTCAGAACATTAACAGGTCAATCTTTTATTCCTTTTTTTAATAAAACTATTTCTCAAGGCTCCGTTCAGATGCCCATTCTCTTTGGGATAGGACTGATTTGCTCCCAATCTCATCAGCATGAGCTCTTTTCCTTCCCCTCACATCATTCCTGGGGTAATATGTAGTGTGCCAAGCTCATGACAAACTTGTCTCTTTGGCCAAAGAAAATTAAACGGCAATTGCTGAAAGTCAACTTGCCTTGATAAAACTGGGCTCAGCACGAGGAAATACATCCTCCTGACACCTCGTCATCTCTTAGGCACAGCTGTCCCTCAGAGTTCTGACTGCTGAAACTCCATCTTTAGATTGGTCAGTCGCTCAGTGGACATGCTTCATTGTATGTTCAAGCTCTAGGTAACAGAGTTGGATACTAATACCCCAACCTCACTCCTGTTGTGCAGGACCCTATAATCCAGCTAAGGCCACTGACTGACTTCACCAGCCATGCCGGGCATTAGTCACTAAGTGCTCGCAAAAGAAATCAGTCTCACTCCTCCTGAGCTCAAAGACTCAGAAACAGCAAGCTAACACTCAGCTTCAATCCTAGTCAATCATTTGAAGGAAAGGAAAAGAGAACAAAGAAAACAGGCAACTAAGGAGGGAAAAGAGGAGGACAAGAAGAAAGTAAGAACTGACGAAAAGCAAAAAAAATTTTTAAATACTATTAGATTTCTAGATTTCAAGATTATTATTAAAGCATTGGGCAAAGGAAAACATGTGGTCCCTGTACTGACGCTACTACTCATAGCCCTAGTCCTATGCTGCTGTTTAAGACATCCCTTTGCACCAAGATTTGTTGGGTCTTAAAAGGGTTAAAAAAAACCTTTAATTTTTTTTTTTTATTCGTGTGTGTGTGTGTGTGTGTGTGTGTGTGTGTGTGTGTGTGTGTGTGTGGTCTTTGGGTACAGAGTCCCGTATAATAAGACTATTTGTATTCATACTGGCAGAGTAAACACTACATGTTCATGCCCAGGCAGCTCTGTGCTTGTAATTTCAGCAAGAACAGAGCTCTGTCCCTCTGGGACTTCACTATTCCCCCAGTCTCCATTCGCTCAAACAGAATGAGAGCAGAGAGAAAGCAGGACAGAAAGATCATGGCAAGAGGTTTCACACAGCACTGCAGCTAGTTTTCACGTGGCCAAAAATCTCATTTTGTGTTTTAATTACATTAGTTAAAAGCGTTTTTCTCTCAGTCCCATGTTCACAAGGGTGCCTTCCACTCCTGAAGACTCCACTGTTCAATGAATCAGAATTTAAGTCTAGCACAATGAAGCTTTTCTTTGCTGCTGAGGGGTTCACTAAGTAGATGCTACACACAGTGGCATAAAGCTCTGCTGCAACTTTGTGTGTTAATGGGTATACATACACCTACTCTCGTCAAAATTCTACGCATCCTTTCTCCCCAGCCTCTCGCCTTTGCTATTAGATCAGAAGAACTCCTACAAGCCTGATACTCTCCATCGGGTCCAATGCTTGCATCCATCTTAATACCAAACCATCTACTTTTGGCAGCCACTGGTGTACTTGCTGAGCAGCCACGCACCTGGTACATATAGGAAATTGTTTTGAAAAAGATACTGCATAAAATGGGAAAAAAATTGCATTTATCCCCAAAGGTCTACCCAGTCTGTTTATGGTGAACACTCAGATAGAGATTACTCCTTCTAAGGAACGAGATTTATCTAGGGATTACAGCTAAGGTTAAAATAAAAACATATCTCATTTTAGGCTTATTACTGTTGTTATCACTGTTGTTATAACTGTACATTAGAAGCATAGTTAGAATCAGGAAGAATCTCAGTGCACTGAGGAGGATGTGGGGTATAGGGCAGAATACAGCTTTACATCATTAACAGTGTACTATAGGAGAAAGGAATCCAAAGCTAGAAAAGGCATTCCTGGATAACTATCAGACACGGGTTCACCGTTACCTCCTTTTATGTTTAAACCCCTGGTTCTGATTGGGCCCCTTTAAGAAGAAAATATTTACCATGCTCACAACAGTACCAGATGAAATTACCTGAGCACAAAAAAACATATCAAAAGCCGTACACCAGTATGCAAAGTAAGTATCCAAATAAGGAAAAACATCAAGAAATATTCTAAATTCTAGAAAAATCTCAAAATTTCAAATATACAAAAACAGAGAAAATAATCTAGTCCTATGTATCTATCACCTAGCTTCAGTTAACAACTCATGTTCAATCCTGTTTCATCTGTACTCCCACATTCACACCCCCTCATTATTCTGAAGCAAATCCTAGAGATTAGATCATTTTATCTATAACTATTTTAGTATGTATCTCTAACAGAAAACAATACTCTTTTTTAAAAAGCAAAATTGTAATAGCATTTTTTAAAAATGTAATACCATTATCACACTGAAAAAACTAATGATAATTCCTTGCTATCCAGTCAATGTTCTCTGGCTAAAGAATTCTACCAACAGGACTACTATGCTGCCTATGCCACTCAGATCTTAATTAATATTATTTAATGACCACCCCTATGGAAAGCTGGTACTAGTGGGCACAGAGATAAGAAAGGGGAGAGGGGGACGCAACTACTTGCCTCATTTCCTCCTGGAAGCCTGTTCATGTGGACCAGTTGACCTTGATCATCCAACACAAGCTCAGTGTACGTCAGCATGTCTGAAGGCAGAGGGGGTGATGGAAGGAATGCTTGAGTGGACATAGACTCCCAGAGTTTGATCAGAGACTAAAGGAGGAGAAAAGTTTGACTAATCAGTAACAATTAGCATTTCAACATGAACAAAATAAATATTAAGATATCATCAGTCTAGTTTTGCTCTTTCTTTTCCAAATGTTCTGCTGAGCGTCTAAACGTTAGACCAAATTCTAGGGTCTCATTCTCAGTTGAAATAGATTTGTAATTGCCTTTAACATAATGTTTTTTACATGCCAAAAATCAGGCACTTTTCCAACAACATCAAACTACTGAGCGATCATGAATCAGAATGAATCAGTCCCTCTTTAAAAAAGGAAGAGAAATCCTAGAGAAACTTGGCTACAGAAGAATAACCAGGAAAGTGACATGACACTCAGCTAATACAAAGTAAACCCAAGAACACAAGAATAGAGTTTCTACTAGAGGTTCAGGGGAAGCATCCTCTATTATCTTTTCAAAGCTACAGGCCCATACACGGCAATTAGCTCACTAGAGGTGTGTGACTGTAAATGTGCAAATCAAGTCTGCTCAAATTTGAGAAAACAGAGAGACACACCTATCATTTTAAAACCATTTCAATTTCCACTCCCAACTGCATATTACCAAAAATATTGCTGCATGAAGTGGGAACTAGTTCAGTTGTTTCTCTGCTTGCCTCAAAGCAACATTTAAAACCAATATGACTCATTCATACTTACAAGTCCAAATCACTGTGTTTATGTCTATTCTATAGGAAGAATGATATAGAATGTGATTTCTCTTTATGGCACTGGCACTGGGGAACAGAATCAACACTCAACTTCTAGGCTAACAATGCCGGTAATACTGAACGAAGACAGCTATGTTTCAAGAGAGAGACCTTGTAAACAAATGGTTACATAAAGGAAATCTCTTGTATTCCTGAATAATACAGGAATTACAGAAAGACTATTTACTAAGACCACATATATTACTTTATTAAAATTCAAATGTGGTAACACTGGTATTTTTGACTAGGAGACTCGGAAAAATCCTATATTCATATATTTTTTTAAGGACAAATTCAGTACTCTTTTGATACACTAGTTTTTATTCAGCTATAATAAATCTCCCACAAAAGAACTGATAATTTAAACTGTGTACCATGAACTCTATATCCATTTGTATATGTTATATAGTGATTCTCATCACATTAACCTAGGTTATCAGTTAGAGACCTGGGTTATCTTGGAAAATAGGAAAACGAGAACTGGAGTTTCAAATCTCTTTTTGATTTGAATATAGGCTTTGGAAATAGACACCTAAATGTAACTCCTTACACCGGTCATCGTAAACTACCATCGCAGGCATGTGGTCTCGGTTTACTCTTTTCTACTCAACAGAGGCCTCTAGCCTCACCATTCTTCCTGTTAATTCATAAAGAACCACCCAACATCTGAGTTGGCAGCCACAATCCCAAAAGAGATAGAAGTGAGAACAGTGTCAAGATATTTCCTGCCTTTTGGAAGTGCCCTATTCCAGTCTAAGCTGCAGCTGATGAAAATTCAGGAAAAATCTTGCCTCTTTGGCACACGTCAGAGCTCCCCCTCCGTTAGCCACCTTTACCTGCCGAAACATCTCTGGGATATCATATATGTATGTTGTCCCTAAGGACTGTGCCTGGAACCTCTTTGATTGAAGCAGGTCTTTGGTCACGTAGGGAGTGTTGATTAACATTCCATGTAATGGTCCCTGTTTGTCTCCGTATGCCTGAAACATGATCTGCAGGAAAAAGAGGATGGCATGGGGAGTTAAAAGACAGGGGGAAAAATCAAATCAGCTGCCTAGAGGGACTTTTTTTCACAAGTGTTATTTCTTGAAACACATTTTTGGTGGGTTGAGTAGCTAAGATATGCCTCTTAACATTGGGTACATGGTGCTCTCACCTCTCTACAGATTAACCAACTCCAAAAGATGGTATGTAACCAACCACATATCACACTTTTGAAATCAACAAGAAAGCACAGTGTTAAGTTTCACATTTCAGAGACAAACTGACAATGTTTGCCTTCTAAAGTGACTTGAATCCCATATATTCAGAAACAAAGCATGTCAACTAACCAACTAAGCAGTTCTAGTATTTAAGCTGAGGAACAGCTAAGCACTAAAGAGAATTCTGTTCTTTCCCCAGTGGTAGAAGGCAAGGTTGAGGCTCTACCAGGTCACCTACACTTTAGTCTATTTGATTAGAAGGTTCTTCATAAGTACGATTAGCTATATAAAGGCTTCAAAGACTTCTGACACAAGTGGATTTCATCCATCCATCTAGCTAGCTAATTCTTGTTAGCTCATAAGACACAGCCTATAGTAAAAAAAAAAAAAAAAAAAAAAAAAAAAATTTATTAAAATATATATATAAAATATACATACATATGTATTTCCCCCAGTATACTATGTCTATGACTAGTGAATAAGCTCCTGCAATACTTATATTGTCACATAATAAAATCACTACACCAGTTTTTAATTATTTTAACACAAATATTTCTAGAAGAGTACTTCATATTTCATATATTTAGACAGTTTTATTTGCTTATGAATATTTATAAGGGATGCCATTATTTCAATTCAATTAATATTTATTGAGTGCCCAGAGGTTGTATGACACTAAACTAGGCACTTTATGCACGAATACATAAAACATAGATTCCCAATGCAGTGAATGCAAATGGAGATTGGGATGTGAGGGTATGTGTGTATACCCACATACTTATTCAGGCCTAAAATATATAAGCTTAAGTCTACCACTAATGAATAGATTTGCAGACCTGCTAAACAGGCATTAGAAGAGAATTAAGTACTCTCCTATATCCTGGGTACAGTTCAGTTAAGTGAATCCTTAGCCCTTTAGATCAGAGGAACAAATGTGTTCTACTGACTTGTCAATCAGGTCCCATTCTGGGCAAAATTTGTCTTGGGCTGCTTAAAGCCCAACAGAATGGAGCTACCAATCCTCTTGCACATGACCAATGATGAAAGTCACCAGGTAGGAGGTAGAATTAGCATTGTCTTAGTAATGTGAGAGGTAGAAATAGTAATGTTTCAAGAGATTCCATGTGTTAAGTGAGGCCAGGGTGTTAGTATGTGAAAACTGGACTCAGAGGAGATAACCCAAATCAAAATAAGAAAAAAAGGAGCAAAAGCAGTAGGTTCTTGGAACTACATTCCAAGTACATACCTATAGGTCTTATCTTTCTATTAGACAGAAAGATAGGTACAGTTTTGCAAGGTCTGGAATAAAGTCAGGCTGGTCATTTAAGCAACATAACTGGAGGTACTTTCACTGCTGGTGTGAATTTAAAATGGTACAACCTCTTTGGCAAACAGTTTGGCAGTTTCTTATAAAATTAAACATATACTTACTATGACTCAATAATTATACTCATATATTTACTCAAGAGAAATGAAAATATATCTATACAAATATTTGTAAATGAATGTTCACAGCAGCTTTATTCAGAATAGCCCAAACTGGAAAAATAAAGCCTCAAATGTCCATTGACAGGTGAACGGATATAAAAATTTTGGTATATTCCTAAAATGGAACACTACTCAGCAGTGAAAAGGAACATACCCATAATCCATGCAACATGGCTGAATCTCAAGAACACTGTGCTGAGCAAAAGAAGCCAGACACAAAATAGTACATATTGTCTAATTTCATTTATATGAAATTCTAGGACAGGCAAAACTACTCTATAATAATAGAAAACAGATCAGTGGATGCCTAGGGCTGGGGCTGCAAAGGAGAACAAGAAAACAAACTTTTGAGGGTGTCAAGAGTTCTCTATCATGATTGTGATGGTGGTTACACAGGTGTGTGCAATTTCAGAAAGAATTAAACTGCACACATAAAATGAGTGCATTTTATTACATGTAAGTTCTATCTCAACAAAGTTGATTTTGAAATGTGTATTTCCCTCTTACACTACACACTGGAAATCAACTGATTTATGCAGTGGATTACTCAGATCTCTCTACCATGACTGCCTGACATCAGTGTTCACTACAGCTAATTCCGCAAAGACTATACAAGGAAAATAAGACAATCTGAAACTCAAGCCAGTCAACCTTGCTCCTTGTTGGCAGAAAGAATAAAAAATTATTCTGGGGCTTCCCTGGTGGCGCAGTGGTTGAGAATCTGCCTGCTAATGCAGGGGAAACGGGTTCGAGCCCTGGTCTGGGAAGATCCCACATGCCAAGGAGCAACTGGGCCCGTGAGCCACAACTACTGAGCCTGCGCGTCTGGAGCCTGTGCTCCGCAACAAGAGAGGCCGCGATAGTGAGAGGCCCGCGCACCGCGATGAAGAGTGGCCCCCGCTTGCCGCAACTAGAGAAAGCCCTTGCACAGAAACGAAGACCCAACACAGCCAAAAATAAATAAATAAATAAATAAATAAATAATAAAAATAAAGGAATTCCTTTAAAAAAAAAATTATTCTGGAGCAAGAGGTTGATGGCAATGGACAGCATTGGAAGCCTCTGAATGGTCACTTATCTATCTATGTTGTCTATGTTAATTCCATTTTCTACTATAATGGCCACAGTAATTAAAACTGGTAAAGTATATGTTTTACAAGTTCATGAAAACAGGTACACACTTTATTTATCACACACTTTTCACCGGAGGCCATCAAAAGGGCTTCTCTTGGAAAACAATCTCTGACCCCATATAGTCTGCTCCCTTAGAACCTGGTACTTATTTTATGATGGTACAAATCATAATCATACAACAGAGAAACTAATTATCCATCTTCTTCCATCATGAGGTAAGTCTCTTGAGAAGAGAGATCACTTTTTATCTTTGTATCCATACTGCTTGATACATGATTCGTGGTCAATAAATGTTAAATTGATGAACAAATGAATGAATGATACACATGGTTCTATATTGTTTTAAATTCATATAATGACTCACTAGAGCAAAGAAAGGGAAAAAACAAATTGGCAAGAAACATCAAGCAGGCTTTCAGGGTGCCAGAACTGAGTTAGAAGCTGTTCCTTTTGTGGTCTCCCCTCCTCCAGTCGTGGGCTCCTGAGTTCACACTTGGCAATGGCTGTTGAATCTCAACTGAAGAGCCTCAGGGAGACAGACCCCTTCTTTCAGGGCTTACTAAACATGCCGGACCCATGGTAAGAGGGGTGCTCCCTCAGGCTAAAGGCAGCTCATTCATTCTCTCAGACACTCAGTGAGTGCTTATTTTGTGCCAGGCACAGTACTAAACCCTGATTGAAGGCATCTGCTCCTTTCACGCCCCTGTGTCACCACTACCCAGCATGAGGGAAATCTAAGAGCTTTCAAATAAAAGAAAGCGGGGGGGAATAGTTATGAAGAACAAACGTATTTATTAAAAACATTAAAGTCTCAAGTGGCCATCTTATTTTTCACAAGAATAGATCTGCCTTGAAGCCACTGCAGAAGTTAATTAAAAACACCCCTGCCCATGGAAAGCTTTGACTGAAAATGTCTTTAAGGTTGTCCTGAAAAACATCAAATGCAGCAAAAAATTATTGAATACTCTTTCTCTTGCTCACCCCTTGCACTCTTGTGCACACTCTCTCTGTTTTAACTGTTCACTTCTCACATGATAGGTTTCTCTGGCCATCTAACTGGGAATCAAAGCACAAAATGAAAGGTCGCTCTGACAACTGTCCAAACCTAGAATTTTAAAACTCATCTTCAAAATACCAGCAAAAAATCTTTTCTTACTGCTGTTCCCAGATTTAAAAGGACATACAAAAAAACAAGAGACATATAATCTCTTTCTGTCACCCAATACATAGAACAGACTGAGACCTTTGTGTACACATACAAAGGAGCAAGTTCATCCTTTAATGAGAAGAAAGGCACTTCCCAAGTTCAGGCCAGAGACCTACAATTAACATCCCAGTTCTTAAAAAGATGTGAGCAACGGTGAACTAACCTAAATCCTGTATCATAGCAAATGGCCCAAATATTGAGAAACCAAGGTGGTAAAACAGATTAAAAGGGAATTCTTTGTTATCATAGAACCAATCTAGTTAGAAAGTCACTTTCCATTTTCATATTCTCAATTTTTCTATCTGAAAAAATGGGTTAAAGTTTGCCACTTTGCTCTTTTACAGATACATGATACTCTGAACTCTTTGAAGGAAAGATAATGTGTGTAAATGGAATAAAGGGTAAATAAGATAAAGTCACTGCTTGATATTGCTCAAGCTATTATTGTATTATGTTGAAATTTTCCTTCTTTGAGATATTTCATATTTCAACAATTCCCCTTCCTTTACTTGCCAATGAGTGGTCTAAATAGGCTGAAAATGGAAACAAGGACAAATCAGATCGGAAAAGACAAGACTGCTCAAGTAGCCCAAGAGCCCTCTAAAAAAGAGCCCTAAACTGCACAGTTACCTGTGGAGTCAGGTTCACTTGGCACCTGTTAGGGCTCACCAATACATGACAAAAGGTTAAGGGTTTCATAACATCCATGGTTAGGACAGAGGCACATCTTATGAGGCAAATGAAGTGTTTCAAATTCATGCAACCATTTAAGCTAAGAGAGGATAACCCCACTAGGTGAAACAATGGGATTTGTGAGTTTGGGTCTTTCTGTAACAAGGACAAGTGGCTTCTCTCTAGGACCAAGTCAAAACTTTGAGAAGCCTGCTTGACTACTGTACCTGTGCTGTCCTGGAGTCAGTCACTTCCTTGTACAGGCTGATGTCCAAGTAATAGCCAGACTCGTTTGTCAGGAAGAGGCGGATGGGAATTGCTTTTCCAGTTGGTGTCAGGCGAATGTTGATTTTCAGCTCTGCCTGGAGGACGCGTAACTTCCACAGCCGACTTCCATAGCGCATTACCATGCTCCGCACAGATTCCTCAATCTGACACAAACACATCACCAAGCATAAAACTTAAATCCCTTGTAACTAGGACCTGTTTTGGGTCTGCCCATCTTTGGGAAGGGAGGAATGGGAAAAGATGCTGGCTTCCGGAGATGTGTCCTCCATGCATTCCTTACAAAAAGTCACAGAGTTTCTCTCCAACCCTACTCTTGCTTAGAACAAGTCAGGGACAATTTCATGCTGGCCTGGCATTTGAGTGGTTTTCTCTGGCTCACGACACCCAAATCCGCGCAACTCCCTTCCCCTTTCCCGATTATATTCATATTCTATGTCAAAGATCTGCGATATCTAAAATTACAAACCATGGGATTTAAGAGAAAGCCCCAAATAAGAATAAAATCTCTAGTTAAACAGCTATTAAGTAGCATTTATATGCACAGTAACTATGTTTCATTGCACTTTCAGGACCTTAAATCAACATAGCAATTACCACCATGAGCTTTTTTCCATACAATTTTATTAAACTTTATAATAGATGCTTCCTGGTAAATTGCACAAATTAAAGAAAGGCAATTTGTAGGTGGTGCTAGAATGTTCTCTCTAAACAGAGCTCTGAAACTTGGTCACTGCCAAGTCCAACTGGGACTTAAGTAGATGGGGCAGATGTTCCCTCATTTCTCTAAGCTTTATACCAAGACAGCTTAGTGCTCCTAGTTTTCAGGGGTCAGCGAGTTATTTTAACCAAATGGCCTTAGATGTGATTTTTCCTTATTGACATACTAAAGCAAAAAAGAATTTTTTTCCAATAGCGTTACAGGCAGCTAGGACATACTACTCAAAATTAATGTTTTCTTAAATGAAGTATCTCTCTAAAATCCTTTCTCAAGTTCTTAGAACATCTTTTTAAAAAATTTCATACCACCCTTCTCTTGTGGCTCTTCAGAAGTGTGTGCCACCCTTGTAGTTTGTTTCTGCTCCAAAGAAGTTCGGGTTAAAATGGATTTCAAGGAGTTAACGTCTCTATTCCCACACTTGCTTGTTAACCAAGAGATATCTATCCATTCTTTTTTCGAGGGAACAAAAGTCAACATCTCTATATACAGGAAATTGACAGCTATCTATGATTAGAAAGACAGAGCCAGGGCATATGAGTGTTTGGAGTGGAAACAGAGAGGCTGATAGCAAAAACTCATTGAGAAATGATAAGTCATATCTACAAATATATATAGTTATATAGTGTCCAGGGCACGTTTTAAGTCTTCTAGTTTCATCAGTCCCAGAATGCTCAGGAGAACCTTTACTTAAACTGGATGATGAGACTTCATGAAACTCAATGAGTAGCCCTGTCCTTGGCTTTCCTGACAGACAAAGCAACCAATCAGTAGTTTGGAGTCTTGAAGAAAAGAAGTACAAAACGATTTCTCAGGTCTTAGATGTTAAGTTCAAAAAGCAAAAGTCCATGCCTACAATAGGAGAAAGGGTTCTCCTATTCAAATTCCAAAATATCATGAAAAGGTTAGAGAGAACAGAAACAGAGAGCGACCTGTCTTTATTACACCTGGGATAAAAGGTCAAGTACAGAATCACCTTGTTTTCCTTCCTTAAATTATATGGAATGCATTTTAGAATAGAGCCTCAGGGAAGAAAACATACATAAATATATGCAGAATTCCATATCAACCAAATTCTCTCTCCATGGAAAAATACTAAAGAGAACTAAGTTAGACACTTTGGGAAGGTGTATTACTTCCCTAAGGCCACCAGGTGACCTGTGAAAAGAAGCAGTAATTTTGCCAAAATGCCCAATAATAACAGTTAGTTATTCCAGATGAGAAATCCTAGGGAATTAAATAAAATAGGACTGCTATCATGGCAAATATCATAAAACAGGTACCAATAGAAGAAGAGGAAGAAGTTTTGCATTTTTCTACTGCAAATAAGTGACCAGCATTATTAACATCCTACCACCTTCAGTTTTGGGGTCTGCTTTCAATGGTTACAGCACATTTTTGACACCATCCCAGAAACCCAGTCCTACAAGCATTCTGTAAACTTTAAAGATCAAGGGTTCAATCAGCTGACCAGGAGTACCTGTTTCCAGGTCCAAGTGCAAAGAAACATGAATGAATCTCTCTGCTTGTGTTGGCGAGTGCTGGCAGAGAAGCTAAGGAGAAATGTACCTTTGAAGGGTCCATGATGACTGTAGGCACAAAGTTGAGGAAGATGTGGTTACAGTCAGTCCGGACATTTGTATTATTAAAAGCGACCTCCAACTCATCCATGGCTTCTAGGAGCAGCCGCTCCCCTTCATTTTGTAGATATTCAAAGGAAGCTTCCTATGCAGGAAAGAAAATCACCACCAACATTAATGTGTTTTAAAAGAGGCAATAAAGAAACAGCTGTTAAACACATGAAAGAATGCTCAACATCATTAATCATTAGAGAAATGCAAATCAAAACTACAATGAGATATCATCTCACACCGTCAGAATGGCCATTATCAAAAAATCTACAAACAATAAATGCTGGAGAGGGTGTGGAGAAAAGGGAACCCTCTTGCACTGTTGGTGGGAATGTAAATTGATACAGCCACTATGGAGAACAGTGTGGAGGTTCCTTAAAAAACTAAAAATAGAACTACCATACGACCCAGCAATCCCACTACTGGGCATATACTCTGAGAAAACCATAATTCAAAAAGAGTCATGTACCACAATGTTCACTGCAGCTCTGTTTACAATAGGCAGGACATGGAAGCAACCTAAGTGTCCATCAACAGATGAATGGATAAAGAAGATGTGGCACATATATACAACGGAATATTACTCAGCCATAAAAAGGAACGAAACTGAGTTATTTGTAGTGAGGTGGATGGACCTAGAGACTGTCATACAGAGTGAAGTAAGTCAGAAAGAGAAAAACAAATACCGTATGCTACCACAGATATATGGAATCTAAAAAGAAGAAAAGAAAAGAAAAAAAAATGATCAGAAGAACCTATGGGCAAGACGGGAATAAAGATGCAGACCTACTAGAGAATGGACTTGAGGATACGGGGGGCGGGGAAGGGTAAGCTGGGACAAAGTGAGACAGTGGCATGGACATATATATACTACCAAACGTAAAATAGATAGCTAGTGGGAAGCAGCCGCACAGCACAGGGAGATCAGCTGGGTGCTTTGTGACCACCTAGAGGGGTGGGATAGGGAGGGTGGGAGGGAGGGAGACGTGAGAGGGAAGAGATATGGGGACATATGTATATGTATAACTGACTCACTTTGTTATAAAGCAGAAACTAACACAGTATTGTAAAGCAATTATACTCCAGTAAAGATGTTAAAAAAAAAAAAAGAAACAGCTGTTATACATACTTAAGCAGTAGCATGTCACAAGTCATAAGGCACCTGCTGCAGATGTTATTTACCCTTCTCCCTAGGGTCAACCCAATGACCACAGGCAGCAGGGGCAGGCAAGGGTCAGATAAAGACCTGCCAGACCTTCCTCCTGCCTCTTATGTATCCTTTCCTTCCAACAGGTGGAGATGCTGGGCATCCCCAGAGCAGCAACCCCACTAGGGTTATATGTCACAATGGCAAACAGAGCAGTTTAGAAAGGAAATCTGTTTAGAAAGGAAAAGCTGCAGAAAGGTTACAGCTATAGGATGCAGTAACAACTAACACACCAGCAAGCACCTTGCTATGTACAGAAAGCACCCCACCTCTAGACAGGTTTACAATGGGGTCACCTGTAACTTTTCTCCTTATCCTCTATCATCATCTAACCTTCCCTGTGATTTCTCTGTTAGCATGCTTTTTCATTTTCTCAAGCGAGTACTGTCATGCTTCCATTACCAAGACAACTTAAATTAAAGGGGGAAAAAGCCCTTCATTACATGGAATATTTACTTCTGTGAGAGAAATGACTCTCAGACCTCTGCTGGTTATTGGAGAGTAGGATGAAAGGGAACAAGAGCCTTGATTCAAAAGAGGAAAACCTGATTTTGACCCATGCCTGTTTCTCTGTCCCTTCCCTCAGGGATAACTTCCCATTAAAGTACAGCACCCACCTTGGTGACCAGATCAGAATGTCTGATGATTGCACGGACAAAGAACCTGTAGTCTGTCACTTCTGTGCCCACTTCCACCTTGGCTGCTCCAAGGTACAGGTGCATCTTGTGATTAGCACATGGGATGGCAGTAAGGTCAAAATTTCTCATCCGGTTCAGCTCTAACTGGAAAGCTAGGGCAGGCTCCAGGTGACGGTAGATACGATCTTCCTCAAACTGAACGCAAGAAAAAAACAGCTCACAAGAGGCAGTTACAAAATTATATTATGAAAGTGTATGTAAAAGAGATGCTTAAAAATGTAAACATAAGCCATGATGTGCCCATGAGTCAAAAAAGGAGCTACATACAAGGAAAATGCTAGAGCTTATATAAGATTAGGCACTAAAGTCCCTGTTTACTTTGCAAGCTCTCATCATTCACGCTTTTACAAGTGGTGATGCTCTCCATTAAAAACAAACAAAAAACACCAATTCCCTCAGATCTCCTGTAGCATTTAAAGCCTTCATAATTCATTTTTTTAAAACAGTAAACCAGACTGCTTCACATTAATATCTATTTCACATACCAATATTTCAGTTTTACCCAACTAGTCTAAAACGCTTATGGGCAGGTCTTATACTCTTATCATTTCTGGCAGAGTAAAAAGGACATAGTAAATACTTGGAAAACAAACATCATACAATTTTTAAAAATAGAGATATTTGGCTCTGGACATCCTGTATCCATACATAATTATTTACCTACCTTTTTTTAAAGTTGTATTGACATTTACTCTATGTTTTGCTGAAACTAGACATGTAAAGAGTATATGCCCATTGAGTGAATGGAGAGAGAGAGCCAAAAACATAACCTGGTAATAGGAAGAAACCAACATGGTCTGAAATTTTATATTTTAAAATTGAAAAACAAATGCTCATAAACAAGACTTGAGGATAAATGAACTGTCTGTGGGTGACAAGAATAATCCTACTAAGTATTGTAGCCCTTTAATATTACATCATTAGGATTATCCTAAGGCATAGAGATGATTTTGAAAGTTATCACTTTCTTTGGGTAGGTCAATACATTTGATTGTTTCCTAAACCAAACTCTTTCAGAAGGGAGCCTTTATTAGTTCTAAGACACATGTAAGGCAAGGGGAAGCATACGTTCAATTAGAGGAAGGAGAATGGAAAGAAATACGGCAAAGATAAGCTACTCTTGGGCTTTTAAGGAAAAAACAAAGATTAAAAAAAAAAAAAGAAGAAAAAAATCAGTTCTTACCTTATCCCTTGCTCGGAATGTGAAAAACTTAGGGAATTCTCTCTGTGTTAAAGAAGGGGGGGAAATATGTCAGTCCTTCATATATATGGCTCTTTGGGGATAAACACATAGTACAGAAACAGTCAAGCGTCTAGAAGACAGTTGCCTAGAAAACATGTTCCTTACCTGGGCTTAGCCTGGGGAATATGCATGATCCTCTGGGTAACCATCACTTTGACCCCACTTAAGAATTTGAGAACCACCACACTATTAACCTAATTTTAATAGCTACCCTGTTCTAGGGAAAGAAAAAAATATGTATTTTTTCATCTCCCAAGTGGAAAAAGTCTTCTTTGGTATTGCTCTTGGCAGAACCTGGCAAATAAGACCAATACACCTGAATTCTGCAGCACTGCAATAGTAGTTACTGGACTGATTTCCCAAGTTTCTCCTTAAGAAACTCTTAAAATGGGGCTTCCCTGGTGGCGCAGTGGTTGAGAATCTGCCTGCCAGTGCAGGGGACACGGGTTCGGGCCCTGGTCTGGGAGGATCCCACATGCCGCGGAGTAACTAGGCCCGTGAGCCACAACTACTGAGCCTGCGCGTCTGGAGCCTGTGCTCTGCAAAGGGAGAGGTCGCGATAGTGGGAGGCCCGTGCACCGCGATGAGGAGTGGCCCCCACTTGCCACAACTGGAGAAAGCCCTCGCACAGAAACGAAGACCCAACACAGCCATAAATAAATAAATAAATAAAATTAAAAAAAAAAAATAAAGCAAATAATTAAAAAAAAAAAAGAAACTCTTAAAATGTAAACTAGCCAGACAGCATAGAATCCCCAATCCATGTTTTTTTTCCTCATTCACTCTTAAGTCAATAATTTCAAAGGTTTAAACAATGACATTTCAAGACAAAGAAAAGTACAAGATGTTACTTTGGTTCATACCACTATATGTATAGGAAAGAATGGGGTGGAACTAGTGAACGTGTAATCATTAGGTCTTACTGCTCTTTTACAGGGCATTACACGAGAAAGCAACCAATTTACTAGAACCTTATTAATTAACAAAGATGAATTCAATTAGCAGAGTCCATTAGTTTCTGAAATTTAACTTATTAACACCAAATACTCCTGTTTCTCGGATGGGAAGCTCTACCGGCAGTGTTGGAATCAAGTCATTACTATTTGCCTCTATAGGAGGTTTTATTAAGGCATCTTCTTCATTATGAGTGCAATGTAATCAAACACTTATTGGTACAAGGCAGAGAGACCAGGACTAGCTGCCTAAATACCCCTCAATGAACTTAAGGAACCATGAAGGAAACATGAACTGAAAGCCTTGTAGGTGGCAGGCGCTCTCATGTGTTGACCGCCGAATGCTCTCAACAACCTCTTAGGAAAGTATTGTGACCCCCAAAGGTGAACTTGGGTCTCTAATGCCAGAGCCTGTGCCCTTTCATCTCTACCTCTTAAGTGTAGGGTGTTACCTATCTATTCTTTTTTTCCGTTCCCCCAGCTGTGCCACGCGGCTTGCAGGACGTTAGTTCCCTGACCAGGGATGGAACCCGAGCCCCCTGCAGTGGAAGTGCGGAGTCCTCACTACTGGACCGCCAGGGAAGTCTCTCTATTCTTATTTTAATCCAAATTCCTTATTTAGAGGACTTCTCTTTCATGAGACAAAAGACAAAAACCCCAGAAATTAAAACTTTAAAGAAAAAAAACAAAGCAAAACTCGTGGCTCTTGAGTTGATGGAGAACTTCTTGAATACTTTCCACAGGTCTTAGGCTTCACCTTAACTAAAGCTTGCACAGTTAATAAATCTTTTTACATTTTCCTTGGCATTTTAACTGTAAAACGGCATTTAATAGGCTTCTAGGAGCTTGTTTAGCAAGGCCGGGAAACCACTTGTCCAGGCTTGGGTCTTTAAAAGCCCTTTGAAAGTGGATTTACACAGCACTGATCTTTTACTGATGACGTTTTGTCCTAAATAATTCTCTAATTCCCCCTGAACGATAATGAAGAGCATGGGGATGACTTCAAGGTTAAGCAGGAAGATGTTGAGCTGAATTGTCAGTAGATTTCATGCTCAGGGCTTTATATAGTCTCTGTTTTGGTTTTATTCTCAAGAGGTAGGCTTTCAGAGCATTAGCTAAAAAGTAACACAAGTCAAAAAAGGAAGGGTAACAAAGTCCTTCCATGAAATTTTCTGAAAGAAAAGTCAAGAAAAGTAATGATACAATCTTTCAAGCACACACTCCTCTATTCCTCCATAACTTTAGTTAATTAGTTAACTAAAATAGTTACTTAGTATACCATTTACTCAAGTGTGTATAGTGGTAGGAACAAAATGATTTTCCTTCAAAAACATAACAAAAGTAAGCAAGAAACATTTTATTTACTACTAATGCAATTAAGAAAATGTGTAGTAACTGAAAGGCACAAAAAGCAAACAAGTGAATGGAAATAAATATCTTTACTACAAATAATGAAAAAGACTGATGAATTCTTGGCAGAGGTGGGCGAAGACTACCAATTAGAAAAATCACTTTAATTAAGGTTAGCTAAGAAAAGGTGTTATGAGGACTTCCCTGGTGGCGCAGTGGTTAAGAATCCGCCTGCCAATGCAGGGGACACGGGTTCACCAGAACTACTGAGCCCACGTGCCACAACTACTGAAGCCTGTGCACCTAGAGCCTGCGCTCCGCAACAAGAGAAGCCCCTGCTCGCCACAACTAGAGAAAGCCCCGTGCAGCAACGAAGACCCAACGCAGCCACAAAAAAAAAAAAGGTGTTATGAGATGACATGAACAAATGTTCTTAAACTTTTGAATAAATTTTTAGCTCCACAGTAAAGTCCTCAATTTAAGCATGAAGCATTCAGAACAGAAGATGGCAAGAACTTCCATGCAATGGGAAACCAGGATTAATGAACAATTCTTCAAGAGATAGGGAAGTCTGAGGACTTTTATAGAAAGTCACTTTTTTTGGGCACTCAAAAATCACAGAAATACAGAAAACACAGAAAAGAAGAAATCCAAAAGTCTGATTCTGTAGTTTTAATAAATTCCTTCATCCTACCACATCCTCATGCGGCCAATTTTTCCACTAACAGCATTCATGCTTATTCCATCACTAATGTAATTGCTTTCCAGGAATTCTACTAGTGTTATAGGCAAATATCATAATTGAATGTACACAAAGAAAAACGCGCTTAGTGTGCTGGTACCAAAAAACAAAAGAATGCAACATTTCTCAGGAAGAAATTATACCCCTGCTGTGTTCTAATCAGCCAACCATCATCAGGACAATCAAAATAATTTGCCTAAATTAGCCAATCAAGACACCCTGCAAATCAGAGAATGTGAAAACCTGCAACAGAAAACATCATAGCTGATTATGATACTAATAATCGTGTTAAAAACCTAATGAGATGAAGAAATTGGAAGCTTGCTGGTGCAATTCTCTTTTACCTCAACACACTGAGAACTAATTATATAGACTGTAATTAAAACAAAATCTCAAACCAAACCTTCTGAAAAACAAATAGTTGATCCACTAGCAAACAGAACTACCATTTTTTCCCCAGCTTTATTGAGATATAATTGACATATCAATTATTTTTAAAGAAATGAACTACTAACCATGATAACTGTTTTCGATAGCGGGCTCTTCCTTCAGGCGCAAATGATCCAAAACATTTACAGTGGGAGTCACTCACATAAAATCAGTAAAACTGCAATTATCTCCTAGGTGATTTACAGCAGAATTTTTTAAAATTTCATGAAATCTTACAGACAAGAAACAAAAGGAAACTTACAGATGAAAAAGTGATTTGGAATCTCATCACGTTGTTTAGACCTAATGCTTTGTTTAGGCGGCAAAGGATAAGAAATCCGAGAAACATGCATTTTAGTATCCTTAACAAAACTTTGCTGGAAACAATATGGAAAGCTTCATAAAGTAATACTTATATTCCAATTAAACACCTTCTGCTGCACTTTTTGGAATTCTAGATCTGAAATGTGAGTGAAACAGATAGAGACAATACTCATAAAACTAGAGAACTACAGCTTACATAGCTGCAGAAATTCAGAGAGCCTGTTCTTTTGCTTTCGAGGCTTCAATTTTCTTTTTTTAATATGAAGAAGATATTTACAAGGCTAGACTTGTTTTTCCTCAAACTTTCTGTTTAAATAATCAATGTTAAGCAATTATGCAAGTCCCATTATGGGTACTTGATTTCATTAGACGGTTATGGAAAGAGACTCATCACCAAGCCTCCTTAATGCTGGTGACTACTGCCCGCTCAGAACAGTCTCCACGTAGAACCAAGAGGCTTAGGCAGCAGCAGACATTTGGCTGAACAGCTCTCTGAGGACTGTGGTGATTAAACAACGAAGTTTTGGAAATAATTCCAGCCTTCGCTGGCATGTGAATAAACACCTAACAATAAACACACTCTCTAGGAACCCCCATGCGGTCTGGCCCTCTTGCCTTGTTCTGGTTCTGAAGCAGTCTGAGAGACGATGATTATGTAACAGCACGGCTGCCTCCTTCCACACCAGCCAATGTTGTTCTTGAACCAAACTTGGTAACCTTCCTCCTCTCCTTGCCCCCTCCTGCGCACATTCCCTCTTCTACTCGAGAATATAGGGATTTCGCAGTGTAGAACAGGGGAGGCTGCATACATCACAGCGGATTACCAAGAAGCCAGAGAGGTCAAGGGATTCATCTCTAACACTCCCAGAAAGCTTCCACTTTTTCACACTATACTAACTATGGGGCAAGCACACATCAGATGACGTGACAGAGGCTAAGCGTCCTTCAAGCTACCACCAACAGAGGAACTCAGAGCAGCACCATGACAGTGAGCCCCAGATTTGCACAACTCCTGCCAAGGCTTCCTGGATATTGCAGATCCTGGCCAGAGTTCAGTAATAGTTGCCCTTGCCCCCTGCGTAACCGCTAATCATTTCTCAGGGGCCTAACATAAAAACACCCTAACTCCTCTGCCATCCAATTCTTCAGAGCAAATCCAGTCCATACCTAAAACCTTAATGTTCTCTACGTCCTAAAACAACCTTTCCTACACTTATGACAAATCAAGTCACTTGATAATTTAACTGATTTCCCATTTGATGCCACTACAAATAGAAACTGTACAATAAGTCCCAGAAAGACCCCCTGCTGGGCTCATTTCCTAGCAGATTTTGCTTAGACATGTCCCTATTCAACTTAAATCCAGAAATATTAAGAGAGCAGAGAGAAAAAATGTTTTAAATCTATAGATGTATTCTAGGACAGGATATAGATTCAAAGATAGAAAGTATCAAAAAAAAAAAAAAATACAAGGTCCGTGAGAATTAAGCGCTTTGGCTTTAAAAAATTTTTAGTGGAGAGTTTTAATTTATCATAGAATGCTTATTATAAAAAACCAGTTCATGTGCTATAGACATGAAGACTCTGTCTGAACCATTACGAAAAAGGAAAACAATTTTACAAATTCAGTATTATTCCCCAGAATAATGTATTATTCCAAAGGCAGTTACAAAAGAAAAAAATCACATTAACACTAAAGAACCTAGCCCAATACTCTTCCCAGATCCAGCATGTCTACCTGAGTTCTGATCAGCATCTACCAGCTATAGTATTTATTCATGGGCTCTCATACTCTATCCCCAAGTATCAATTTTATTCTCTAAGCTCCTTATTTTTCTTCCTAAAGCCCCAGGGTTCTCTTTAAGCTCCTCATACTTCTCCACTGCCTCCAGTTTCCTATCTACAGTTATTGATTGATATATATCTGCACTCTGCTTGATTTCCTGACATCAATAACACAGGGGCGTTGTGGAGTCCACAACATTTCCTAAAGCGTTTTAGAAAATCCTAGCTCTTTAGCCTGCAGGCTAGGCTCTCTTGTTTCTCTATAGACTAGACCAACAGGGTGAACCGTGAGAAGGAAAACAAAATGTCAAGTGCTAGAGACCTAATAAACAAAAGGGCAATAAAAGCAACCACACACAGGTCCTTGAGTTTAGGAAGTCCTTTCCAGCATCCCAAATGTTATCTTCATTATTGCCATTGAGCAGGGCTTGAAAACTAACTTAATCATCTTAATTGCTAAAAACAAAACAAAATAAAATTCTCATCAGAAATATTAAGACTTCTTGAGGCTTCCCTGGTGCCGCAGTGGTTGAGAATCTGCCTGCCAATGCAGGGGACACGGGTTCGAGCCCTGGTCTGGGAAGATCCCACATGCCACAGAGCAACTGGGCCCGTGAGCCACAATTACTGAGCCTGCGCGTCTGGAGCCTGTGCTCCGCAACAAGAGAGGCCACGATGGTGAGAGGCCCGCGCACCGCGATGAAGAGTGGTCCCCGCTTGCCGCAACTAGAGAAAGCCCTCGCACAGAAACGAAGACTCAACACAGTCATAAATAATAAATAAATAAATAAAAAAGAACGTGAATTTCTTAAAAAAAAAAAAAAAGAAATATTAAGACTTCTTAATATCCTTTGGAATCTTACTTCACCACATTAGGATCCATTTTTAAAGAAATATTGTGACTCCAATCAGCCATTTTAGAGAATGACATCTTGACTGCAAACTGGATTTTTGACCTCACTGCTATAATCATATTGCGTATGATCATACACATATACACCACAGTTCAGATGCCAGGCTATTAACTTAGTTCTCTTTATTAAAATTTTTCAATAAAAATTTTAAACTCATAAATATTAGTAGTTAATTCAGTTAAATGGGAGAAAAAGCAACATAATTTTTATTTATTTCCTCCTTCTAGAATTAATGTAGGATGAAAACACCAACTTGGGCTGTTAAGGCATTTTAAATAATAAATGATTGTTCTTCAGAATTGACAATTCTCAGTAACAGAACTTGAATCCATCTTTGGTAGAAGCCAAGACCCCAAGTACGATTGGCAGTTCTTGATTACTGATTCTCTGTGTGCACAGAAGAAATTACTAGTTAGCTCCTGCTTCTACCTTATTCATCTGGATAAATGCATGTGCTCATTCTTAACTATTTCTCAGACATATACTGAGAATTCATTATAGGGTAAAAAAGGAGGAAAAAAAAAACCCTTTAGTTTGAATACGCTATAGAAGAACTGAATATTCATTATGATACTTTTTCAAAGAAGAGGGACCAAACATCAGACCACCCCTTCTAAATAATCAGCAGGTAACAGATAAAACAGTAAGTAATCTTTCACCACTGTTGCTCTTACTTACATGAAATCTCTGATCCACCTCATAGTTGACCTGTTTTCTGAAATCCTTTCAAATAAAAGACAGAAAGGAAGGAAAAACAGAAGAAGAGGTCAATTATTAATAAAATTAAAAACCAATTGAGTAAAAGGTGATGACTTTAAGGCTTTTTCTTGATTAAATTTATACCAAAACAGTTATTTCTTTGCATAAATTCTACAAGTAAGCATATGATTATAATTCCATTTTTCACTTTTAAAGTTCTAGCAGCAGCATAAGAAATATTAAAGAGATGCATAATTCACATGCCAATACCTTTTGTGCAACCAGGAAAGTAAGGCGCCGGATCCCATGCTCAACCAGGGTAGCTTTCTACAAACAAACATGCAAAAACAGAAGCTAGATGAGATCTCCATTCATCCTAAATTTTAGCCCATTCAGTCCTCAGAAGGCTGTGACTGCACTAAGCACTGTTTTGGATATCTATGTCTTGACTCAGTATCTTCAAATTTGCAAATAAACAAATCTCAACCTGGCTCCTGGGAATAAGACTTACAGAATAGGTTTTAAATATTGACCTGGACAAAACTGAAAGAGAACTCTGTGGAGGAGAAAAGGTCACATGAGGCCAACTAAATTCTCTAAGGACTGATACATAACAAGGTAGACCTTAACACAATTTCTGCTTATAGAAATTACACTGGTGGGCATGTATTTAAATGTGAAGATCAATACTGATATAGAAGCTAAACGAAATCAGGTAGAGGAAAAAGAAGAAATTCCATAAAACGGAAAATTCAAGTCCTAAAATGTTATTTAGACTATAGACATCACCTACCATCTGATGCAGCATTCCCAGAATTCGACCTAACAAATCCTAACCTTTTCAGCTCTAAAACATTTCCTCCCTACTTTATATGAAGGTATTTTAAAAAAGATTCTCTTTAAAAGTTGTTAAAAACAATGTCTAACAGGCTTTTAAATTTAGTGATTATTCATACTTCCGCTTGGTACAGGCAAGCAGTATATTAGAAGAGACCAGCAGTTTCAAGACAGCCCCTTATGTGAGTCTTGGGCCTTTGGCTCTAAGCCTTCCTCTATCCTGTACTGCTCTCTCATCTCAAAAGGCAGAGACAAAGAAACAGATTAATGAACTAAGTAAAAGACATGCTCTTAAAGGTCCCTAATAAAGAGGGGCTACATGGCAGCAAGTAGAAAAGCAATCCCACCCATTGAATGACCTGAAAACATACATGAATAACACAAATAGAAAAAATATGTGGACTTTCACAACCTACACCCAGACTTTAATTTGATCACATTCTTTAACCGAGAGATATATCCATAAGCCAATTCTTAACTTTCTTGATATTATATAGTTTTTAAATCCAAATTGGCTACCCCTCATAAACAAGCACATCCCTGGGCCATTTCCTCTTATTTTTCCATTTTTACTATGGCGTTGCTTAGTAACAAAATTAACAGGATAAGCAAAAGATAACTGGAAAAAATTAATTTCCTAATAATAAATTCCCAGGTCAAATATAAATAAATTTTGGTACATTTAAAAATGATTGGGGGACTTCCCTGGTGGCACAGTGGTTGAGAATCCGCCTGCCAATGCAGGGGACACGGGTTCGATCCCTGACCCGAGAAGATCCCACATGCCGCGGAGCAACTAAGCCCGTGCGCCACAACTACTGAACCTACACTCTAGAGCCCGCAAGCCACAACTACTGAGCCCGTGTGCCACAACTACTGAAGCCTGTGCGCCTAGAGCCTGTGCTCTGCAACAAGAGAAGCCACTGCAATGAGAAGCCGGCGCACTGCAACAAAGAGTAGCCCCCGCTCACCACAACCAGAGAAAGCCTGTGTGTAGCAACGAAGACCCAATGCAGCCAAAAATAAATTAATTAATTAAAAAAAAAAAAAGATTGGTACTGGTATCATACCCATTAGGGTAAATAACCAAGTATTTGTAGTATAAGAAAAGAAAGGGAGGAAGGGAGGAAGGGAGGGAGGGAGGGAGGAAGGGAGGGAGGGAGGAAGGGAGGAAGGGAGGAAGAAAGGAAGGAAGGAAGGAAGGAAGGAAGGAAGGGGAGAGGGAGGGAGGAAGAAAGAGGTGGGGTGGGGTGGTTGGTGGTTCTCTGACTCTCAGTGTGCCAAGGAACAGAAACATTTCTTCTGACACCAACAAAGAATTCCACTACAGCCAAGTCCTTCAAAGACAAGCATCAATAGCTATGTTCTGGCAAGGGAAGAAAATAACTTTAATAATGCCATAATTTAAAATCAAAATTGTTATTGCTTTAAAAATTCCACAAGTGGCTGACAATAACAGCAGAGCAACAGGATTCTGATTACATTGTAATAATGCGGGTCTCACAGCAAGTCCACAGCTATTACCCAGCGATTAGGCGTCAGCACCTGGAGAAACTCCATTTACACTGGCTGCTTCAATCTCCTCCACAAGTCATTTACAAATATATGATCCTAATTTCTATGAGAGAAAAAAAGACATGCTGGGACTAGAAGATTATTTGGACAATTTGGATCAACCTATTTGATAGTTTAATGTGTGCTTTAAAAAAAAAAACTTTTTCTAAAGTGCTAGGAGCATGATCATGAAGTGAAAAACAAAACTAGTTATCACTTCAGCTTTTTTAAAAATTGCTTTTGCTTCCTTTTCTTTCTTATATTTTTTTCAAAACAAGTAGGTGAAAATGCCTAATACGCCTGGGTAAGCACGGCACGTGATGCACTAAATAGCTTCTTCAAGCTTGGAATGTTGGCACAGTCTACCCTTTCCCTACTGAACAGCCACCGGCAAAGACTCTAGGTTTCTCTGTGCCTCAGTTTACAAGTTCAGTAAAGGAAAAAGGTAATTTCTTATCATCAATTAACGTCACAAATATACATAGTGAAAATGAAGAAACTGCCTCTTTAAATCAATGTGTGATGATATACGTCACTTAGAACTGAGGGTAATAAAAAGCCTAAAGTTGAGATCAAAACAATCAAATGTGGGCAATTAGTGCCTCAAAACCTGGGAAGAAACTCTCATAGATTATTCCATCAAGCAACAGCATTAGTAGCCATGCACAACATTAGGACTCTTCCAAGTAAGGTCATCTTGGTCACTGGTCTCAGGTTAACTTAATGTGGTCATGCATGAGTCAAGGGCAAGAAGGAAGTTAGATTTCTCTTCTAAGGAAAAATTCCGAGGCGTGACTCCTACTTTTACTTCTCTGGAAGGACCTTTCCTCACCACAATCCCACAGCCAGTTCATGTGCTGTGACAGCATCATGGGGAAAATGCTATGACACACGTTAAGCATAAAATTACCATCTTTTCCTGGGTATCAACCATTAGCGTTATATGATGTGAATGCCTATGGCACTAATTGTTTATACCGCTAAATTAAATTTTTAAAAATCTATTGAGTTCTTTCTTTATGACAAGCACTACAGACTAGGTGCTTTCCATTCAAAGAACACACATAGGTCTTGTCATTAAGGGCAGCTGAGGAAGGGTACTTTGGCAACTATCATATATCGTAATGAAATATAACTGTAGATGATCATTTTGAACATTAGACTCTAAGCATCTTCAGGGCTAGGAATGTATTATTTACTAAAGCACCTAGATCTGTGCCCCCTAGAGCTGGCATCAAAGCCTTAAATTCTAGTTTTTGCTCTATCATCTACCAGCTGGTGATTAAAGGGCCTTAATCTCTTGAGCTTGAGCTTTTTCCCACATGTACAATTGAAATAATTCCTGACTAATCTAACGGCATGGGATTGTGGTAAGGTGCAAATAAAAATATTTATACAGATAGTCTTTAAAAATAAAAAGTATTATTATTGTTAATCAATTTATGCTGACCAATTAGAAATTCAAGGGAGAAAAATACATTTTAGTTAGGGCTATGCAGAGAAGTCCTCATAGAAGAGGGAAATTTTGAGACAGTTCTTAAAACAAGCAGGATTTAGAAAGGGGGCGGGGGCGGAGAGAAGGGAAGGAGGGAGGGAAGAAAGAATGAAAGAGGAAAACATTCCAGAAAAGGGGCAGTAGAAGAGATCAAGCAAACAAGGTAGATGAGATAAAGACTTAGGTCTTTTCACGGAACAGCAAAGTCTAGGTTGTTAGCCTTCATTAATAGGCTGATGTCCAATATCAAGGTAAGGAGGTATCCTGAAGGCAAGAGAGAGTCACTGTTGAGTGGGAGAATAACTGGGTAAGGGGGCACTTTAGATATTTAATTCTGTGGTAGTGAGCAGAATGGAAACTACCTGGAGGGGAAGAGTGAGGGTCACAAGCAAACCTGTCGTGGTGTCTCGGGTATAAGGTGAGGAAGGGTCTAAACTAGAAAGATGGCAGTGGGAATTTAAAAACTGAAAAGAGGGGGGAGGGAAGAAAGGAAGGAAGGAAAGGTGGGTAGGGAAGGAGGGGTAGAATAATGGAACAGCAAACAAAAGGAAGAAGTCAATGATTTCTGCATGATTGGGGGCAAAGGGTTTGGTTACTTGGTTTTTTTTGTTTTTGTTTAGCTTTTTGATAGGGGAGAGGGGGAATCAGAAGAGGTGAAAGAAAATGATAGGAATTTACATTTAAACTATATGGAGTTTGATGTTAACACAAGATATCCAAGTGACATAAAATCGCAAGGAGGATGGAAGTATAACACATATTTTCAAGGCTGGGATGGAAGGACTCAGAGTGGGCCTGAGGGGAGTTTGGGCCTAGACATGCAGAGTTAAGTCACCAAGGGGAATTCAGCAGATGACTGGAAGTTCCAGACTGGAGCTCTGGAAAAGATTCAGGAATATAACCTCCCTTCCTTAAAACATTTTAAACATTTGAGGTCTAAATTTCTTGACATAAAAAAATATATGCATTTTATACTTTTGAATCACTTCGGAATTTTACCCCTACAAGCAGAACTATGTGAAAGACATAGCCGTTATCAGTGATAGGCCTTATATGTAGCAACTGATAAAAGGATGCATATGACACACAGCGAGAAGGAAAGTGGCCATCACCAGTTTCCATCCAATTGAGGACTTACATTTTGCTGGGTAAACTCTCGGAACATAGCTGCTAGCCTGTCATCCTCGATATCACAGTCAGTTTTGATAGCCACATTCAGAATGTGAATTGGTTCATCCCTGGGGATCTGTAACCCAAGAACACAAGGCAAGGAAATTAGGAGGCTGGCTAATACAGAGATGGAGAGAAGTTATAGTACTTGGTAGGATACCTGAAAAACAGATATGGCCCACAGGACATCTTCTGCTGGTATGAATAAGCAAAATGAAACCACTGCCCAACACCCACAATGGAGATTAAATAAAGACACCTAACTTTGAAAAAATAAGGCAGCAAAGGCATTAGCTAAAGGCGGCCCCAAATCTTGGCTTGGTATGAACTTGAAGACCACTATGTCTCAACTTTTTCACCAATAGAATGGGAATGAAACCATTTGCAATATCTCTTCACAGAATGTAAAGGAAAATGAGTGAAAGAAGCCATCTGAACATATTCCCATATAACATATTTCTAAACAGTGGAAGTATCAAACCATGGGAAAATAACCTGGTAGGGAAAAAACAGGACGCGTGTGCAGAGAAATGAAAAGAAGGGAAAGAAGGGTTTAATAAAAGGACAAAATTTTAAACAAAATGTCTATTTTTTCTACTATCTGAAATCCACAATTCCTTGAAGACTACGAAAGTACTGCTCTGCAAATATACAAGCCATTACTGAGTAAGAATTAAAGCAATCAAAGCTCAAGTCTTTGAAACAACATTCAGAGACCTAGAGGCAGCTGCGATGGATATATAGACGGCCTCATTCTACGCTATGGAGTCCATGATTAATGCAGTGGTTTTTATTTTTAGGTTAGAATTTATATTCCACCTGTTTCTAAAAATACTTTGATGAGGCATATAAAATTAAATAATATCAAGTAGGGTAAAAAGATGAATTCTTCCCTACAATGTTCTACAATCAGAAAGAGAGTATAGGGCTTCCCTGGTGGCGCAGTGGTTGAGAGTCTGCCTGCCGGTGCGGGGGACACGGGTTCGAGCCCTGGTCTGGGAGGATCCCACATGCCGCGGAGCGGCTGGGCCCGTGAGCCACAATTACTGAGCCTGCGCGTCTGGAGCCTCCTGTGCTCTGCAACGGGAGAGGCCGCGATAGTGAGAGGCCCGCGCACCGCGATGAAGAGTGGCCTCCGCTTGCCACAACTAGAGAAAGCCCTGGCACAGAAACGAAGACCCAACACAGCCAAAAATAAATAAATAAATAAAAATAAAAAATAAAAAAAAAAAGAAAGCTTTACTTTAAAAAAAAAAAAAAAAAAAAGAAAGAGAGTATATAGTACAAATCCTGTATCTGAAGGAGCAAAGCAGTCTCCCAAAGAGGACACTATACCTTGTCTTCATCATATAGAGATGTGTGACCTGCCTCAGGGAACGTGGGGCTTTGGGGTGGGGAATCACAGAAGCAGCCCATCACTTCATCAAAGATCCTGAAAAATACCAAAGAAACACCCACGATGAAAACCCAAGTGGCAGAAAATCTAAGTGGCAGGAAACTAACGCTGCCATTGCCAGCTCTGTCTAAAAGAATAATCTATCCTACCCTGCACTCAATTGTCAACTGAATAGAATCACCAGTGGCTAGAGGTGACATGCAAAATTTCACCAAGTGGCAGAAATTAGGAGGATGGATTGTTTAAACTTGAATAAACCATATATATTTTTTCTTTTTAAAAAAGAATGATCTGAAGCTTTTTTGTTTTGTTTCTTTCATATGTAAGATATGAGCAGTGCTGCTGTCATCATCGGTCTTAAAGTAACAGAAAGAGCCTGGGACTCGAGCAGTGACAGACCAATGTCATTACCCCTCCCCCTAGGGTAATGCATCAGTATACATCAAGAGATAGATGCTGAATGCATTTAATCAAAAGATGTATCATCTCTGGTGGGGCTCACTCTAGTGCTGTGTTTAATTCCTCCTGACATCTCACTCATCACAGAGCAGACAGTTTCTTGTGTTAGCTACTAAGGAAAAGATGGTTTTTGTTTGTTTCTTTTTTTCTGACCAGGCTCATATAACAAGTAGAGGCTTGTAGAGTCTGCACAGAGGTGGAAAGGGAAGGACCTACACCTCTCCCAGAGCATATACCACAAGGGCTACATCTCCTTAGCTGGCCCGTGGCTAATCAGGGGACCTCTATTCATTTGGCAGAAATCTGAGACGCCCAAGGCTCCCCTCGTATAGACACAGTTCCATGGTGTCTTACCTGACAAAATCTTCAAAAGTCCGAAAAGAGACCATTCCGCCCATCCGCTGACATGGTGGAGTGAATGAGTTGTCCAGCAGCACGTCGCTGACACTAGCTACATGAGTCATGCCATAGTGGTTGAGGTTGGAGGAGAAGGACATTCTAAATGGTAAATCAATCAAGTGCATTAGACAAGGAGAGTAGGAACAAGGGCTGGGAGAGTCACAACAGGGAAAAGGAGCTGGGAGGAAACTGAAGTAGGGTCAGGTTGCAGAGCAGGTTTGGTTTTTTACCCACTATAGATAAGGCTGTCTTGCTAGATTCACATTAACCCTTCCACTGGAATTTCCCCTCACACAAACAATATTTTTTACCAACCCCCCCCCAAATTTCTCCACATAAAAATCTAAGGACTGTCAGGAATATCATGGTGGTTTTAATACCATGACATCATGACATGTCTAACGAATGAATAGCACATAGGGGTTAAAAACCATCCTGCATCTTCCCCTTGCTTAAAACATCCCCTCTTTTAAAAGGATGTAAACAAGCCAAGTGAGTTGTAACTAGGCAACACTTAAGGCATTTTTCTCTAGGAATTGTAATAGATTAAGTATTCACAGATAGATATATGCATGTCAACAACAACTCTACATCATTTGGAATGGTTTAGTAAATCATTATAAAAAACACAACTCATCAGAGAGAAACAAGTAACAATCTGTAAAAGGAACTTTACTGAGGTATCTATTTTTTCCTTGAATGGGCTGATGGGGAGTGCAGTTATGAGGATTACAGCTTCTCCCTTTTTGAAAGAGAGACAGTTTTGCAAAATTTCCTTTTTTATATTTAAACACATTTCCATACCAAAGTAAACATATCTTCATTGAAAGCCCTTAATGAAACCCAGCAAGATACAAAAGGGCAGAGCATGGGTTTCAAAGTATGTGTAAGCATGACAAACAAGTGTAAATGGAGATGCTCAAAGAGAACTGATTTGTTCAATCTAAAAACATAATGAATCTGGATATTCCTTGATGCACCTCAGCAGTATGTACTGAGAGATGCTACTGTAAAGTGTTTGTGATGCCCAGTCAATCAGGACAGCCTGTTAGGAAGGACCAAACTAAAGGATGCCTCCAGGACTTGCCCGACATGTTACTGGCATACTGATCCGAAGCACGTTCAGAGCAAGGCAATGGCACTTGAACTTCGGGGAGCTGCTCAAAAATCTCCTTGAAATGCACTGCCTGCAGTGTTGCAGGGGGGAAGAGAGCCAGCAAGGTGGGCTAGAGATCTGGGTACATGCCGTACTCTATTGCAAACTGTAATTATAAAAGGCAATGGAATTTTTTACACAATGGGAGTGCTGCTCACACAGACCATTAGAGACTGACACTCCCGGTTTTTATTCCTTTGGTAAATGATGACTATGAAAAAGTACTTCCACTTTTGACAGTACCAGGGACTAGAAGGTAGAGTGGGAGAGGACACCATTGATACCATGAATGAAACCGACAAATGAAACACACATCAAGCAATGGTGCTCACTAGAAACGGGGATTCAGAGCTGTATGAACTCAGAAGTGCTATCAGCCTTTTCTAGGATCACCAAATATATTTAGTAAAGGAGCAAGTTTGTGAGGCATTGTATCTTTTCTTCCTGCCTGGCATTAGACAGGAAAGAGAATCCAGATAACCCTTAAAGGGAACCCCCTCTGAATACGCTAACAGTCTATGTTCGTGGCAAACATGGGGTTAAGAATCTTTTTCACTCAACTGAACCCCATCGGAAATACCCACATTTCAGTTGCCCCCACTGCTATGCTCTTGGACCAGGACAGCTAAAGGCAAGCAGGAGTGAAGCAAGCCCACTCGTCAAGAGCAGACGAGAGGACCAAACAAAACACTCCCTTTCCTCTCCCCATCCAAATTGGATGCCAAAAGCTATACACAGTTTTGATTACTTAATATTTAAAGGGAGAGGGACAAAATAAACATAAGCCTATAAATATTTCAACAAATAACTGATCATCTTCAAAGACGTCAGCACCAGCGTGTTACGGCTTTAAGCACTTTGTGGATTCCAGTCAGAACTGCTATCCTCTCAAACTTGCATTGTGTTGCCTTGCTTGGCTCAGGAGCAGAAGGAACTCAAAATATTAAAATATCACTTGTGTTCTACTGGTCTGGAAACGTTGCACAGGGCTACACACATCAAAACTTCAGATACACTTTTCCAATGTAATCTCATTACAGGTCTGAAATAAAACTTGACTTTCATAGCATCATAACACTTTATAGAAAAATAGCTAACAAACTGATAAAACATGAGATCAGCTATTTCTGCGTGTGTGTTCCTCTAAAAGGAGAAGCAAATTAGAGAAACCAGAAATTGAAAACCTGATGAACAATTTGCCAGGATAGGAGTAACCGTAAGGGTTTCTCCTCTGAAAGCTCCAAACAGAGAACTTAGCAAAATAAGATGTTTACAGCAAAGCTGAACATCGGGGCAGAGGATTCCCCTATTGTACACAGCTAGACGGGAGCTGTTCCATACTGAGGCTTTTCAAGCATTGCTTTTTGAATGGCTGAAGAAAAGCTGAAGACATGTTTTCCAAACAGAAAAAATAGTTTAGTATGTCCAAAGGGGAGCTCAGGACTCCCTAGCAGAAAGATAACATGTTAGCTTGTCAAGTGTAGTGTTATTTTTTTCCCTTATTTTCCTAAAAGGTGTTTTTAATTGGAGAAAAAACAAAAAACAAAAAAAACTAAATATACGGTACCTGTTTAGCGTGGGGATGTTCCCTCTGTAATTAAACAACCACAGTTAGTTATTGATAGGTTAGTGAAAGCCATAATAAAAGAATTGTCGGAGCAGATACAGACCAGTCGTGAGGAGCCCCAGTTTGGCAGCTCTGGCATTCGGCAGACATAATTAAGTGCTCATTACCCTTCAACCCCCCGGGTGCCTCCAAAGAGGCATGCCTCCTGACCTACCTCACCACAGCAGCTGTTGATGGAAAGGGTTAAAATGTATTTACCATGGAGTTTTTTTTTATAGCTCTATTACAAAAAAATAATTCAGAGTAAGGGTAAACCACAGGCTCATGAAAATTAAAGCTGTATAATATGGTATATTATCTTAAGCTTCAACAAGAAATATAATTCTCGACAAAATTCTTAGAGAATCTTCTTAACTTGTTCCTATTTTACTAAAAATGCAATAAGGGGGTTCAGAGAAGTTGATTCCACAGCCTCTCCCACCTTAATGGATTTTCTAGGATGTGTGATGAACCTACAAACTCTCCTCTAGAGAAAAGAAGCCAGGCATCTGGGTTCCCAGCTCCCTTTTCTAACTCTCTTTAACCCTGTTCTTCCTCCTGTAGACTGGGCTGGGATGGGGGTAGGAGGTGGTATAGGAAAGGAGTGTACTCTGTGCCACAGGAGCTTAAAGGAACTGAAAAGCATGCAGGAATGTGATGATTAATGATTCTATGACTAGAGCGGTATAGACTGTTAAAAATGAATTAATTAATATTTTTTAAGTGAAATGAATTTAGGGCAATAATGACTTTTAAAAATTGCTGTAAGCTTAAAATCTCTAGGCCTTCCATAAATAAAACCTTAACCTAAATTTGGCTAGCCCTAGAATTTCCTGAGAAAGAATATTTCCAAATCGTGAAAGAAAGACTAGGATAAGAATGGAAAGTGAAAAGCAAGTCTCCTGCATTCTCTTTGGTCTTTGACACCAACGCTTTATTTTCCCCCCTTTAATTTGACCTCAGTCATTTCCTCAACTGAAAAAAAAAAAAAAAATCAAACCCTTATTTTCAATGTTAAAAGGGAAAAGTTATACTTACCACCCACAATTTAGGAGTCCTGTAAGGGGGTTGATGGGTTGATTATCCTAACCTTCTAACACTCTTTTATCAGCGTTTAATCATTGTTGGGGTTTTCTGGCACACAGGGGACTTAATGGGCGAAACATAGTGGGTGGTGCTGATGGTATGTGGAAGGAGGAGAGTGGGAGGAAAATGATGCACTTTCCATGGCAGTGAAAGGAGCAGAACAGACTGAGCCGGCCATATAAATAAAGAGCTGTGACATATCGCTGCACACAAACTGTATACCTCGCATGATTTGTGAGTAGCAATGCTCTTTGCATCAAACCTGTATCCCAGAGCAAATTCATAAGGCAGCAAGAGCCACCTCCGAGTGCAAAAACCCGCACCTTTGCTGTTTGGAGTCTTTGAGCCTCTCGTTCAGGGGAATGAGTTTCATTTTACAAGAGGTCCTTAGTTATAATGCACTTGGCCCTCATCAACAAACAAAAAGTACACACAGGTTCTAGAGCAGAAGCAGAAAACTAACAGTAAATGCTAATGAAAATATAGGAAAGTCTTCCTTTTAAGATATAAAAAGGAGTCTAAAGAAAAGGGCCACCTGCACAGTCTCTAAGCTATAAGCCTCAGTTCAGAGAGAAGAACCCTACAAACAAAGCAATCTCAAGCACCTTCCATCCAGGTTTCTCAAATTTAGAAACCAGTATAATCTCTCTCAACTGTTAACCAATTTTTTACACTAATAAAATGGTCTCACTGTTTCTGTGACTACTCTAATCCCTTAGGGAGTCTTCACAGGATGAGGGCCAAGTTTTCAGCAGAAAAAGGCCTGAATTGAAAAGAACACCACTAACAAAAAGCCAGCCCTTCTCCATCAGCAATCCTCAAGCTCTCACGGGAAGCCCCCTGCTGCTTTGTTATAGGAATCATGCACCATCTACACAGTATGGGATAAGAACAAAACTCCCAACATCTCCAGTTTTTAAAGGACTGGCCTCAAATCAATCACATAAGAGGTAAGTTTAGAGTCAGCTTATCCCCTTTGGTATCAATAGAATAAGATTCTGTGGGTTTGTCAGGGAGACGAGCAGAGAAGGAAGGTTAAACTCTCTACTACCAGGTAAATACTTAGCCATGTCCATAACAATCATCTATATATTTTGTAACTCTATACAGGGGCTATTTGATCAATTTAAGAAAATGACCGATGTGGCATACTGCACACTCTTGTGATACAGTAGAAAGCTAGCTCAGTGGTCTGCACAAAAATAACCAACTAACATAGAGATTGTATGAGTCAAATATCCCACTTACATAGCTAAAAATAAAATAAAATCTGCCACATTTCACTGCATACTCATCTCGCAAAAATAATCAAATTTCTCAATCTCTGATGAGGCAATCAATCGCATTTTCAAATACAAAAAAGGAGTACAAATTCACTTGTAAGACACCTGTTTAGGTTCTTCAGAGCACTTATGATGATGAATCTTCATTCACAATGTGGTGAAAAATATTAGAATCATTTTCCTTCCAGTAGATTAGCTCCATTTTACAGATGTGGTAACTGAGAAACCAAAGGGGAAGCTTTCCAAGGACACTGCTAAATATGGTGTCATAAACCAGAATCTAGACCTGGCCTTTTCTCATCTCAGCTCCTGAGGCTAGCATTCCACATCAATATAGACTAAATTTAAAAAAGGACAAGAGAAATCCTTTGAATTCTGAGGTGCTCGGCATTAAGTCACCTCTGATTTTACTGACCTGCCTGTCTAGAATGGCTGGAGAGCCTGCTTCAATATGAAAGCGAAGTCAGAGTTGCTGCCTGCCAGCTGAACCCTCTTTATTTAAGGAACACCAACTTCTCTGGCAGTCACAAGTTCTCTGAGCCTTTTACCATCCCTTCCAGCTGAATTTCATTTTTCTTGATTCTAGCTGACCCTACATAAATCTTTTATCATATAAAAATGCTCCTGATTCTTTTGCCTTCTAACTGGAAGGGAAAAAAAAGACCCTATATGAAAACGATGGGGATGCATGCAAACAAGCAGTGGTTACATCAAGCTGTGACTGAGAGCCAGGATAGGGCAAATCTTTTGAAATCAGGCAGCAAAGCAGAATCAGAAGAGGCCGGCTGAATAACCCACTAGCAGTCACTAACAGCAGTACCATAGGAGAAAGAGCAATTTGACTGGCTGTGACCAGTGGTGGTCTCCTTGAGTGACTATGTTTCTGCAGGAGAATCCAAATCAAGAGCTGTAAAACACATCTGAACCATGTATTTCTATTGGCATCTCCCCCACCACCTCCTTGCAGTTCAGATGCCCGGACTCCACTGCAGAGCTTTCGTTAACAATAAAATGATCGTTGCTTCATTCATTTGCAGCCCCTTTAAAGCCCCTTTAAAGCCCCTTCTTGGCTCTGCTGGAAGATTTTGCTCTTTCTGAAACAAGTATGCCAAGAGAGCTACAACATATTACTATTGCCTGCTATATAATTAGCTACAAACCCACAGCACAAAACTACAGGGATTTACAGGTGCCCTAGATTCTGCTTTTCCTTCCCCCTGGAATCAGCTAGTCTTCCTTGACAAGAAGGGACCTTGGGCTACCCTAATGATATATTGAGAGTTTTAAACTCGACTCTCCAATCTTCCAAGGCTAGAGTGCCAAAATAACACAGCAGAGACCAGAAGCTGAGCCATGGATACAGGAAAGCACTTAAACCTGCTGAGAATCTTCTCTTATGCCAGATGCTTGCATCTTATCAGCAGACTACCCTGCATAAAGGAAGCAAGCACTGTAGTTTTATTTATTTATAGGTCATTCTGGCCTGCTAACTACAACCAAGTGCTCCCACTGCTAAAAAAAATGCTGCAAGTTGGATGACTTTCGAGTGTCTCAGAACGAGCCAAAGAAGGGTCTAATATCTGGGTGTCAAAGATGATCAGAATCCTCAAGAATGGCAATGGGCTGCTGATTAGCCCCATAGAAGGCTTCTGATTTCTAAACTTCCTCACAACCTTCTTCATGAAAAGAAGGTCCAGAGGCCACCCACCGACAGCTAAACTCTGAAGGTGCCAAGCAGCCAAAACTCAGTCATGGCCAAAACATGTGCTATCAGGGGAGAACACAGCCGACCTCTTCTGGATGTGAGACAGGAGAAGAGGAAAATGCTTGAATTAAAACATTATAACATAGAGGGCCAAATTCATAAGGAGCAAATAGCAGAGAAAGTGCAGTGCAACTCAAATTAACTAAAGTATGGATTTCCATGTAAGAAATAGGTGGAAATAAACACCAATCCAAGTCTTCACCCATCATGTATGCACAGAAATATATAACAAAATGGACTTCCATCTTCTGCATCAATTGTGGTGCTTCTTATTTGCATCACAGATTAAAAGTTTAAAAAAATGAACTATGTTCACTAATATGTATTACTTACGAAAATCATTTGGAGTTTTAAATTTCATACTCCCAGGATGTCATAATATGCACAGCCATATGCATAGCCACAGAGTTTATGGGATAATAGACTTTACATATGTTTGTATAAATATTTTAGAAGATCAAGTACATAGGCTGACTAAAGAACTTGTTTCCAGATTATTCTGAGTTACTTAATATGTCCAAAGCTAAGTAAAATCGTGAATGTCAAACGATTTGATGAATCGTCAAAAATACATTCAGGAAGAGGCTTTAGTGTAACAAGCTTTTCCATCACCAGCACCAGAGAGTGCTAAAACTAGGGTTTCAGAATGAGAAAAAAGACACACACAACTCGGGCTCTAAACCCTGAGCCTGCTGGAAGAAGACAGAGAAAAAGGAATGCTGAATGATAACAGTCTGAGCTCCAGGATTAATCCATGTAAAATACTGGTTGAACTCACTAAAGAGCTGGCCTGATGGAATCTTAGACAAAAGAATTAAGTCCTAAAAGTCTGAATAATAATAAAATGTTCTCTTAGTGCAGACCAGCTATCCTGACTACTCCTGCACCAAGAAAAAGACTGAAGAAACTCCCTCATTTCTCCTCTAAGGACAATTGCTAACTGGCTACAAATCACCTTTAAAAAATGACAGCAAAAATCCCCTCCCCTCAAAAAAATTCACATGCAATAGGACATAGTCCTTATATGCTAAGAAGATAAAGAAGGAAAAAAAAGTCCACACATTTCCCATATATATAGGTGCTCCATATATAAATATATAGGTTTCCTACTATGCTTAAGTCAAGTGCAGCTGCTGTTCAAGTGAAAGGAATTTAAGAAGGGTATATCTAGGCCAGGAGCTTCCTTTAGTAAAGCTCTAATATCTGGATCCTCTGGTGAATAAGACCTGAGGACGCCAAATAAGTTGCAACTACAGTTCCCATAAAAAATTTGAAAGTCTTACATAGAAGATCAGGAAGTAGATAACATACCTTGGCTGAAGCCTGCCTAGCAAGAAGGATGATGAGAAAGTCACAGAGGTAAGAAACTGTTTAGTCATCTGCCACCTTTTTTTTTTTAAAATATTGTGAGGAGTATTAGAAAAAAATAGTCAAATTATACTGAAACACAGAGTAACTAAATGTCAAACAAAAGTTTCAGTCCACAAGATGAATAAGCACCAGAGATCTGCTGTACAACGTTGTACCTAAAATCAACAATAATATACTGTATACTTAAAAATTTAAGAGGGTAGATCTCATGTTAAACGTTCTTTCCACAATAAAATTAAAAAAAAATTTTTAAGTATAAGAAAATGTCAAGCAATACAAAGTCCCACAATGAATTTAAACAAAAAGGTACCAAACATGTTGGCCACGTGCTAATTGCCCAAATGTGCTAAAAAGGGGGTTTCTTCTTCCTTCTCAGAGGCTGCTCCACTCATTTGCAATGGCAGCTGCTTGTGTTTTGCCTGCTTCTCTAAAAATCAAAACGTGCAAATGGGACACAGTCTTCAATCCAAGTGGCATCTAAGGCATTTTCCTGAAAAAATACTCTGCTGTTGTCAGTTTGCAGACAAAGAGCCATGTTTCATCCCAACCCACGGGGGCTAAATCACTAGTCAAAAACAAACCACAGGAATAGAATTCCACTAGATGACCCCATACACAACAAGAGACTGTAGTCTCGCTTTGATAATACAGCTTAGAAAGATACTCCCAAGGACTTGCTGGACAAGTTTAGTCTACTTCAAATGAATGTCTGGGGACTTCCCTGGTGGGCCAGTGGTTAGGAATCCGCCTTCCCAATGGACTTGAGGACACGGGGAGGGGGAAGGGTAAGCTGGGACGAAGTGAGAGAGTGGCATGGACTTATAAATACTACCAAATGTAAAACAGATAGCTAGTGGGAAGCAGCCGCATAGCACAGGGAGATCAGCTCGGTGCTCTGTGACAACCTAGAGGGGTGGGATAGGGAGGGTGGGAGGGAGACGCAAGAGGGAGGAGATATGGGGATATATGTATATGTATAGCTGATTCACTTTGTTATACAGCAGAAACTAACACACCACTGTAAAGCAATTATACTGCAATAAATATGTTAAAAAAAAAAAAAGAATAAATGTAGAAAAAGAAAAAAAAAGGATCCACCTTCCAATGCAGGGGACGCGGGTTTGATCCCTGATCGGGGGACTAAGATCCCACATGCTGCAGGACAACTAAGCCCGTGCGCTCTAGAGCCCATGCACCACAATTAGAGAGAAGCCCGTGCGCAGCAACGAAGAGACCACATGCTGCAGCTAAGACCCGATGCAGCCAAATAAATAAATAAATAAACATTAAAAAAAAAAAAAAAATGAATGTCTGGCTAGAAATGGGAAGACCAAGTACCAGGAAAGAAAATGCAAAAACTGGTTACAGAATGTATGTGCTTTCTCCCCCAAGAATTTTTGGTTTGTTAAGCCCAAATATAATATTGGAGAAATATAAAATTCTGTTTAGCATTAGATATGTAGAATATGTGTATTCATATGCCTGTTCTCTGTTCTCACTGAACAATTTTTAAAGCATGTGTAAAACACTGTAGTATATCTACAGTATCAGAAGTGGATGATTGCTGTAACTACTAAGAATAAGCAACATAAGAAGAAAAGTTTGTAAAAAGAAAACAAAAATCTCTCCTAGGGATACTACCATTAACATAAAACAAAGAGGACTCAGTGTGATTGTCCTAATTAATTCTTGGTCTACAGTTGGTTGAGCTGTCTCTGTGGCTAGGAAGTGCTGGCAATATGGCTAGCCTGTTTTGAGACATGCTGGAAGTAGAGAATACACTCTAAATTTCAAAGACTTTGTAAAAAGAATGGAAAATATCTGATTAATAACTTTTTATTACGTATTAAAATGGTATTTTGAGGGACTTCCCTGGCAGTCCAGTGGTTAGGACTCCATGCTTCCACTGCAGGGGGTGGGAGTTCGATCCCTGGTTGGGGAACTAAGATCCCACCTGCCATGCGGCGTGGCCAAAAGCAAAAAAAAAAAGGTATTTTGGATACAATGGGTTAAATAAAATGTTATTAAAAGTAATTTTGTCTGTTTTTTATTAAATATGGTCATTAGAAAATTTTAAATTACATATGTGGCTTGCATTATATTTCTATGGGACAGTGCTGGTCTAGTAGTAGTGATTCTCAATTGTAGATGGTCAACAGAATTATCAGAGAAGCTTTTTCAAAAAGTGGTCCCCTGGACTCTGGTTCAAAATTAATCAGAATCTTAAGAGCCAGGAACCCATATGTGTATTTTTAAAATACTTTGCAGATAATTCTGAGAATCACTGATCTAGAGGTTAGTGGACATAACTGTGTCCTTGAGCCTTACAGGAACTGAGAGTGGAATAAACACTGGTAGACAGTCTCCTGTAATTTGTTTCTGTAGAATTAGAAACAATAATGCTTATGGCCTGCTTGTTCAAAACAGTAAGAACAGAAAAGAACAAAAGTACTGAGGTTAGAAAAAAAGTTGGAACTTGACTCAAAACTAGCTAAAACTAAGATACCTTAGAATTCTTCTCTAAGGGTTGCAGCCCTATGATATAATAAAGAATTTGGCCTTTGTCCCTGGTTCCTGGGAGACAGACTCTAAATTCTTGGAATTTCTCAAGTAGTAGAAGTGCCTTCATTATTCATGAGCCCCTTGGATCACACCTGAGTTTATGCTAAGAGATAACTCAGGACAGGGGCTACTCACTAGTAAGACCAACCATGTGATTAGAGGGTCAGCTGGACCTCTGGGGAGGGAAGACAAGCTGGAGAGTGAGTTTAATCACGTGGCCAATGAGTCAATGAATCGTGACATTGTAATGAATCCCTGATAGAAACTCTGGACACTGAAGCTCAATGGGACTTCTTGGTTGGTGAACACATTGATATGCCGGGAGGACGAGGTACCCTGATTCCACAGGGAAAGAACTCTGTGTTCAGGACCCACCCCCCTAGACCTTACTCTATGTATCTCTTCACTTGTCTGTCCTGATCAGTATCTTTTATTAAAAAAACTGTGATCGTTAGTTAAGTATAGTGTTTTGCTGAGTTCTGTTAAGTTGTTCTAGTGAATTATTGAACCTGAAGGGATCATGGGAACCCCCAAATTTGTAGCCAGTTGGTCAGAAGTGTGGGTGGTCTGGGAACCCAATTTTTGGCCACATCTGAAGTAGAGGCAGTTTTGTGAAGAACTGAGCCCTTAACTTGTGGCATCTGATCTAACTCCAGGTGGTTAAGTGTCAGAATTGAACTGCAGTACACCAACTGGTGTCAGGATAAGGTCATAACTCCAAATTGTAAAAAAAAACATTTATAAGAAAATATAAAATCTTACAAAACTAAATTCAAGTAGCAAATCTGTAATAACTGAATAAGCCATGCTCTAAAATTAAATATAGCATTCTGTAATTAAATCTGATAATACGTCTTCTATTCCTAAACTAACAAAAGGATTTTAGACCTGAAAAGCGTTAAAGCAATTTTAATGGTTTTCTGGGTTTCACAAAGATTATTTTCTCTTTCCTCCTTTATTTTCCCTATCTTCACCTTTACGTCTACATCAATAATAATAATAATCCAGCAGTTTATAATTCTGTATACACACAACCAAGAAAGACTTTAGAAAGATGACAGGATTACTGTTCTGTTCAGGTCTGGTCTTTATCCAGAGGAATGTGTACACCTCAGTTGTTGGGAGGGACAGGTATACAAGTTTTGAAACCATATCAGGAATAACCAAGGTTCACACCCTTGAGATGGAAAGGTGAATAAGATTTCTTAACAAACAGTTAAGAAGCATGTCTCTCATTTTCCAATCGACTTTCCCTCACCAAACTGGACACAGATCCTCAAATTTAAAAGTAGGACAGGGAGAGCAATTCAGAAAGGCAAGGGGAGCAATGAGGGAAGGAAGGAAATCACAAGCAGCTCTGTGGCCTGACTACAAATCACTGCCCAAAGGGATGAGGTAGTAGAAAGCAGGAAGAAAAGGAGAATGTTCCGAGAATTATAAAGAGCATTAAGTATAGCATATAGTTCTCTACAATTATTCAAGGAACACAGGAAAAGAAGGAAGCCTGAGTGCCGAGCCCACGTGTGCCCTGAGTACCTCGCCGCTCACTGAAGGACAGCCATTCGTTTCTAGAAAATGAGATTCTGAAATCCATGGAGGCAAAAATGTACCGAGAGATGCTTGCTAAATCAAGGATATATGCCTTTCTCTGCCAGCCATAAGGTATTTTCGAGGTAGGGAAGTGAAAGGACCTTCTCAGACAAAGAAGACAAGTACTTTTTCTGAAGATGCTACTGCTCATCTGCTGACCTCTGCTGGATCAACAGTGGCATCCAGTGGCCGCAAGTCTCAGCACACACTTCTTTGTCTCTAGGAGGAGTTTCTATTGCTTTGGGTGAAGTGGCAATTTGGAACAAAACCATTTCTGTTGTCTATAACTAAGGATCCCCAAAGACATAGTACTTTGAAATAAAAAGTGAAGAACCAAAGGCCATAAAGCAGAAATGGAAGGGGGCAGCTTAAGATTGGCTGTGGTTATTTATATTTCCTGTGGTATTACTGAAAAGAATGAAAATACGGGAGGAGATGAACATCTGTGTGGGTGAAATTCCTAAGTTTTCACTGCCTCAGAAAACTTCAAAAATAAATGAGATTACAAGAGAGTATTTTTGTCTTAAAACCAAAGCAATACTTTGGTATTACTGTTGAACTGGAAACAAATTTACATATGTACGTTTGTATTTTTTTAAAGGGCTTAGGAAGGGAAAATTAGTGGAATTAACACGGCTTAAGTAATTTACTTGAATTTATGTTTGCTTTCTGAAGTGTGATTTTTAAAAACTGAGTTTCAACTGCTCACTTCATGTGTCTGTTTTTAGGGAGATAATGAAATTGACTCAGGTATAACCTTAACCTACAGCAAACATATAGAAAAGAAAAGCACTCCACCCAAAATATGCTTATATTCCATTGATTTAAACTGCTAAAAAAAGTGATTTTCTGCCAAATTCCAGCAAGTAAAATGCCAGTAAATTCTTTCCAACTTAGAAAAGAAAGAACTATGCCTCCTCAGTGACAGAATACAAGTATCAATAAAAATGAATGGAGGGACTTCCCTGGTGGCGCAGTGGTTAAGAATCCGCTTGCCAGTGCAGGCGACACAGGTTCAATCTCTAGTCCGGGAAGATCCACATGCTGTGGAGCAACTAAGCCCGTGCGTCACAACTACTGAGCCTGTGTGCCACAACTACTGAAGCCCATGTGCCTAGAGCCCATGCTCCACAACAGAAGCCACTACAATGAGAAGCCTGTGCAACGCAATGAAGATCCAACACAGCCATAAATAAATAAATAAATAAATTTCTAAAAAAAGAAAATGAATGGAGTAATCCTAAACTTCTATCTTAATTAGACCATACTTTATCTCTCCAGATCAAAGATCAAAAAAATAAAAAAAGAAATGGACACCAAGAGGCTCTTCTTCTCATGGTTTAAACATGTTCATTTTCTGCTCTACATTTCTAGCTTAAAAAAACATACATAATGGTCACACACATTACCCACCCCCACCCTCCCTTTAACTCTCCTGATAGAGCTCTGGTTGGCTCAGGTGCACACACCAGCTCAAACTCACCTGTTTGGATGAGATGTGGGCAGCATGAACTGGAATTCCACCACGCAGGTGTTGTCCTTAAGCTGGCGGTGTTGTACACTGTTAAGTTCATAGGCAATATAAGCCCTTCGAACATACACCTGGTTAAAAAGTAATCCTCAGTAAATACACTTTAAAAACAGAAACTAAGAGATGGTTAGCCCAGGAAAAAGACAGTCCTGAAAAGAGGTGTCTGATGCAGAAGAAAGTGGTCTGTGGTGACAAGTCCCAAAGCCCCATACATACATACCTTGCTTTAATTAATAAAGCTGGAGTCTTAAAACTATACGCATGACTATAAATGGAAACAAAGCTAGCCTTCCTCTGCTGGACACCTCTAGGTGTGCTATAAACCCTTCACACTGACCTAAATTCGAGAGAAGGTTTGATCAGTTAGCACAAGAGTATATAGAACCATGACTATTAACTCATTACACATGATGATTTCAACAGAAGATAACAGCAAACAGGGAGATGGACTTCCCTGGTGGCACAGTGGTTAAGAATCCGCCTGCCAATGCAGGGGACATGGGTTCGAGCCCTGGTCTGGAAAGATCCCACATGCCGCGGAGCAACTAAGCCCGTGCACCACAACTACTGAGCCTGTGCTCTAGAGCCCGCGAGCCACAACTACTGAAGCCCGTGCTCCGCAACAAGAGAAGCCACCGCAATAAGAAGCCCGCGCACCGCAGCGAAGAGTAGCCTCACTCAACGCCCGCGCACAGCAACAAAGACCCAACACAGCCATAAATTAATTATTTAATTAATTAATTTTTTAAAAAAGCAAACAGGGAGAAAAATGAGAGGTGCTGATTCTGGGCTACCTGAGGAGTGAAGATAGAAGACAGAAACAGTTGAAGTACAGTCTAACTCTTTCACTATCTTGTATCTTTGTTTTGTTTTCCCACTGGCCCAAATTGATTTTACAGCGTTTATATCCCCCAAACCCTAGGCAAAATCAGGAAGGCATAATTTGACATATAATATCTCAGATACACTAACTTGACTCAAAGAAACAGCAACAGGCTACGTCTCAGGAAAACCCATCAGTCCAACCTCATGTACTTCACAGCTAATTTGCCATGCACATAAAATGAGACACATCAGCATGTGAGGTACGTCAGGAGACTTTGCATTAAATGGCATAAAAGCACTGTAGAACACTTAGATATTTTCAAATTTTGATATTTACTGAGTAGCATATATTACAGTCTCCCCACAGAATACAAATAAAAAGTAACCCAAAAGAGCTCGCAAAGGACTGTAGTGGTATCATATCACATAAAATCATTGAAGACACTCCTTTTCCTCATCTTCAAAAAAAACATCTACTTGGCAACTTTACAGCAGTATTTGGGGCCTGCAATTTTTGTGCTTAATGAGGTAGTGTGCTATAGTGGAAACAGAAAAGTCATGAGTCAGATTGACCTGGGTTCAAATGCAAACTCTTCCACTTACTATCCATGTGAATTTGGGCAAGTCACTTAACCTCTCAGAGGCTCACTTTCTTCTACTTCATGAAGTAATTGTAGGATTAAATGAGAAAAATAAAGCACCTAAAACACAGTTCATTAAATGTTATTACTTTCCTTCTCATGCCAAAATAGTTCATAAGAACTACTTGACAATTCAGAATATAACTAAAATCCATTTTATTTGGCCCAAATCACAAAATGGTACTGTTCTGATCAGCCACATATTTTTTCACTTATTGTGTTGACAGGGAACCCTAATCATTATGAAATGGAAGAATTCAAATACCTGGTAAGTAGAATTGAAAAATGCTAGCAGCTATTTTCCTGTGATTGGAGCCCAGAAACTGGTGATTAGTTGAGTCGACACACTTGAGTAAAAGCAAGACCATTTGTTTCAGAGGAAAAGAGGAAGGTCCTCTACTCTTGAGAACCAACGTTAAGGCCAAAGAAAAAGGACTGATAACAATAGCCAAATGGACAAAAGGAGTCAAGCCAGAAACTGAGGGAAAGGTCATGTCACGTTACTGTGAGAACCTGCCTCCAGAGCTGCCATCCTCACAACCTGGTTGCTGTGATAGAAGAAGTTTGGCAGGACATCGAAAATTGACGTTTCGGACAGGATGAGTTTCTGGAAGGTACAAAGACAAGCTTAAACCATTACATCCATAAGAGAACAATTCCAATGGACAATATTTAGCATTTGAAGCATTTAGTGGAACTTAAGAATTTTGTCTATGAAGGTCATGTACGATCTTACCTTCTCTCTGCCTCAGCTTCCTCAGCTACAAAATGGGGAAAATAAGAATACCTATCCTCACAGGGCTGTTGAAGAGTTAATATACGTAAAATTCTTAGACTAATGCATTAACAGTGCATTAATTATATGCTAATATAAGTGTTTATGGCTATTATTATCCTTTCTGACACATATCCGTACTTAACTTTTAATATATTGTCTCACTAACTCCACTATGGTAAGCCATAGATTTGAACCCTCTATTTCAACTATGAACCAAATAGACAAAAACATCCTTCCCCCCTCTTTAGTTTCCCCAGAACGAAATCTGATAGAAACCCTGAAGATTCCCTTGCCTAGGGATAATAATATTATCATTATTTCCAAGTAGAAAAATAAAAGTCATTCCTGACAAAATGGTGTTGTTTAAAAAATAATAGTCAAGGTTCTTTGAATTAGCTGTAAAATTAGCCAATATTCTTTTATAAAATTGGCTCTGTATGAAGCTTAATAGTAAGCATTAAAATAAAATTAAATGATTATTTAAGTAGCTTTGCCTGTAGAAGACTAACAACTACCTATTTATACATCTGATTCAAATATCAGAAATCAACCAGTGCTACCACTTCATTCTGTCCTAGAATACCTTCTAGATAAAAGCACAAGAGGTGAAGACTTCATTAGGACACTTCTATCAAGGCAGGCCTATTCAATTTTTAAGCTAAGCCACAATTCTAACAGCATTTTATGAAAAAAAAAAAAGTATAACTCATTTTAGAAATTCAAGGTATGAAACTTCATTACACAGAAAATCAAAATTGACTGACTGATTACTTAAACTATGCTTGGGAATAAAGGGGACAAGAGTGCAGAGTGGCAGAAAAGGGCTATAATGTATACCTGCAGGTTCTCAATGCAAAACTGATGTCCGTACATGTCAATAGCTGATAGGAAGATAGACTCTACTTGGTTATGGCGAAGCTCATATGATGGCAAATGGGAGGCAATAAGAACCTAGAGTGAGAGCAAAATAAGAGGCTTAAGTTCCTGAGGGAGTGATTATTCTAGGCTCCTATTAGGCAGCTCTGATACAAAAGCAATAAATATAAATCTGTAAGTGCAGGCATCAAAGATAAAACAGAGACCAAGTAAAACAACTTCTGGGCCCTGTAACATAAAGCCAATGCCACCAAATACTGCATCTCAGTTGACTCTCACCATGATTTGCTTGTGAGCAATTTCCCATGGGGGCAGAGGGAGGGGAGGGAGAAAAAACAGCTTCAATCAAGTTCCATCAGTGCATGTGATTTACCATTGCAGAGCTGCTCGTCTTGGGGACTGCATGAGTAGCTGTTAATTGGGAATCAGGTCTGGCAGGGAACAGCTGTGGGGAAGGTGGATGCAGCAGAGCTAGCCTTTGCAACTCTGAAGGGGAAAGACTAGGAAAAGCTGCTCCGACAGCCCAGGTACTCAGTACCAAGGAGAAGGTGTCAGGATGTGACACCAATGCATGTGACGGGCAGGGAGAGTGAAAGCAGTGTCACAAACAAACAGGGACACGGTAGGACCTGAATACCCTCAGCAGGTCACTGAGAGGTTCAATAACTTTGAGTAATTCAGTGACATGGATACAATTGTAGAGAAAGCAGAAGGTCACTGAACAGCTTCAAATGCTGCTTCCTTGTCGATGCCCGTGCGCTGGAACACAAAGGGAGTGCCAACTCCTGGCTTCCCTGCTGAAACCTTTTGGAATGGAAATGAAGACTACAGGGTGAAACTGGGCTGCCCTGGGGTTGTGCTGATTGCTAGCACCTAAGATTCATTTCATTATCTTCTTGCATTCCACACTTGATTTTTTTCCTATACACTTAAAGGTTTTCACCTGCTTCTAAGCTCCCTTTGGAAAGTAAGAAATATTAAACCTATTGCTTTCCCTCAGTTTCCTTTCCTCCACGTGACCCTGGTTTACTAGGAAGGGTAGGGAATAATAACAGGATTTTATAATGGGGAGAGGGCTTCTATTTTTTTAATTAATTTTTATTGGAGTATATAGTTGCTTTACAATGTTGTGTTAGCTTCTAGAGGGCTCCTGTTTTAAAGAAACTTAACGTTAATCTTTTCCTTTCTCTTTAAAAAACATATACCATGTGAGAATGTTTGTTCTGAGGGCAATGAGACATACACGGGAAATTGTATGACCTTTGGAAGGTGCTGGAGGAAGAGCTCATTGCATCCAGGACTGCCCAGTCTATGAAAACCATCCATTCCTCCCTCCGGACAGCCAACACATGTCCTTACCTGGCGTGCTCGGAGCGCCACCTTAGCATTGGTGGTCTTACTGAGTTGAGTTAGCTCCGTGAGGATATTCAGCAGCTCGTCAGTGAGAGTGGGGTCCCGGCCACACAACTGATCCTAATTGTTAATGTGACAAAGAACATACATATCCATGTTAAAAAGAACTGAGGTGGAGAGAACTTTGAAATGGGAAAAGGGAATAAAAACAAAGTAAACAGAGCTAGATTACTAAGATGCAAATGTCCTGTTACCTTTATCCTAAACAGTGTAGTAAAGAGATCCCAGAGGGGTACTTCCCTGGCGGTCCAGTGGTTAAGACTCCACGATTCCAATACAGGGGGCGCGGGTTCAATCCCTGGTCAGGGAACTAAGATCTCACATGCCGCAGGGCCAAAAAAAATTTAAAAAAAAAAAAGAGAGAGAGAGATCCCAGAGGAAGCTGCTGCCAAGGAGAAGCCCAAATTCCTCAGCCGTTCAGATTCTAAATTCCTAATGTATTTCTTTATAAATCAACACTAGACTTTAAACATGCAATAGAAATCATTAGAGACCATTAAAAGGGGTCAAGGGATTCTGGGTAAGAAATAAAAAAGGATGTCTCAAAGTTTTAAGAGGTTTTAAATAATATAGGGACTAAAAGCTTTCCTGTTCCCTCTCCCACTTTTGGAAAGAAGGTAGAATAAGGCAAAAGGAAACACTCCTGGTGGTTTTCATTCCACAAACCAAATGTTCAGCATCCCAGGAGGGTGCAAAACAGAAACATAAGCACAAATTATTCATTTATAAACACACGCTAAATAAAAACACCATCTCATATTCTGACAATTATATACCCCAAATCATTTATCCTCTTGCTGTACCAAGAATCATTCCATGATACCTAAACATGGTGAATCCTTAGATGGGTTAGAGGGAAAAACCAAGCTCCTACTATACAATCAATCCATGGTGTAATTCAGACTTCGGTCCTTTGTCTCCAAAAAATTTAAAACTTTTAAGGAAAAAACCTCTGTCATATTTTGGGAAAAATATTTCTTCTCCAGGGCAGTATCAGTTTATTCCCTAAATTCATCCATTATCCATGCAATTCTCATCTAAGCTGAAAAAACTGCAGATGCACTTTTATAAATGTCCTTTTTGAAATTTACAGAGCTATCTGTAATAGTAGTTCTTAACACCACATCGCATAGTTCCCTCTACTTGGAGTTTGAAATAACTGCCTTTATATTTTAGTGAATTTTTATTCTCCCCCACCCCACTATTGAATAGGACATGAAAGACAACCAGATCCCAAAAGGCTTCCTGTTGCTGCCTTTTAATCTTTCTCCTTCCTGGATTATCAGCCTTTTTCTTGAGCAATCTCCATTTCATCTTTAACCCTCCCCGTCTCAGGGATACCCCTTACAGTCCTTTACCAGCACAGTACAAATAGAAGTGTGGGGCTCTTGGCTTTGGGGGCAAATATACATTCCCCCAAATGCTTTTTCTACAACCCCCTACTACTTTCCACATCACAGGGTAAACAGTTTTGGAGTACTCAACACTGGTATGCTGGAAAGACAGCTTCTCAAACATTTTTTTTTTTTTAAACCCATTTTTTTTTTCCTTTATTTATTTATTATTTATTTATTTATTTATTTATGGCTGTGTTGGGTCTTCGTTTCTGTGCGAGGGCTTTCTCTAGTTGTGGCAAGTGGGGGCCATCTCCTCATCGCGGTGCACGGGCCTCTCACTATCATGGCCTCTCCTGTTGCGGAGCACAGGCTCCAGACGCGCAGGCTCAGTAATTGTGGCTCACGGGCCCAGCTGCTCCGCGGCATGTGGGATCTTCCCAGACCAGGGCTCGAACCCGTGTCCCCTGCATTGGCAGGCAGACTCTCAACCACTGCGCCACCAGGGAAGCCCCCAAACATTTTAAAGCAGGAAATACTTTCTGGTTCCCCAATCCACAACCAGAGGTGTGCTCCAGAGTCGTAAACCACATGATGGTATTTATAGTTAAGGAAGTGCAAGTATTGTTTTCACCTGTTTACCGCAGGAGATTCACTCATCTGAGTGGAAGAAGAAAGTGATTATAAATCCAGGGCTCGGCTGAGCACGTAGTCACAGACTGAAGGACCTATTCCTCCCATCCCGGGGAAAAAGCAAAGAGGAGGGAGAAAATGCAACCAAGTCTCATCTTTTATTGAGAACTTATGAGCAAAATAGAATTTTAATAAAATCACCAGCAGCGCACCACAACGAAGAGGAGGCCCTGCTTGCTGCAACTAGAGAAAAGCCCGCGTGCAGAAACAAAGATCCAATGCAGCCAAAAATAAATATAGTTTAAAAAAAAGAGGGCTTCCCTGGTGGCGCAGTGGTTGAGAATCTGCCTGCTAATGCAGGAGACACGGGTTCGAGCCCTGGTCTGGGAGGATCCCACATGCCGCGGAGCGGCTGGGCCCGTGAGCCACGGCTGCTGAGCCTGCGCTTCTGGAGCCTGTGCCCCGCGACGGGAGGGGCCGCGATAGTGAAAGGCCCGCGCACCGCGATGAAGAGCGGTCCCCGCACCGCGATGAAGAGTGGCCCCCACTTGCCGCAACTGGAGAAAGCCCTCGCACGAACCAAAGACCCAGCACAGCCAAAAATAAATAAATAAATAAATAAATAAATAAATAAAATTAAAAAAAGAAAAAAGAAAAGAAATAGGATGATGATATATATATATATATATAAAAATCAAATCAAATCACCAGCGACAAGGCCGTAACAAGACGGAAGGAAAGAATAGGTAGATAACTGTGGGTAGGGAAACCATGATAAGCTTTTCCTACCTAAATCCCTCTTTACCTAATGCTCCTAATAGAGAAAATATACTCTTTTCTGAGGTACTTACTTCAGTCATCAGAATGGACCCATTGAGAGGTTCAAAAACCTAAGAGATGTCCTGGGTAATAGAACTCAGCTGCTCTGCAAATAGTCAGACTAAAGTCTCAACATTAACAGCAAAAGCCAACACAACAAAATAAGAACACTAGCCACCTACCCAACCTATATCAGATGTGATATGGACTGGTTTCCCTTGAAAGGAAACCCAGGTTTACCTTTTGAGATTAAATTAAAATAAATAAATAAATAAGTAAGTAAGTAAATAAGTAAATAAATAAATAAATAAATAAAAATGGAGTTACCATCTTGCCTGATTACAGATCACATTCTAACTAAAACACACACACACAACTACTTAAAAAAAAAAAAACTTTTTCATTTCATCCTTCCATTATGAGGGAGGAAGTGAGAAAGGGGGTAGAGAAGCTTCTTTTCTGTAAGAAAAGTGAACTATGGAGACTAGAAAAAATAATAGGGAAGTAATTATTCGTTCACAATCACCAACTGACAATCCTCCTGGACTCCTTGTGATAAAGTACAGAAACCTAACCTTTTTGACATGTGAAATATCAAACACAGTATGAATAAACCACTATTTCCATTAAATTATCCTGATGGAAATTTCCCATTCAAATATTATTTTCTCTATTGTCATCATTAGTACTTAGGAAAAGATGTGCAATACAAAATTGTGTGTAGTGTAACCTTCTCAACCCTCTCCTGTCCTTGACCTGAACACAGTGTTCAAGTTGTGAAAGAAACCACCAGGGATGGAAGACGATTCCACTCATCAGAACTACCCACCCTAAGATACAAGCATCCAAGAGGAAGTTTACAGCCCTCTGGCCTAGAGACAGATGTCCTTTGGGCAACTGGACAGCCCAACATCACCATCTAACTCTGGTGAACATTTTGTAACAGTAACATTAAATGGTGATGGTGTCTGCCTATGTTTCCTCAGTGTATAGAGGCAGGTTCATTTAATGAGCCTACCTCCTGATTTGGGGATTACCTGCATAAATCTGCAAGCCAAAGTGAAAATTATTCAATAATGGTTAAGATTGGTACCACACAGTTATTTCTTGTTTTCATTCTTAACCTAGATGGGCTAACCACAAGGAATAGTTCAGATTTGCAGAAATATAACAAGCACGCTTCAGCATCAAAACCGTGGCCAAAGTTATGTAGCTGACTGCCAGGAGAGCCCAGTATAGCCAACTCGATCTTAGCATCCTAAGATTTGAAGGCAATTCAAAACGAAAAGAATGTGACGTAATGGGTAATATTCTCAAGACATTAACTACTGTTCAGCTGGATAAGGCACCAATCCCAGTATCAAAAATGGACTGGCAGCTTCTTCCAGTCACAGCTAGAATTTCTGACCTTCCAAGGATGTTGTGGGACAGATTAAACAAGAAATGTTAATATAACCCTTATTCAGTAAACCTGGGTTTACTGGGACTTTTCTCCATTATTTATACGTTGAACAAAATTATTTGCAGTTATGTTGGGAGGAAAAAGGAAGGGGCTGATAGGCATTTTATTTATTTATTTATTTATTTATTTATTTATTTATTTATTTATTTTTGGCTGTGCTAGGTCTTCGCTGCTGTGTGTGGGCTTTCTCTAGTTGTGGCGAGCAGGGGCTACTCTTCGTTGTGTTGCACCAGCTTCTCATTGCGGTGGCTTTTCTTGTTGTGGAGCACGGGCTCTAGGCACGCAGGCTTCAGTAGTTGTGGCACACGAGCTCAGTAGTTGTGGCACGCAGGCCCTAGAGCGCAGGCTCAGTAGTTGTGGCGCACGGGCTTAGTTGCTCCACGGCATGTAGGATCTCCCTGGACCAGGGCTAGAACCTGTGTCCCCTGCACTGGCAGGCGGATTCTTAACCACTGCGCCACCAGGGAAGCCCCTGATAGGCACTTTAAATGCTCCCTGTCTGAACCAAATCAGAGGCTCACAGCCACGGCATTACTCCTAAGGAAGCATGGATTATACTACACTCATGCGGACCACACCAGAAATAAGATAGAAGCAGTGAGGGGAAGACCACTCAGAATCAAGGTGGCTATAGGATACATACTTTGCCATCTAGACAGCTGTGAGAATGTTGATACTTTTTATTGATACAAAATTGCTCAATTTGGCTAAAGAGTCCCTTAAATATCTCTTAAGTAAACTTAAACAATGTTCTAAGCTTTTTCCTATAAAATTAAGAAATAAGAAGAACTTTCAAAAAATAAACTTACTTTGTTTTCAATGTGGCACAACGTTCCTCCAAATAGAGAAAACTTGACAGGACTTTAACATTTTACTTGACATTTTGCTCTCCAGATACAGCAAAAGATTAGAAGAAATTTGCTAGAGAGTCTATGAGGCAAGTTACGCTAACACCCGGGGGGGAGGAAGGCTTCCTCGGAGCAGCCCACAACCTGCAACACTGATTCACAGAAGCCTGATTTTCTTGATTCCCTCCCCCTAGGTTCCAAAGCCCCAGAAATCATCATCTAGTTCAGCAAAGCACACCATCAACAGTCCCACTTCTAGAAAGCAGAGATTGGAATGCTGGGCACATAACATTGATCCGGAAGCCAAGGTAAGCAAAGAAAGGGGAACCAGCAGAGAACACAGCCGGGGGAATCGAATGCTACCATATCCAGTCGTTATCCATGAAAGAGAGTAAGAACTACAGAAAGAGTAATCCAAACAACTAAAATGGCTTTTCCTGGCTACCACCATTAATGCAGATGTGGGGTGGAGGACCTGACCATTGCCAAAGAAGGCAGATCAGAAAGGAGCACTTTTCCAGCCTGCATTCCTGCTCCCTAAGTCACTGCTAGCTGGCCCTCAGCTCAAGCATAGCAGTTAACTTCTTGATTTCCAAATCTCTGAGATGAGGGCAAAATAACTGATATTTCAAATGCAATTTAATGATATAAAAGCCTAGAGATGTTTACGAAGTTTTCCTTTGTTTTTTAAAGATAAATGTGAAATGCCAAAATAAAGAAAAGGACAAATCCATCTTTCTGGTTCACATCTTCAACCTTCCTCCTCCTCCTCCTCTCTCTCCTCCCCCTCATCCCTCCCCTTCCCCTCCCTCCTCCCTCCTTCCCTCTCCCCCTCCCCCTCCCCATCCTATTCATCTAAACCCAAACACTAACAAACAGCTCTTTTCTCCAAGAGCTCAGCCTGTTGGAAAGTAAGTTTGGGTACTATCCATGCAGGTAAGAAGTAATCGGGATGACAAGGTGGGGAAAAAAAAGAACAGCAGCAAGTCAGAGTCCCATTGGCGTCTGCCTGTCCTGACTGGCAAAAGCAGAAAGCAAAGCCTCAAACCAGTTCTCTGACAGGGCCCAACGCCCCTGCAGCACCCCCCGTGTAATTACACACTTGAGTGACTGGACTCTGAAGAAAATTGAAGGCCTGAGCTCCGAACAGCTGCCATTTTCTCTCTCCATCACACCAGCGTGATTACTTGAGAAATGAACAGCCCCAGCTCAAAGCTACTCCAGAATTCTCAGAGGAAATATGGCTCCGTGTTCCAATAATGAGATTCTTAAGGCAAGCGTTACTTACAATCACTCCGCAAAAGGAGCAAGCCGAGCCCCTATATCTTACAAATTAGAATTTAAGAAACCCAGCGACAGTCTTGGACGATCATTACTCTTCTGCAGCTCCAAGGATTCTGGACTTTGGTCTATTTTTAGTGCATAAAAACTGTTAAGTCCTTAAAAAGGTAATCATAATAAAGTGAAAACTCACCATAACTAGCTTCCTAAAAAGGCAAATTTTACTCCATTTTAGGTCCAAACTGACAGATTTTTCCACACCCTCATCATTACCCTTTTCTGCCAGAAAGTCTTGGCTTTATCCAAATGAGAATTAGCAATCCTTTTATCAAAATTTAAGGAAAAAAATCTAATTAGTCAGAGATTTCTTCCCTTTTCTGATTGAGAAAAGGAAAATCAGCAGGTTGCCATAGATAATATCACTTATTTGCCGAAACCTATCACTTGGAGAAGTTGAAATATTACATTGCGCTGTTATTGTTTTCTCCTTTCAAATGCATTTTCTGGCTTCCCCACCATCTAGCCATTCTAGGGTAGCAAAGGTAATGAACTCTCCCTGTGATTACATATTTTTTTAAGTGGCTATTCTAAAAAATGTTATGTCCTCGAGAGTTAGCCAGCTAGGCAGATAACTGAATGAGTGGCACTGTTGTTAACCAAGATGTGAGGTAGATAGTTTCCCTTCATTTTGAACCATGAAATAAAAAATAGCAGTGAAGATTTATAGGTTTTTTTTCCTCCAAGAAGAAATGAGGGAATTAAGGTACCAAGAATGCCAATTCCACAAAGGGACAAGGAAGAAAAGCAAAGGAGCAAAAAGGTACTATAGTCTCCAAAAAACACAAACATGCAGCAGCAAGGCAATTAATTGCTCGTGGGGTAGAAGGGCTCTAAGAATAGTCCTATTGTTCTCTGATTCCTAGAATTAACTCAACCAGAAAAACCGAGGAGTAGAAAACTTACAAATCATCTTTAAAAATCCTTAAGTCCACAAAAATTCTACCCACTGGTCACATGTACATCAGTCCTATTCACATTTACTAGTCTCACCGCTCCTCCCCTCTTTCTACTAATTCTCATATTTACTAGGTTATGGGGACAAAAGCATGTATCTACTACCAATACAATAATCCAAGCTTAGATGTCCATGTAAATAAAACAGAAAGGGACCACAGAAGATGAAGAATACATTTAAATTTCTTTGGTGGGGGAGGAACAGTACTACATTTCTAACAGTTGTTTTTTGTTATTCAGTTTTGGATGTGAGAGCGTTCATGGAACAAACAAGCATTATAACAGAAAAGTACACTGGCTAGATAAGAATAAATTTTAAAGCTACTGTCACTAGTGGCAAGAGGAATGAGGAAGCATGGGGCATCTCTAAGTAGAGCGAAGAGATGTGAGTTCCCATGTAAGATTATATGCACAATTGGCAGAACAGTCCTTTCCTGACTGGAGCAGGTTCCTTCAGGTCAAGGACAAAGACAGATAGGAGAAATTGTTAATCTACAACCCAAGCCCCACTCATCCCACAATCACAAAAGACAGGAGCTTCTCCTCTGACCACAGCCGTCACAAGGAGAAATGCTTTTTTCATATCATCAACCATCCTTACAGGTTCTGAAAAATGGTACTCACAATAAGCATTGTGACCAGAAGATTCTTCTTGGTGACTTGAGCGTGAGAGAAGATGTAGTTCAGTACAGTGTTCATGTCACTCTTGTTCTCCTCCCGAAGGGCGAACACGCATTTGTCATAGTGACCTGCAAGCAGCGAAAAGAAGTGGTCCTCACCCATGTATGAATGTTCATGTTTACATGCTATTTGTTTTCTAATGTCTCTACTTAGAAAACTGATAAGAAGTGAGAAGAAATACCGTAAGAATTTTCTTAGATGGATTTGTATAGAATTGGCAGTGTTGTTTAGTAAAAGCAACCCTAGGCTAGGAGTCAGGCAATCTGGTATAAGACCTGGGCTCAAAGCCTAGCTCTGTTACCAATTTACTGTATGCTCCTGGGCAAATCACTTTACCTCTCTAAGCCTTATTTTCATTAAAAAAAATTTTGACAGATCGGGGAAGGGTGCATCTTACTGAGGGGTTGGGGATAAGCCCAACCCCCTACCCTGACTCTAAACTCTCTTATTTAGCTTCCTGGAATGATTTCCTTAGAAGAGAGGGTTCGGCTGCTTAAAAAGAAACATCAATACCATTAAACCCCAGCTAGAGATTCTGGTTCCATGTCTGACTCACTGAAAATGTTTCACCCTAACTAGGAGGAACAGTTTTAGCTCAAAAATAAAACACCAAACTTATCCATGTCCACAAGAAGGATGGCTGCTACCTCTGGAATCAACATTTTCCCCTGGAAGTCCATGAAGCAGCTAAGCAATGCCTAGGAACTCCAAATCCAAACTAAGGCATAGATCAGGGAGAACCTTGCATTAAGTCAAAAGGTCTGTAGGGAGAGTACAGTTATGTATATTTTCATTGGCCTTTCACAAGGCCACCAGGGGCAGGTTAGTTCTGCCTAGCAGAGCTATGTTTTGCAACAGAAGCATAAGCTTCGGGTATACTGTAGTGATATCTACCATGGGATACAAGTAATATTCAGTTCTTTAAAAACAGCTTACCTCAGAATTAAATTTCCAAGCAAAGGAGAATTAGTGTTTGAATAGTCTCAAGGGTCAGAATTTTATGAAAATAGTAAAGGATTATCACCTTACTTCAGCCTGCAGGTTAGGTTACAAACCACAACAGTGGCATTCAAACTGCATTACCATGGATTCCTCAAATACTGAATACAATCAACCAAGGCAACTCTGCTTTTATCTATTTTAAATATTAGAGATTGACATAAGATTTCTTTTCAAAATAAAACTAAATATATTTGAAAAACAGTGGACTACAATATTTAGAGAGCTGCCAATGTCATAAAAGACCCATTTAGAACAAAATGGAAGCTGTTTAAAAATTGGTTGTCCTATATAAATTCATATTTCTCCTGACCAAAACTTAGCTTTGAAGTGACAACAGAAATATATCTTGGTAACAGAAATTACTAGAACTGGAGGAGATAAAAAGAATATTTATCCAAGGAGAGGCAGTGGAGACACTAAGCAGAAAGAAAGCAATGATACCAAGTGCCTCTTTTTAAAAACTTTTTATTGTGAAGTATACACACAGAAGAATAAATAAACACCCAAGTAACTACCATCTATCTTAACAGAACATTTTTAGTATCTTTGAAGGATCCAATGTGCTCCTTCTCAAAAACAACCACTAAGCTGAATTTTATGTTAATCATTCTTTTGCTCTTCTTTACATTTATCACAAATGTATACATAGTTTCATTTTTCCTGTTTTCAACTTGATAACAATGGAATCATTGTGTATGGATCATTCTGTAACTTGTTTCTTTCCCTCACCATTAAGTTTTTGAGATTCATCTTTTGTTCATGTGTGTACCTTGGTTCATCCGTTTTCACTGCTGTAGAGTAATCCATTGCAGGAATATACTAGAATTCAATTATCTACTCTACTTGTGTATATTTGGGTTGTTTCCAGTCTTTTTTTGCTATTCATGAATAACACTGCCACAAACAGTACTGTATATGTGTCCTTAATAAACACGTGTAAAAGTTTCTCTAGAGTATATCATCTAAAAGTGAAATTGCTAGGTTGAAGAGTATAAATAAGTTCAACTCCATTAGGTACTGACAAACTGTTTTCCAAAGTGGTTGTACCAATTTGCATTTCTGCTTACAGAAGTGGTGGAAGATGATGTGAAATTCAAATTTTTGCCAATCTTACTGTGGTTTTGGTTCACATTTCTCTAATTAGTAATAAGACTGAACATCTTTTCATGAGTTTGTGGATTATTTATGCTTCCTCTCTGGTGAATTATCTTTTTATATCTTTTGCCCGTTTTTCTATTAGGTTGTCTTTTACTTATTGATTCAAAGCAGTGCTCTGTAGATTACAGATACTAATCCTTTCTTAATTGTTATGATTTGTAAATATTTTCTTCCACATTGTGGCTTGTATTTTCAGTCTTTTTATGGTATCTTTTCACTAACAAAAGTTCTTAAGTGAGGTCAAATTACTTATCCTTTTCCTTTATAGTCTGTACTGGCTGGTCTTTTTTTTTTTTAAGTTACTAGTAATTAAAATATATATATTTATTTATTTATTTGGCTGCACCCGGTCTTTTTTTTTTTTTTTTTAAGGATTTTCTTTTTTTTAATTTATTTATTTATTTATTTGTTTATTATTTTTGTCTGTATTGGGTCTTCGGTTCGTGCGAGGGCTTTCTCCAGTTGCGGCAAGCGGGGGCCACTCTTCATCGCGGTGCGGGGACCGCTCTTCATCACGGTGCGCGGGCCTCTCTCCACCGCGGCCCCTCCCGCTGCGGGGCACAGGCTCCAGACGCGCAGGCTCAGCAATTGTGGCTCACGGGCCCAGTCGCTCCGTGGCATGTGGGATCTTCCCAGACCAGGGCTCGAACCCGTGTCCCCTGCATTAGCAGGCAGATTCTCAACCACTGCGCTACCAGGGAAGCCCCTGCACCCGGTCTTAGTTGCGGCACATGGGATCTTCGTTACCGGCATGCAGGATCTTGGTTGTAGCATACGGGATCTAGTTCCCTGACCAGGGATGGAACCCGGGCCCCCTGCATTGGGAGTGCGGAGTCTTAGCCACTGGACCACCAGGGAAATCCCTGTACTTACTGGTCTTATATGACAAAATCTTTTCTGCCCTGAGGTCATAAGGATATTCTCCTAAAAATTTAGTAGCTTTGCCTCTTTAGTACATGTTTAAGTTTTCAATTCATCTGGAATTGATTTTTGTGTGTATTGTCTAGGTTAGGGATCTTTTTTTTTTTTTGACAAATGAATAATCCATTGTCCCAGCATCATTTATTGAAAAGTCTATCCTTTCCTCATGATTTACAATACCTGCCCTGCTGTAAAGTAAGTTTTCATATATGCTTGCATCTGCTTCTCGGTTAATAGAACCAGTGTTCCATTGTTCTATTAATCTGCCCCTACACCAATATCACAATCTCTTCATTAATATGGCTTTATATTAAAACTTGATATTTAACTGGACAAATACCTCCACAGTGTATTTCTTTGGAAGAATCTTGGTTACCTTTCCTTTCATGTAAATTATAGAATTAGCTTGACAAATTCCACAAAAATACACTAGTAAGATTTTTATCGGAATGTCAATGAATCTACAGATGAATTCAGGGAGAAACAACACTTTGCAAATATATATTCCAATCTAAGGCCATGATATTTATTTAGATCTTCTTTATTATTTTTACTGATTATAATTTTCTCCAAAAGAGGTTGCACATTTTTTGTTAGACTTATTCCTTAGAATTTCATATTTTGTGTTGCTATTTTAAACGGAATATTTTTCTAAACTGCTCTTCTAAATGATTGTTCCACTATAAAATTTGAATTTTGTATATTGACTTTTGTACCCAGCAACTTTGTTAGATTTTAAATAATTCTAATAATAAATATGTGGATTTTTTAAGGCTTTCTAGGTAGACCTCATATGATATCTAATAGTGGCTGATTTATTTCCTTACTCCTTTCTAATCCTCATACCTTTTCATTCTTTTTCTTGTCTTACTGCACTGGCTGGGATATCCAGTATGATGCTGAATAGCAGTAATGATAGTATGTGTCGTTGTCTTATTCCTAATCTTAAAGAGAATGCTTTCAACATCTTACCACTATGTATGATGCATCCTATAGATTTTTTTGTAGGAAAACTTTACATGATAAAAAGTTCCATTTCATTCTTAGTTGGCTAAGAATTTATCATGAATGCATATTAAATTTTGTCAGATACTTTCATCATCCATATCTTAAGATGATGGCCATGTTTTTTCCTGTTTTAGTCTATTACATGATAAATGACATTAATCGGTTTTTCAAATATTAATCAAGCTTGCACTAGTGGGATAAAGCCAACTTGGTTGTGATCTATTATTTCACACATTGCTGCATTTAGTTTGCAATATTTACTTGAGTATTTCTCCTTGTCATGAGCGGGAGAGTCATCCTTTAAGGATTGGAAAAGGGAGCAAGACTGATAAAAGAAAATATTAGGTAATCTTTCAAATTCTGTGGTGTTTCACTGCCATCTTGTGGCAGAAAGCAGTATCACCAGTACGTAGCTTTAAAATCTTAGCCAGGGTATTTTAGTCAGAGACTTTGTACATTATTTAGTAAAGCTCTACAGAGAAAGCCAGGGATAAATTCCACCTAACTGATACACTGAAAAGCACTGGAAAATCTGAGCCTTTTTCAGAGGCCTGTGGTTCAATCCATGGATTAGCTGTTGAGAGGCAAGCTCTTCGGATAGGGTTTCTCAATTTCAGCCTGGTCGTGACTCAACCAGCTCTCACTGTACAAGGTCAAGAAGATGCCAATCTTCTGCTAGAAAAATTTTCCCAGCCCTCTCCCAGAAGCACACTGGATTCACAATCTCATCAAGCTGTTTTGTTGTTGTTCTTTCTTTGGCGCTAGTGAGATATAGAGGTTTAATTTTTAAGGGACTGGGGAAAGGAGGAAGAGTTTGTTAATGTCAAGTGTTAGTGACAGGATGGACTGGCTCAGCTGTTGCTCAGTCCTCGAGGGAAATGTTCCCAGATACAGAGTCCTCAGGAAGGAACTTACCGTTCTGGAATTGCGTCTCTACTCGCAGGTACTGCCGCAGCAGGTCCATCACCACAGCCTTCATGTGGCCTCGGATACCACTGCGGTACCTGGGCAAACAGAAAAAGTCCCCGCTGAAAATCCTGACAGGCTAACACTGTTAAATAACAGACTATTACATAATAAACCCAGAGCCCAGATTTACTAGACTTTCTACTGAACTGCTTTCCTTCTAATATTAGGACAGGACAGGAGGCAGCCTAGAATCAACGAACCAGATCAATTTAAATTCAAGCCTAAAAGAAATATGGCTACAGACAAGATTTTTTTTTTTCTTATAAAGGAATCAAGAAAAAAAGAGAGCAAAACAAAACCAAATACCACTTGATAGCCCTACCTACCAACACCCTGGTTCAGTCCCCATTGCTAAGTTGAAACGATCACCACACCCTTGAAATGGTTCAGGGGTATCTGAAAAGTTTATGAATATCTTAAAGTTGAAAATGTCCTGTGAAGGTTCATTTAATCCAACAGTTGAGTCCATAAGCTAAGGAGAATAAATGTCAAATGGGGCCCTATGCCAGAAGAAAAATTAGGAGTTTCATGGAAATTGCAAGGAAAAAGAAAACGATGAGATTTCTGTGCCTTAATAATTGACAGAAAGATGCAGAATAAAGTCATCAGGAACACTGAGTATGAGAGCTAGCTCACGATTCTAAGATATTTAGTAGATATAACATATTTTCTAAGATAGAGGTGCTTTCTAATTTCTCTAAGTCAAACCTGAAGTAAACCTCTTTGTGACTACTTAGAAGAAAGGAAGGTATGGGGATGTGCAGGTCTGGGAATCTGGAGTTCCACGTAACTACCTCTGCACCAGCTGGACAATGCTCTGAGTGTTCATGAAGAAGACTTCCCGTTCAGATTTCCGGTTCAATGTAGCTGCGTGGCTATCTAGGATGTTGGCAATCTAAAGTATAAGAAAGGGAAAAAAAATGAAGCCCAGCCCAGTAAAGGGACCCAATGCATTAGCCTGCATAGCATCAACACTAGGAAGCTTCTTAATTATTAACATGACAGTTTCTTTCACATGTTGAGAGTAGCTGCAAGTTACCTGGTATAGTTTAGGGGCTCATTCACGATAAATAAGAAAGCAAAGGGTAATAAGTATGCTGCTGAGATAGTAAGGAAGTCTCTGATGATAGAACTACAAATATCTGCCTACTTTAAATGCACAAAAATACTTCTAATTAAGGCACAGCCCCAAGAACAAAACTCTATGGGATACATGGCCAATATGCTTTCCTCTTAACCACAGATACTTTACATTTCACACACAGTACTTACCTTATTGAGCTTGTATCATGAAGCAGTTTTGTAAAGGGCACAATGTTTAAAACTTCAAAAGCACAACATCCAGACAGTAAGGAGGATACAAACAGGAAGGAATCCTACAACATGAACTCTAGCATGGGCAGCCAGTAGAAAGTGACAGTGTTACTCTATAAAATACCTGCTGGCTGGGAAACTGACAGAGGACTGATGTGATGTTGCTAGCATACTGTGCCATTTCCTTCTTGATAGACTTCTCCACATTGGGGGGGATACGACCAGACACACTGGTCATGATATCTTGCAGTTCTAGGAGAGGCAAGGAGGGATCTCGGAGGGTCTTCATCAACCGTTCAACCCAGTCTTTTACCTGAGAAGAAGGAAATAATAAAATAGGAACCAGACAAAATTAACACAATCCCCCAAATAAAATAATATATCTGAATTCACTACCATATAGTACAGGTGTACTGTGCTTTATTGTGCGTTGCTTTATTGTACTTCGCAAATATTGCATTTTTTACAAATTTCAATTTGTAAAACCCTGTGTTGAGCACCATTTTTCCAACAGCATTTGCTCACTTCATGTCTCTGTGTCACATTTTGGTAATTCTTGCACTGTTTCAAACCCTCCACCAGCAAAAAGATTACAACTCAATGAAGGCTCAGATGATGGTTAGCATTTATTAGAAACAGAGCATTTTTTAATTTAGGCATGTACATTTTTTTAGACATAATGCTATTGCACACTTAATAGACTACAGTATAGTGTAAACATCACTTTTCTATGCACTGGGAAGCCAAAAAATTCATGTGACTTGCTTTCTTGTAATACATGCTTTATTGCGGTGGTCTGGAACCAAACCCACAATATCTCCGAGGTATGCCTGTACTTACTTTGAAATTGCAATAGAAGCACCTAACATTGTCCTTATTATCTGGTTTAAATCCCAATTAAATGAGAAGTCAATAACAGAAATAAGAAGCAGGATTTAAAGACTTCAAATCCCACTAATGGTGGGAGAGTTAATGGTGGGAGAGCTAATGGTGGGGGAGTTTCGGATCAAACAGCTTTCTTTTTCTCCCTCTTAAAAAAAAAATCCTTACATGACTTTTAAACTATCTTAGAGAACAGGTACCCTATTATGTATATGCCTTCCCCCACACCACCTCCCCAAGAAAAGTGATTCATACCCTGCTGCTAAAGAAAGGATCTGGAAGGCAGTATCCATTCATCACGTTGACCAAATTATCCAGGACATAGTGGAATACTCGATGGAGCTTCTCGCCTCTGAGTGCTGTGCTCTGGATCCGTGGCAGACTGCCTGTGTGAAGCTCAGCCTGTCAATCCCAATGAGAGATCAAGTCATCCACTACCTTCTATTCAGGGTACAAACACACCACTGCAACTTAGATTCGTCATGCAAAATCAAGACTCCCCTTCACCATACCCAGCTACAAGAAGAGAAGTCAACCAAGGAAACATCATAAGGAAAATCACGGAATCTTAGTATCATAATAACTCTTACAAATTCTAGTTCCATAATACCAAAGGCACACATACAAGCCATAAGATCAGGCTAAAAAGCTTAAGGAAAAACTGGAAAACCAAGGACTGAACTCACTTGCCTTTCCAAACTACTGTTACCATGTAATCAGCTCTTGGAGAGCAATATTAAAAGTATCTTCCTACTCACCTGCTGGACCTTGCTGGGGTTGTCCAGCTGCATTTTGGCTATTACACAGCCCGGGTCAAGAGCTGCTCCAGGCCGCTTGACATAATGGATACAGCCAGACTCTGCAGCTGTTAAGGTCATTACCATCTTCATGACCTACAGTGAAAAATAAAATCTCTTAGGACCTAGCTTTAGGGATTAATGACAGCTACTGACACTTCCCCTTTCTATTTTCTACTTCCTTTCTGTTACTCTTGAGTCCTAGTCAATCCCAGCCAACTCTTGTCCCACCTTCCTTCCCATGGCCCGGAAGCCCAATCACCACCCTGACCTCGATCTCAGCATAGCACTGGCCAGCAAACACATGGCCTCCATCCTCCACAATGTACTGGATTAACTTCCCAGCAGAAGGTGAGCGCAACACCGAAGGGTCATTTTCCTTCTCAAACACACAGGTTTTGTTGCCAATCGTGATGCGATACCTAGGAGATAAGTGGGAGTATGTAAGTCAATAAAGCACCTCAAGTTGTAAAAGATAATGGTAGGATAATGTCAATCTTAAAAAAAAACCTGAAAACTTCATTCTACACACACACACACAGACACACACAGACACACACACACACACACACACACAGCATTTATTGGATTCTTTTTTAAAAAAAAATTTTATTTATTTATTTATTTGGTTGCGCTGGGTCTTAGTTGCGGCTCACGGGCTCCTATAGTTGCAGCTCGCTGGCTCCTCAGTTGCGGCATGCACGTGGGATCTAGTTCCCTGACCAGGGATCCAACCCGGGCCCCCTGCATTGGGAGCGTGGAGTCTTAACCACTGCGCCACCAGGGAAGTCCCTTGCATCTTTGTTTACAATGCCAAATAACCCAAATTTCCCTCAGTAAGGGTCAGATTAAATAAATTATGATACATCCATATAATGGAATAATACAAAATTTCTGCAAAAACATATGAGACTGTTAACAGTGGTAGCATATAAAAAGGGGAATTTATTTTTCATTGTCTGCCCGCACAGGAGTGGCAGAGAGACAATTTTTTTAAATTAATTAATTCATTAATTCATTCATTTGTTCATTTATTTATTGATTTATTTATGGCTGCATTGGGTCTTCGTTGCTGAGCGCGGGCTTTCTCTAGTTGCGGCGAGTGAGAGCTGCTCTTCGTTGTGGTACGCGGTCTTCTCATTGCCGGGGCTTCTCTTCTTGCGGAGCATGGGCTTTAGGCATGCAGGCTTCAGTAGTTGTAGCATGTGGGGTTCAGTAGTTGTGGCTCGCAGGTTCTAGAGCGCAGGCTTAGTAGTTGTGGCACACGGGCTTAGTTGCTCCGCAGCATGTGGGATCTTCCAGGACCAGGGCTCGAACCTGTGTCCCCTGCATTGGCAGGCGGATTCTTAACCACTGCGCCACCAGGGAAGCCCAGAGACAATGTTTTTAATTATAAATACTTCTTAATACTCTTGAAATTTTTGTTAAGTGCACGTACTATTTTTTTTTAAATTAGAATAGAATCCACAAAAAGACCTTGAAAAATCCCAAGAGTTAGTGACTACTGAGAGAAAAGATTGATACAATGACCAGCAAATGGACCTTAAACAGCCACTCACCTATCCACCTCCTCCTTCATGTACGTGGTATAACTGCTGCCATCATAGGACAAGAGCAGTCCTCCGTCACTCAGCCGATGCACATCTACTTCCACACACGAGCCATTCATGATCACTACGTAGGAGTTCGGGGACTGTCGAGTCACCTGTAGGAAATGAGAACCCGAAGAGACAAGTCAGTGTGTCCCTTCCAGGGGGAGTCCCAGACAAAATTTCGGTATCTCAGAGATCTAGGTAAGAAAGCTCTGCCAGAGAGGAAGGAAATCCATGGCACTGGAGCTCTGAACACTAGTGTCTGTGGGCATGGCTCAGCCTTGCTGCAAGCAAAGAGGGGGGACCTTAGATGCATCTCCCTGCTCTGGTTGCTCTCTGTCTCCTTTATCTCTTGGCTGCATATGTGAAATTAAGCAACAGCTAAAACATTTTCAGAGAATCATAAAATACTGCTTTGACACAAGGCTACTGACACTAATAATGATTATAATTTCACTAACACCCAGCCCTGCAGTAAACCAAACTTTCCCCCCATCTCTTGACCTAAAGGAAGCAAGTTGACAAAGAGAGAGGCAAAAAGTACAACGTTGGCTTCAGTGGGGTTCAGCATACCTTCAGTACATATTTGACTCCCTCATAGATAAGTTCAACATCTACTGTATTCAGAAGTGTATGAGCAGAAAGGACTTGACCCCTGAAAGAACAACAATGTGAGAGACACTTCTAGAAAGTTCTAAAAGTTTACAAGGGAATCTCAAAGGTTATCAGTTATAGCATTTCCTGGAATATTAAGACTGAAAACAACCTAAAGGACCATCAGTAAGGGACTGATATATAAATTACAAAAAAGCCATATAATGGAATATTATGCAGCCATTAAAAAAGAAAGATGAAGCCCTTTATGCACTAACATGAAATACCCTCTAAAATACACTGTTAAATGAAAAAAGCAAGTGAAATTGTGTAGGACAGCTTCAGAGTATGCTACCACTTGTGTTTAAAAAAAAATAGGTGGTAGGAAGAAACAAATATTACATATATATGCTTATATAACATTTTCTGTAACAAAGATTACAGAAAAAAACTGGTAACGTGGGTTGACTACAGGGAGGGAAACTGGGTGGCCAGGGAACAGAGGTAAGAAGGAGACCTTTCACTACATACCTTTTTGTGCCTTTTGAATTTTAAACCATGTGAATATATTACCTGTTCTTAAAAATAAATAAAATTAAAACGTAAAAAAGGAGAAAAGCGCCAGTGAAATCAACCCTCATCTACCCCTATCAACTGAATTTTATTTGGGGTCTTAAAAAAAAAGGCAGTAGGCCATGGCTGGGTGGAGGGAGAAAGGGAAGGACATTGCCAAGGAAGGAAAGAAACACTATCAAGAAAGACTTTGATAATAGTTAAAGGAGGGAGTAAAAATGCAACTGAGGCAAGTTGTTAATAATGGGTGAATCTGGACAAAGAACACATAGAAGTTGTTTGTATTATTTACGCAATTCTTCTGTAAGTCTGAAATTATTTCAAAACACAAGTTTTAAAAATAAATTTAAAGTAACGTTAAAAAGGTAAGGGGAGGGCTTCCCTGGTGGCACAGTGGTTGAGAATCTGCCTGCCAATGCAGGGGACACGGGTTCGAGCCCTGGTCTGGGAAGATCCCACATGCTGCGGAGCAGCTGGGCCCGTGAGCCACAACTACTGAGCCTGAGCGTCTGGAGCCTCTGCTCCGCAACAAGAGAGGCCACGATAGTGAGAGGCCCGCGCACCGCGATGAAGAGTGGCCCCCGCTTGCCGCAACTGGAGGAAGCCCTCGCACAGAAACGAAGACCCAACACAGCCAAAAATAAACATAAGAAATAAATAATAAATAAAAGTTTAAAAAAAAAAAAAAAAAAGGTAAGGGGAGCTCATAGAGGAGCGATGACGTGTGACATATCTGTACACCAGTAGGGCGACCATTTAACTAGGTTAGAGACTGCGTGTTGAAGAATAGAGATGAGTATGGCTCAAGTGGTAAAAAGGTGCCATAGTACATCGGGGGTTGGAAGTCACTCTGAGGGATTTAGATCTGATACAGAAGGGAAATGTGATCAAGGTTTTAGCGCGTAAGTGTAACACAGTGAAAGATTTTCATGGTAAGACTTGAACAACTGAAATCTCAGTTCAATTTTTAAAATTTTGTTTCTTTTCTTCCTTTCAGACACCTCAAAATGGAGCTGATGTAAGTCTAACAACACAGAGAGAATTAAAGTGCCTGTGATTAAAGTGCTATAAAGTGATTAGCCTTGTGGACAAGTCCTCCAGGGACTCAAAGGCAGAGCTCAGTCTTCAGAACCAGTGTTGGAAATGAGTTTAGCCCCACACATACTTGGAAGACTCATGAGGTCATCTTGAATATCAGCCTCAATTATTAATTCCTGAAATTTTACAGGTCATATATGAAATATTCAGGGTTCCTTGCTAGAGTAAAACACCAGATTTTCATCACCAGGGCTTGGAGAGATTTGATGCTTGTACAGAACAGAATGTTACTTCAGCTGGACTCCAGTTTTTAAAAAGCAACCTATTCTAACTGTGGTATAAACCAATTTCTAGAATCTGCCCTTAGAGCCCCACAATCATTTGCCATAAACTCCTATATCCTTTCTCTCCCCTGCCTCCATGGTCAGTGAATAACAAGTAGCACTCACAAGCTGCCAGGAACAGAGAGAAGAATAAATGGGCCTCTGAACTTCAGTCCTGTACTCAGGACCACTAGTTAGCTTGCACAGACTATGAGAAGCAAAGCCTACCTCTCTAAGGAGTGAAGGAAGTTGGAGATGCTATTCCGCAGGCTCACATCTGCCACGTGGAGAGCCCCACACACAACTCCCAACATGGTGTCAGGTCGCTCTGCCTGAAAAGAAGGAAAAGAGAGCAGATCAAAAGCAGGGTCAGTTGGCACCGTGGCCCCTCAATTTAAATCAGGCTCAAATGTGCTGTGAAGAATCAGCTACCACTGAGAGTCTCCATCCTTATTGTCCAACTGATTTTTTTTTTAACATTTACTCTTCTTTTTTAAAGTATTTTTTAAAATTTCTATTTATTTTATTTATTGACTTTTGGCTGCATTGGGTCTTCGTTGCTGCACGTGGGCTTTCTCTAGTTGAGGTGAGCAGGGGCTACCCTTCATTGTGGTGCACGGGCTTCTCACTGTGGTGGCTTCTCTTGTTGCAGAGCATGAGCTCTAGGTGTGCAGGCTTCAGTAGTTGTGGTACGCGGGCTCAGTAGTTGTGGTACGCGGGCTCAATAGTTGTGGCTCGCAGGCCCTAGAGCGCAGGCTCAGTAGTTGTGGTACACGGGCTTAGTTGCTCCGTGGCATGTAGGATCTTCCTGGATGAGGGCTCGAACCCGTGTCCCCTGCATTGGCAGGCGGATTCTTAACCACTGTGCTACCAGGGAAGCCCCCAACTGATTTTTTTTTTTTAATTTATTTATTTATTTTTGGCTGCATTGGGTCTTTGTTGCTGGGCGTGGGCTTTCTCTAGTTGCAGCGAGCGGGGGGCTACTCTTCATTGTGGTGCTTGGGCCTCTCGTTGCGGTGGTTTCTCTTGTTGCAGTGCATGGGCTCCAGGCATACGGGCTTCAGTAGTTGTGGCTCACGGGCTTAGTTGCTCCGCGGCATGTGGGATCTTCCCGGACCAGGGCTCAAACCCGTGTCCCCCGCATTGGCAGGCAGATTCTTAACCACTGCGCCACCAGGGAAGCCCCCCCAACTGATTTTTGAGACAAAAACACATTTATTTTTAGAATCTGAAGAGAGGCCTCATTTGAATAGAGATGAAAAACACCTTTCCCTCCACCCTCCCTAAGATTTCCACTGAGCCAATCGAAGAGTAGCTCAAAAACAAGCTTTTGTCACAAATAAACTTAAAAAGGTGCAAAGATTTGGCTACTGATAATCTGAAAGAAAAATGATGTGTAACCAAAATTTGGACCTCCAGCTAATTTATATGAATCTAACAATTTTATACAAAATCTTGAGTAATTTATATTAGCCCAGCAATTCAGGAACAAAGGGTAACTTCTGTTGATTAAAATGAGGCCCCTCTCATCAGTGCTTGGTAGACAGATGTAAAAGTTGGTAACTCTGAACCAGATTTAACATCAAGTGAGGAAAGAGAAAGTATTTCAATCCCTGCGTGCCTCTCTTCAAATATACCCTTGGAAGTAATACTACAACCTATAAAGTGACTGTGTAACACAGGCACAAGAACTCTTACAGTGCTAAAATCACACTGACTCCTAGATTTTTCCACACAGACCAAGAACGATTTAGATTAGAATCAAATAAATTTTATCTAGCGGCATGGACTGATCACACCACAAGCCTATAAAAACCCAATCCCAGAAGCTGTTTGTGTAAGTGGAGAAATACACACCTGTACTTTTTCTGCTATCAGTCTGTCCAGCCAGCCAGTGTCAATTCTATTCATCTGAAAGCTTTCAGTCTCCAACAATTTGATCAGGTATTCGACTGTAGTTCGAAAGTCGCCCCGGATAGATAGTTCCTTCAAAGCCACCACCATGTTTCTGGGAGAAGGATAGAAGCAGATCTGTTTCAGCAACAAATGTTTTAGTGTTTTTCAATCATTTTCAAGAATTGTTTCATTCCTTTAGAGTTTCAGGAGGCAGGGGAGAGAGACAGACAGTTCTAAGAACAAATGAGGGTGCAGACATATATGTGCTCATTCCAGATAGAATTTTCAAGAAGTCAGCAAACTTACGAGTCTGACTAATATTACCATAAGAGCATCAGCAGATCACATACATTTCATTATACAGAATACAGAACAAATTATCTGCAAACCACCCAGTTTTCACTGTTCCCATCATTCCATTCATTTATTGCTGGCTAACTAGAATTAGGGCATAATTCTCCCCTCCTTACACCTTTTTTATTTAGGTAAAGTTTACATTTAATAAAATGTACTTAAGTATACTGTTCAGTGAATTTTTACAAACACTAATACCTTAATTTAAAGGTTTCCATACAATGGAGGTAACTGGCTGGGGAAAGTCAGGTATTAGCCTGACACTGCGTGTGACAGTGGTGTTTTTTTTAAGCTGCATTTTAGCCATCTGTGGAATGACTTGCTCATTACTTTGATTACTTTCCAATTAAGTGTTAAATGATCTAACTTTAACAAAATTTCAAATACTGTGGGGTTTTTCCCTGTATATTTCTGCCCAGTGTTATGCTGAACAGGGCAGGTCCTTACTTCAACAAATGCTTATCATGCATCTCACAGACTCAAGACACATACTAGACTCCTAAGGGAGAGAGAATGTGGAGACAATAATCACTTTAAAAATATATGACATAATATCATAAATACCAGTAGAGAGATATAAGCAAAGTGTGGAGCGGTTCTAAGAGGGGAGAAAATCCACCTCCCTATGGTTTCATAAAGAATGACATAGAAAACAAACTTATGGTTACCATAAGGGGAAAGGGAGGGGGGAGGGATAAATTAGGAACATAAGATTAAGTGATACAAACTACTATACATAAAATAGATAAGCAACACGTTTTTACTGAATAGCATGGGGAACTATATTCAATATGTTGTAATTACCTATAATGGAAAATAATCTTAAAAAATATATATGTATAACTGAATCACTTTGCTGTACACCTGAACTAATACAATATTGTAAATCAACTATTCTTCAATTCAAAAAAAGAAAAAGAATGTGGGATCTGAAATGGGATAAAAGTTAAGCTGGGATTATGACTGTGACAGAAATATTCTTCCAAGTGGTCCAGGAGTTCTCAGCCTAGAACATTATTTGTTTCCCACCTCCATCCTCCTCTCTATGCCCTATCTCAGCCTGGCTTATTCCTATACGTATTTCAGATATCAATCTAGATGTCACTTCCTTTTGCGAAACCTTCCCTGACCCTTTCTGGACTGAGTTAGCTGACTCAGCTCTACGCTCCTATAACACCCTTACGTAATCCCACTATCAGAGATAGCACTTCCTACATTGTGCTCAATTGCTTATTTGCCTCTCTTACTCTGGATCATAAAGTTCCATGAGGGCACAGAACCTATCTTGATCCTCATTATATTGTCAGAGCCATTAGATATTCAGTAAATATTTGTTGAATGGAGTGAATGAATGGATGGACAGATGGAGTAGCAAGAACAAAGGGAAAAAGGAAATAAATTAGGGGTTGTGTTCAGGGAATGTTATGATTGAAGCAGAGGGTATGAGGACAGGAATGAGGGGCAAGTCCGTTCATTCAACAAACATCTACTGAATGCTTACTATGTTCAGGGGAGACAGAAGCAACAAGACAGACACGGTCTTGTTCTCATGGTATTTAGATTACAGTCTGCGGGAAATATGGGTTGGGGCTATTCTGGAGAAGAATATGAACACCAAGCAGAAGAATATAGACCTAATATAATGAAGAAAGAAGAAACAAACTCTGAGCTGAAGAATGAACTTTAGCATGGTGTTAAGAAGCAAGTTTAGGGACTTCCCTGGCTGTCCAGTGGTTAAGACTCTGCGATTCCACTACAGGGGGGTGTGGGTTCGATCCCTGGTCGGGGAACTAAGATCCCGCATGTCACAAAGCGCGGCCAAAAAAAGGGCAAGCTTATTGTAGAGACCATAATTTTCATATGCTAAACATTAACCTGGTAGCTTTACACTGTAGAGAAATGTACAGAGCAGGTCAGGAAGTAAGGAGCAAGGCTTTTGGAGCAGGTCATAAGACATGTCCTGTAGAGAATGCTCAGTGGCGTGCCAATCAGGACTGGAAACCTAAATACCAATAGCGGCCACTCTGGGGATGTAAGTGAGTGAGGCAGACTGGATGGGAGCTGTGTGAACTAGAGAGTTCGTATTTCTTCTAAAAGAAGCAGTCACACAAAGCTTCAGTTAACTTTTGCCAAGTGGAATATAAAACCAACCATCATCCCATTTTTTTAAGAGAAGACAGAAATCCATGTATTTATTTCAATCTCCCAATTTTTAAATATTGGCGATTTAAAAACACTAACACTCTACAAGACAATCAAAACACATCTGTGGCTGTGACTAGTTGGAAAGCCACCAATTTGCAAGCTCTAGTGTAAACCTTCTTCACTTTGGCAAAGCAGGATAGGACTGTGAAAGAAAAATAAAAGGCAACTTTTATACCAGATGGTTTTTCTGGTAGCATTGCTTTAATTCTGAAAACTCCACTTATAGTTTTGAATAAGTGGGAAGAATTGTAGAGGACAAAATAGAGAAAAATTGAGATTTCCCAACTTCTAAACACATTATTAAACACCAACATTATTAATAAATACTTACTGATTACACAATCTATGTGTGCAGTTTAAAGGTAAAAGGAATAGTATTAAATGCTTGGTTCAAGTAAATAGACAATTAAAAAATAGAACTAGATCAATTTTGGATAGATCTTCTAAAATATCTAACCTGTCAAAATTACCTCCTAGAGCCCTACTTTTCAGGCAAGCAAAACTGCTATTAAATATTTAATGTTTACGCTCAATAGAATATTAACTAATACTTATGATATACCAGTTATATTATACGCTGTGTGTATATTTCATAGCTCACTGAGGTCTCTCATATAAGCAATGTGGACAGTCCCCTTATGCCCTTTTCATGTAATAAGCAGTTTCATTTTATTATTTTAAATGGCTACGGGACATTTACAGCTATGCCTTTATTTTGATGACAAATGACAGGTCTTATCTCTGACATATGTCAAGTTCTTGGACAAGAATCTACCTCCACCCCCAAATAACAACACCATTTCTATAGAAAAATATGATATCTTTAAAGCAACCAATTTTGTAAGTTTATTAGAAACACTGAAAGCAAAAATACTTGAAAAGGCTCAGGGCAACAGACAGAAAAACATCTGCCAAACACTGAATAAATTTAATACAACATGAATGTAAGTACAGTCAAAGATATATTTCTTCAAGAAGGTTATTCATATTAGTACTTTTATAGCAATACATGATTCCCATTCCCATGCTCACACCTTCATTGAAGATTAGCACAAGTTTATTCTCTGAAATGCAATCAAATGCTATTATACTCACGAAATTGCTTCCTCTCGGTTTTCTCCCCAGGAAAAGCAGTGACCGAACTGAGAATCAGCAAATTCATGAAGTCCCCCTGCAGCAGCAACACTGAAATAGCCCCAAACGTTCTTATTGCTGCGGAAATTCAGTTCCTGAACTGTTCCTGAGCTGGGCTTAAAACCCTGTCAGAAGATTCACAGATACAGAGAACAAACAAGTGGTTAACAAGAGGGAGAGGGAAGGAAGGAAAGGAAATATAGGGGTAGAGGATTAAGAAGTACAAACCACTATATATAAAATAAATAAACTACAGGAGTATTGTACAGCACAGGGGCTACAGTCAGTAAATGGAGTATAATGAATCACTATGCTGTACACCTGAAACTAATGTAATATTGTAAATTAACTACATGCAATACATTTTTTAAATCAAAAAAAAAAAACAAACAAAACCCTGTTAGAGAATGAAGAATACAAGATGATATTATATTTCCAAGGAAGAGAACGTTCATATACTCATTGTTCAGGTTCTGTGTAATCACACACATACAAAAGCAGAAATGATACACAAAAATCATAAAGGCTTGCGAGCCAATGTCCAGTGCTACGGACCCACTGAGGACTCTACAGTGACTAAATAGGTCTAAATGACCAATGGAACAGTGATTACTTATTTGTCTGCTCTGATGAAGCCTCTATGAATTTCCCTCTCCAGAGGAAGTCCCAAGATATTTCAGATATGCCCTCAGATAGCATCTTAATATTAAAGTTCACAGAGGAAAAAAAAGTGTAAACCTTTTAAGTGATGGGTTACCTCATCTGGATTTTCACTAGTGATCCGAGCAGCAATAACATGGCCCCTTGGGCAAGGAACATGAGCAGAATTTTCAAAATCAATGGGAGCATCACCCCAGGGAGATACCCCATACATCATACGGATATCCTTGATTCTGTACAAAGGGATCCCCATGGCAATCTGAAATGTAATAAAACACACATCACTCATTTTTCACAGTTACTTGCCTTAAAATGTGGAAGCTATCAGATTTCTCATTTCAGTAGCCACCACCTAAAACACCGTATTTTTATAGCCTGCATCCTACATCATTGAATAGGTGACTCCAAGTTACTTGAAACAAAACACACGTTAAGTTGTTAAATACTCCCCACTCCTTAAAAAGTCCCCAAATCCCTAATGCAATAGACATGAGCTTCCCTCCAATCGTCATTTCCCCATCAAGGGATCAGAATGAAAATATCCAAGGGAAGAGTCAGTGTCAGTGGCTCTCCAAGTTCAGACAGCTAAAAAGTCCTAACTATGTCATAATTACTTCAAAAGTATCACCACAAACCACTGGAGAAAGTATATAAATCTTTATTTACTGGGTTCCTTAATAGGGACCACTGGGGACCAGAAGGGGTTACCAACGTGGGCAAAGAATATGTTATTTACAAATAATATCAAACTTCATCATGAACTATTACTGCTTCCCCATAGCATTTGTTTCCTGGGCTGAATGGAGAAAATAATATTGACAGCCAGCACTTTAAACATTAAAAACATAAATGTGTGCTGCCACACTCTTGCCATGAATAACCTCAGCCACCACTCTAAGGTGGAATTGCTTCAATTTAGAACACTAGGAAAAAGGAGTAGAGGACAATTACGATGTTTGTAAGGTTTCCTATAATTTAAACAACTGAGTAAAGCATATTATTTGTGAAGTTTCTTTCTGATATATGACATTTTATATCAGATGTGTCTGGCTAAAAAATAATAATATTCCTAGATTTGTACCATATCAGGAAAACCAACCCACACATCCCAAGCCATAGAGTGCAAGAGATGAACATTACACGAGACTCAGATAAGAGGCGTTTTCTCTTATCAGACGCTGGTTGAACCAGTTTTGCAGGCATCTCTGACACTCCAAACTTCTGTAAGCAACTCTCTGATCAAGAGCAGCGTGACTCACCTGGAGCTGTGCCGCAGGGAGGTTGACATCGGCCACCATCTCTGTACAAGGATGCTCCACCTGCAGCCGAGGGTTCAGTTCCAGAAAGTAGAAGCTGCCATCCTGGCTGTAGAGGTATTCCACAGTCCCAGCACTCACATAACCAACCATTTTGGCAAGTTTCACCGCACACTCAAAGAAGAAAGATAAGGCAACATAAGTATGTCACGTTGTCCAGCTGATGGGCTACTACTTATCTATAGCTTCTCCCTCTCAAAGAGCCAGTGTTTATAAAGGCTATTAGCCATGTGAGAGTGAATTTCACCCTCTCTGATTATTGCACAAGATTCCTGCACAGGGAAGACAAACTCAGCTCAAAGGTGGGTGAAGACAGTGGTTTTCACTTGGGGTCATAGGCAACCCCACCCTATCAGGCATAAGCACACAAAAGCAAAATAAAACACCATGGGAGATTCTGCATTGTATCCCTGTTCCTAGTATTTCTAGTATTCTTCCTAGAATACGAGAAATTCTTCCTAGAAACATGGCTGTCCAGCTAGAGACTAGATTTTCCACCCTCTCTTAAAGCATGTGACTAAGTTTTAACCAATGCAACGTCAGCATTGGTGAGTGATATGCATAATCTCTGAACCATGTTTTGAAAAGGAATTGCTTGTCCTCTATTCCTGGCTTTTCCCCTTCTATGGACTAGAACATGGTCATGACAGTGCAAGCCCGTTTCACCGTGCAGATGAGAACATACTAAGAATGACAAAACAAAACAGAAAGAACCTGAATCCCAAGATGGTCTCATGGAGCAGAATGGTCCTACTGGTCCTGGAGAGATCACCTCAGATTATGATTGGAAGGAAAAATAAACTTCTATCCTATTGCGTGGTTGTATTTTTTTGGATCTCTTTATTACAATAGCTTAACCTGTACCCTAATCAATACAGAAACTATTAAATTCAGGTAGGATGCTGATATTTAAAAAAATTAAAGCATGTGATGCTGACTTAACAACAGGGCAGCAGCTCTCAAGGAAACAGATACTGCAGACCGGAAAACTGGTGGCCTCCTTGTTAGGCATAAGAAAACATTTGGTAAACTGTCTCCTACAATAACTTGGAATGCGGATAAAACACCAACTAAGCCCTAAGAAAAGTGGTTAGAAGAAGTCAGAATGTGAAAAAAACCAAATGCCTTTGTATCCCCAAACCGGAAGATTAGATTCTCACCCTGAAGCAACCCAGTGCCAAAGATCAAGTCAAGGGGGCTGCTTTAGTATCAGCTGGCCTCAAGGTAGTCAGTACTGAATTGAGGAGAGAAAGAGGGCTGAACATAGAAGGAAGTAAATAAAGAGGAAAAGTTACTATGTCCAGAAATCTTGAGTGTGGTTACTCCTACCTGAAGCTGACTAGAAGCAAAGAGTCCAGAAACTTACTAAGTTTTGAAGGAATCGTATTTCTAAACAAACCACAAATCTGGCTTTCAAAACCCATGATTGATAATCATAGTCATCTTTGTGGCCCCAACCCTGCACCAGCAGGAAGTGAGCAGTGAAAGCTCTGCCAAAGAAGGCATGGTCTCCAAAGCTCAGTCATAGAGGACGGTGAACAAGGAAGAACTTCCCAGAGAAAAAGGCCTTAACGGTGCCTTGAGGGATGACGGGCAAAGAATTTACTTCCAGAGAGCAGAACCAGGGGCAGCCAGAGGGCTACTTGAGGTATTACTCCACCACATGACAGGAAATCACCACAATTCCTACCTAGAAGAATTTGATAACTGCTATGGACCAGTGATTATTGCCTATTTTTCATTCTTCTTTTTTCCAAATGGGAGTTATCCTGTTCCTACTCCACCACTGTATATGGTGAAAGGAGGAATCACAAGGGGTAGGTAACTTGTATTCTAGGTCACTGGCCCATACAAAGCCACATGTACATATAACAGAGAGGACTGTACATTACCTAGAGAGTTGGACTTTGGGCTGAATATAGTAACTAGGTGGGACTTTGGGCTGTCTTCTTTGGGGAAAGGCTAAGAATGTTCCAAGAGTGACAAAAAGGGTGTGAAAGGATAATGGGTAGCCAGAGGAGCAGACACAGATTGTTAAATGCCCTCCAGTAATTTTCCATTGCGTCATCCATTTAGTAATAGAATCTCCTGAATTTCAGCTGAGCATGTGGCCACCCAGCTAGTGACTACAATTCCTAACATCCCTTGCAGCTAGGTGTGATTGTGTAACTGAATTTTGTCCAGTGAAAAGTGAGCAGAAGTAATATGTGTGACTTCTGGCTCATATTTTTATATGCTTGCCTTCCAAGTCCTCTCTTTCCCCCTCCCACAGGCTACAGTGTGAACATATTCTTGCGAGCCAGTTTTAATCGTAAGGTAATGACATCCTAGGACAAGGGTTGGCAAGTTTTTTCAGTAAAGGCCAGATAATAATTATTTTCAGCTGTGTGGGCCATATAGTCTCTGTTACAACTACTCAACTTTGTCACTGCAGTGATAAGGCAGCCATAGATAATACATAAATAAATTAGCATGCCCTGTTCCAATAAAATTTTATTCACAGGGACTCCCCTGGTGGCGCAGTTGTTGAGAATCTGCCTGCCAATGCTGGGGACATGGGTTCGATCCCCGGTCCAGGAAGATCCCACATGCCGCGGAGCAACTGAGCCCGAGCGCCACAACTACTGAGCCTGCGCTCTAGAGCCTGCAAGTCTCAACTACTGAGGCCACGTGCTGCAACTACTGAAGCCCACACGCCTAGGGCCCGTGCTCCACAACAGGAGAGGCCATTGCAATGAGAAGCCCGCGCACCGCAACGAAGAGCAGCCCCCACTCGATACAACTAGAGAAAGCCCACACGCAGCAACGAAGACCCAACGCAGCCAAAAGTAAAATAAATAAATAAATAAATATTTTTAAAAAAAATTTTTTTATTTACAAAAACAGGTGGCAGGTTGGATTTGGCCTGCTAGTTGTAGTTTGCTGACTCCCCTCCTAGTAATAGCAAAGCAGTAAACCGGGGTCCCTGGCACCAGCTCATCTCTGAGCTATGATGAGAGAGAGAAATAGAACTTGCACCTTGTTTAAGCCACTGTATTTTGGAGGCCTCTTTATTACAGTAGTTAAAGAATCAATCTTAATACACACACACAAACACACACACACACGTAGAAATTAAACTTAAAATACAGACGACCATATATTCAACTTCTTTGGAATCAGGGAGAAAAAAGATGGAAAACATATCTCCAATAAGATGAAGATTGAGTCAAGGTTCCAGAAAAGACCATGTTCAGACTCCTAAACTACAACTATTTCCAAGGGACCCTGTAAAACTGCTGAGAGATTATTTTCCATACAAAAATATAGACTACGTAAATTTTGAAGATACTTAGAGGAACTTTAAAGAGACAATGGACTTGAACAAATTCATCTGAAGACTAAAGGATAATCAATCTAGAAAATGCAACTACCTGCTTATCATGAGCTTGTTAAAGAACCAGACAATAAGATTAAAAAATCCCAAAACAGTTCTCTTCATTATCCCTACTCAAAATAGTACACTGATTTCTTGTCAAAAGCATTAACTAATTTAGAGTTTGAAGTGTTCACTGGTATCTCTACTAGAGGGAGAATAGCAGAATTTTTATTTTATTTTTCCTCTAGGAAAAGGATATAATCTTATCAGTTATCCAGAACCACCGCTTGAAATTCCACTATTCTCAGATTGGCATATGAATTAAATGAGTAGTAGTTCTGTGTAAGAAAACAAAAATTAGAGCTTTTCATATACATACCTGTTCCATATGCTCAAATACTGCTGGAGTAGCAGTAGCGGCAGGTGCCTCTTCAATAATCTTCTGATGCCTGCGCTGTACAGAGCAATCACGACCAAACAAAGAGATAGCGTTGCCATACTGATCTGCTAAGATCTGCACCTCCAGATGACGAGATTGTTTGGCTAGTCTCATCACAAAGATAGGAGATCCAGGGACTTCAGCTTGAACCTATATTAGAAAAGGAAATAGAACAAATTCTTAAGCGGTAAGCACTTTTTCTATCTTGATAAGCTCCTTCCATTTCAACAGGCAGATGCCTAGAAGTGTCAGGGACCATGTTAATCATTAGAAATACAAAAATAAATAAAATACAGTTCATGCCCTCATCCTTCTTAAAGATACTGCGTTCTTAGTTATATAACGAATATTAATTGATAAATACAAAAATGTATGAACATCCAGCGTGTTATAAGGGCAAAGAACAAATATTTTGAAAACACACACACACAAATTCCACAAAAGGGCAAAATACTGCCATCAATTCCAAACAACCAAATGCACAACTTGTTCTAGACTAGATACTTTCCTGGTTCACGTTACATTATATACAGTACTGTTGTAGTCAAAGGACTTTCATCTTCAGTTTTGAAGCATACTGTCACTAGATACAGAACTCTACACTAGCAATTATTTTCTTTCAGCACTTTAAAGATACCACAATGTCTTCTGGTTTCCACTGTTTCTACTGAGATGTCAGCTATCAATCTTATTGTTACTCCTTTGAAAGTAATCTTTTTTCCCTGGCTGCTTTAGGATTTTCTCTTTTCTCTGTCTTTTTAGGGGAGTGGAGTGGCAGATTTACTCTGATAAACTTAGAGGTGGTTTTCTCTGTACTTCTCCTTGCAGGGCTCATAGTGTTTTTTGAATCTGTGCTTAGTATCTTTTCAGGAAATTCTTAGCCATTAGTTCAGAAGAATTCTTAGCCATTGTCTCTTCAAATATTGCTTCTGCTCCATGATTTCTTCAAACATTGCTTCTGCTCCATTTTCTCTCTCTTCTCCTCTGAGACTCAAAGTACACGTTAGATCATTTCACTGTCTTTTATGCTCTGTATCTCTTATGCTTTGTTTTGCTATATAACAAGTCACCTCAAAACTCAGTGGCTTTCTTAGGACACCAACCATTTTATTTGCTCATGATGCTGTGCTCATCTGGGCAGTTCTTCTGGTCTTGCTATAGTCATTCACGTGCACATCATCATCTGCTGGCTCGAGTGGGGCTGAATGGTCTCACTCAAATGTCTGCTGACTTGTGCTGACTGCTGGCCAGTAGGTCTACAGAGCCTTGACTGGAACAGCTCATCTCTATTGCATGTGGCCTCCATCCTCCAGTAGGCTAGACCAGGCTTCTTCAATGCAGTGTTCCAAGAAGAGGGTGAGGGCAGAAGCTGCAAGGCTTCACAAGCACTAGCCTCTAGAACTTACACAATACCACTTTGGCCACATTCTAATGGTCTAAGCAAGCCACAAGGCCAGCTAAGATTCAAGGGGTGGGAAAAGAGATGCCACCTCTTAATGGGAGGAAAGGCAAAGTCACATTGCAAAGGTTTATACATTCAAGAACAGGAGAGGTTATTGCGGCCATCGCTGCAAACAATCTACTATGGTCCGCCCTCTGGCCACAATAATTCACATACCTCCCACATGCAAAATAGACTCACCCCCTCCCAAGACCCCCAAAGTCATCCAATCATGGCATCAGGCTTGAGGTCCATTTTCTCATAAGTCATGTCCACAAGCAAAAGAGACTCCTTGGGTGCAGCTCCTCAGGTGCTCTTGATCCAAAGATCTGGGAACTAAAGAGACAAGTTATCTGCCCCCAACACCCCCAACATTTAATGATGAGATGGGGAGAGAATAACTGTAAAAGATACTCCTATTCAAAGAAGAAAGGACAGGAGGTACATAGCAGTCACTGGTCCACAACAATTCTGAAATCCAGACAGGCAGATGTTGTGAGGTTCCCTTACTCCAGGGACACGGAATTTTTTTTGTTGTTTGCTTTGTTTTTTACTACGGTCTTGTTCTGCTCCCTGTGAGTGGTTTCCTAATCCATGGGTCCCCTCTGCTCTTAGCTGCCCTCTGGGCTCCTGGCTCCACAATCTGAAAAATCTCTTTTATTATTAGAAATTACTAATGTTTACAGCTGAACAACTTTTCCAGTCTGCTTCCTATTCATAGAAAATCGAAGTCCCAGAGGCCTCTTTGAAGTCTGAACTGTCTCTGTCCCTTTAGTCCCTTTGGTGCATTTATCAACAGAATTCTCTCAGAAACTTTGTGGTTTTCCTATGAATCATATTGGAAATTCACTACTTGCGCCAAAAGCATATCCATAACTTTTCTGCACAGACCTCTCTGTACCTCGGGCTTGTCAGGCTGCTGTGGGACAACACCTTTAAAATTCTTAGAAGCCCTTCTTTTCTAGCTGAGAGAGTAATCTACCAGGTACTGTCTTAAATATTTCTGAGGTCTTAAAGGATCTCCCAGGCATTCTTGATTTGGTCTTTACTCTGAAGTCATCTTTTACTTTGAAAATCTTTTGCCAGCTGGAGAGATTGGGAATGAGAAATAGTTCTATTTTCAAACTCAACAAGTTTGAAACACCTTCTTTAGTTCATCCCTCTTTATAGTTCCTCAGCAAAAGCAACCAAAAGCATTCAACAGATACTGTTAACACTTTATCTAAAAAGATCTCCTTAACTAGGTCTACAAGTTCACTAAATACAGTCTCTACCTTCCAAGTTACCTCAGGTAATTGTTCCATCATTACAGAACATGGGTTACCTTTTCCCTCACTGCCTTCCCATCCTGCACTAAAAGTTTGTTCACCATTCTTCCAGCCTTCATTAACAACCTCCTTACCATTTTTCCAGCCTCCACCTATGAGTCAGTCTCAAAGCCAATGCCACATATTTTACTTTTTTGTTAGGGCAGTATTACACCTTTAGGTATCAATTTCTGGGTCAGTTATCCATTGATGCCTAACAAACCACCAAAAATTTAGTGACTTAGGATGCTGACCATTTTTTTTTATTTGCTCACAGCAATTTGAGCTGGGCTCAGTTGGGCAGTTTTTCTGCTGATCTTGGCTTGGAGCCACTCACGTAGTTAGTCATCTGGCAACTTGACTGGGGTTGGATGGTCTAACGTGGCCTCACTTACATGTCTCAAAGGTGCTGATGACTGTCAGGTCTAGGAAGCCTCAGTTGGGATAACTCATCTCTGCTTTGTGTGGCCTCTCTTTTCCAGAGGGCTAAACTGGGCTTTTCACAAGGCAAGTCTAAGGCTCATTCCAAAAGGGCAAGGGCAGAAACTACAAGACCACTTGCAGTTTAGGCTTTGGAACTTGTACACCATTTCTACCACATTCTATTGGTCAACCCAAGTCACAAGGCCAACCAAAATTCAAAGGGTGGGAAAAAAAGACTCTATTTCTTTGTGGGAAGAAGGCAAAATCATACTATAAAAAGGTGTGTATATAGGGATGGGAGGAGTTATCATGGTCATCTTTGCAAATACTCTCTCACATGCTCTTTTCTGTATTTTTCATCCTTTTTGTCTCTTCATGCTTCAGTCTGAATTTTCTTCTGACCTATCATCCAGTCACTAATTCTCTCTTCAACTGCATCTAATATGCCATTAAACTCCTCTATTCACTTAATTTTAGTTATTGCATTTTCAGTTCTAGAATTTTCATTTGTTTCTTCTTTATAGTTTCCAGGTGTCTGCCAAAATTCTCAATCTTATCTTTAATTTCCTTGAATACATTAAATATAGTTACTTTAAAGTCCTTGTCTGATGGATCCATTATCTAAACCCTCTGTGGGTCTGTTTCTATTGGCTTTTATTTTTCTTGATTTTCAAACACATAATTTGATATGCTTGCTTATTTTTTTAATTTATTTTATTGAAGTATAGTTGATTTACAATGTTGTGATGCCTGCTTATTTTTAATTGACTGCTTGAAACTGCATTTGAAAAATTAATAGAAATAATTTGAGGTTCTGGATGTTACCTCTCTCTAGAGAGAATTTATATTTGCTTCCTGCTGGTGGCTAGGGATGCTAGCAACCCTAGAACACCATGCTGGAGGCAAGAGTTGAGCATTTTGAAGCTGAGATTTAGTCCCTTTGAGAACTGGTCTACTTCTAGTTCATTATTACTCCTTCAAGATCCCAACCTAAAATGTGGGAGGTTTCCCAGGGAACCCTCCTCAGCAAACCCTACAGTCTAAGGTTTTTCCTTTTAGTCTTATGAGACTGTTGAAAAATCGAATCAGCTTTTTTTTTAAAATTTTTTTTATTTTTGGCTGTGTTGTGTCTTCATTTCTGTGCAAGGGCTTTCTCTAGTTGCAGCGAGCGGGGGCGACTCTTCATTGCGGTGCGCGGGCCTCTCATTGTCGTGGCCTCTCTTGTTGCGGAGCACAGGCTCCAGACACGCAGGCTCAGTAGTTGTGGCTCACAGGCCCAGTTGCTCCGTGGCATGTGGGATCTTCCCAGACCAGGGCTCGAATCCGTGTCCCCTGCATTGGCAGGCAGATTCTCAACCACTGTGCCACCAGGGAAGCCCTAATCAGCTTTTCAACTGCTTCTTCTCAAACTAAAGGATATCTCTAGGTAAAAAACGGCCTCAAACATGAGACCTCTCTGGGTTTCATTCTTCTCCTATATCTTAGCCCCCAAATTCTTCATTGCCTTGAAAGATCTCTAGTGCCTTAAAACAGATTTATTTTTTTTAAATTTGGCCACCTTTCCTAATTTGCTCTCAGTGGGAGGACTGATTTGAGTTACTTAGTTAATCATTACTGGAACTTAAGAACTTTTACGTAAAACTTCCTAATCTTAGTATTCTAGATATTTCAACTACTTGATTCCACAGTAATAAGTAATTTTGAATTCTCTAAAGGAGTTAACATTTTAAAAAATTAACATGCACTGACCTACTTATGAAATTAGAATTATTACAGAAGGAATATAAAGTAAATGACAGGTAATATTCAAATACTGACACTCAAAATAGGATAATGCAGCAAAACAATACCTTTATCACTTTCTTTGTCTAGTATATCAAATCATGGAAGACCCAGCTCACAGAGTTTTTCTCTTTAGCTCATGACAATGAAGCAAGAGTTTGGTGCTGAATGGTTTAAAAAAAAAAAAAGGGGCAAATAATATGTGGCTAGGGGTACTAGTAAAAGATGGTACAAAGTAAAAGATGCTGGGAAAAATAAGAAAAAGTGGGAAGCTAGGGAAGTGAAAAGCCCAGAAGGTGTCCCAATTTTCCTTTTTCTGCCTCTTCTTTATCTGGGTATTGGTAGGAGAAAAAAAAAAGTGAGTCAAGTATGTAAGGGTGACTCTGAGGGCAGGAAAAAGAGACTCCTGTCTTCTGATTCTTTCTCTAAGATTCTGAAAAGAAATCATTTTTTTGGCCTCCACAACCAGCTTGTAGTATGGCCACATCCTTGGCTGCAAATCAGAGGATTAGGCAGAGAGAGATTCTAGGTTTAGCTTTCCTGAGCCACCCTCCGTTCTCATAGAACATGGGACTGCCACAGGGTCCCTGTGCCAGGGTGTGGTGGCCATGCAGTACAGGCCACGGTATTATAGACTACTGGGCCACAACACATGACAGAAACTCAGGAGCCTGCAGCCAATTTGAACTGAAGTGAGGTGAAGTCAGTCAAAGAGCTTGAGTGAGGCCAGGCCAAGAGCATCCAGATCAGGAATTAACCGTGTCACATACATTGTCTAAAGTGCCAGCAGAAGAGGGGCACAAAAATGTAGAAAGGTACTGACTCTTGCTTGTTACTATGAGTTCCTATGAGCCACACAAACCATATGCAGAAGAGCTATCTGAGAAACTGAGCAATATTATATAAGACAGAATAACTCTACTGCTTGAATTACCTAAATGAATAAAACCTTAAATTGAACTGGACATTTTATTAATTCTTTTCCCCTGCTAATAAGCAGGTAGAGGCTAGAAAGAAAGACAGGATTAGCTGTAGATTAAAAAATCTAAATATTTTCTGGACATCCAAATTACATGCATCTCTGATATACATGTTAGTTCCAATAAATAACGACAGCTTGTACTCTACCTGTCTAAAGAGGTTAGGGAAGTCATCTTCATTGTTGACTTTTCTGATTCCCTTCCCTCCTCCTCCTTCTGAGGCCTTGATCATTACTGGATATCCAACTTCCTCCGCTGCCTTCAAGAAGAAAGAGAAAAATGGAAATGAGAATGGTATTAGTAGGGAAGGAGAAAACTGGCATTTTCTCCCTTTAAAAATGCTGTCATTTGGTAGGTCTATATATAGCAAAATAGAAAGATCCTGAAGATATACTATTAGGTGGGAAAAAAAAGTACCTGAATAATATTTGTACTATTGGGTTGAACAAGAAGAAATTGCGTTTTTTTGCTAGGTAAAAAAATGGTTGAATATTGGCAATTTTGTATGGTTCAATCTAAGATAATCCCATATAGGTCAAAAACAAAGTAAAACTATATGTATAATTATGTATGCATTCACACACTTACATATGTAAGTATAAAAAAACAAGTCTAGAAAATCCACCAGCGGTGATTTATAAAAGGAAGATGAGTAGATATAAACTTTCACTTTTTACTGTATATATTTCTGTATTATTAGAATTTCTCATAAGATGCAGGAATTTGTCTATTACCCATAATTTTTATTTTATTTTCAAGTTACCAGAGTATACACTTTCTGTCTTTATTCCATAATTTTTATTTAAAAAAAAGACAAAAAGACATACACAGTTCACTTATTATAAGCTGATGGCCTCAGCATAGCTTCTGACCCTCCGACAACACATAAGACTCAACAAATCAGGATTCTCACATATCCAGAAATTTTTCTCACTCAACTTTTTGATAAAGATAAAAATAACAAGATACCAAAATATTAATGAAAGTAGTCAGAAAACTAATTTTCAACACATGCTCTAAATGTGCTTTTCACATTTACAGTATTTTATAATGATCAGGTGATGATCCCAAAACTTTTTGAATATTTAATTATATATCCATTAAGTAAGGAGCCAGTTAAATCAAGATATACCTATTTACTAGACTACTATGCAATTATTAAAGGAATGAGGTAGCCTTTACATGCAATGATATGGAAGATGTCCATATTATAGTTAAGGCAAAAAGTAAATTGGGGAAAAGTTAACCAAAAGTTTAAAATAACTGAGTCATTCCTTTGTCAAAACATTCCAGTGTTTCACGGTTTACACTGTAACAATATGTAAAAAAGTGTCACCAGAAAAAGACCATTTCACATTTTAATTTTTGTCAGTAGATTAGGCATGAAAATCCTTCACTCACAGTCCCATCTCTTCTAAACTCTCTTAACTATTCACTTCTATGCTTATAAACAAAATTAGCATGATGAACTCAATCACTGGGTGATAAATGAAGAAACAGCCACAGTTGTGAGAAAGACTTAAAAAAAAATAGGGGGGGCTTCCCTGGTGGCACAGTGGTTAAGAATCTGCATGCCAATGCAAGGGACACAGGTTCGAGCCCTGGCCTGGGAAGATCCCACATGCCGCGGAGCAACTAAGCCCGTGCGCCACAACTACTGAGCCTGCGCTCTAGAGCCCACGAGCCACAACTACTGAGCCCACGTGCCACAACTACTGAAGCCCATGTACCTAGAGCCCAGGCTCCGCAACAAGAGAAGACACCGCAATGAGAAGCCCATGCACCACAACGAAGAGTGGCTCCCGCTCGCTACCGCTAGAGAAAGCCCGTGCACAGCAACGAAGACCAAACACAGCCAAAAAAATAATAATAATAAATACATAAAATAAATGAATTTTAAAAAACACTATAGTTTCTCTCCACCATGCAAGAATACAGCCAAGCCAGGAAGAAAGCCTTCCCCAGGAGCCAGATTCATCTGGCACCGTTGTCCTGGGCTTCCCAGCCTCCAGAACTCTTTGCTTTCAAAGAATTACATTACCATACAGTATGCCTCGCTCTCATAATTGGAGAAACTGTATATCAGCCTATCATCACAGACTCAGCATAGGCGTCACTTCCTCTAAGAAGCATTCACAAGCCTCTCTTATGTGTTCCCACAGCATTATTTATTTTCTTCATTAAAGCACATAGGAGGGGCTTCCCTGGTGGCGCAGTGGTCGAGAATCTGCCTGCTAATGCAGGGGACACGGGTTCGAGCCCTGGTCTGGGAGGATCCCACATGCCGCGGAGCAGCTAGGCCCGTGAGCCACAACTACTGAGCCTGCGCGTCTGGAGCCTGTGCTCTGCAACAAGAGAGGCCGCAACGGTGAGAGGCCCGCGCACTGCGATGAAGAGTGGCCCCCACTTGCCGCAGCTAGAGAAAGCCCTCGCACAGAAACGAAGACCCAACACAGCAATCAATCAATCAATCAATCAATAAATCTTTAAAAAAAAAAAAAAAAAGCACATAGGAAAGTATTATATGGTCAGTGTCTATGTGTGACTAAATTACTACTGTATCTCCAGTGCTTTAACAGAGTTCCTGGCACAGAGTTAATGTTCAATAAATATTTGTAGAATGAATTAATAAATATGGTAGATGGCAAAAAAAAAAAAAAAAACACTATAAAAAAAAATAGGGTAGCCCACATAATATAAGAAAAAGGCAGGCCTTTTAAAAATATATAAAAGCTCTAGGCACAGGTCATCCATTTAAAATATTTTAGAAGAATTTTAATGCCATGAGGAAAATGCTTATGTATAGGTAGAAAAAAACCTAGGATTACAAAAACAATGTATATAGTAAGACCCTAATTTTACAATTATCATAATAATTATAGTTATGGGAATCTACTAATAAAGATTATCATTATATGAATCTATGAATCAAAAAAGGCTAGAAGAAAATATATGAATATGTTAACAAGACTTATCTTTGGATGGTGGGCTTATGGGTTTTATCATCTCTTTTCTTACTTTCCAAATTTTCTACCAGAAAATTTTATGTTTATAACCAGGAAAAAAAGGAATTTTAACTGATAAGCAAAATAGCTAATTCCCTACAAAGGGCTTCTACTCTTTTGCAAATTATAGCAAATAGAACATACCATTAGCAATTCAATTAGAAATATTAATTCTTCTTATTAAGGAGATTACAGGATGCTTAACTTGAAATGCAAACAACAGAGCAAAATTAGTTGAGCATTCAGTGTTCCTCCTGAATTTATAACATACAAGTCAAACAAGAGTACGGTGTTTTTCTAAAATATAGCCTCTTTCATTATCTCCTTGGAGGCATAACTGACACTTCCAACTAATTAAAAAGTGAAAGGGGAACAAACTGGAGAGAACTAGAAAAAGTAATGTTAGAGAGCCGACCTCCTTTTGCTTGGGTTCATGTTTCTACATGGACAGACAATAATTAGAGTAATAGTTTCAGCCTCTATCAGCTCCCTCCCTCATTCTTCCCCAAGGGAAAAAGAGTGAATTCTATGATTGGTCAGTTCGGAAGGAGAAACTGAGCATGTATAGCTCAGCCTTTTCCCCTTTGGGATCAGCCCACTACACAGAACATACGCTGTTTGCCAGCTCTCAGTCATACAATAAACTGAATGGCAAAAGCTCTGCCTCTGCGGTCATTCACACCACCAGTAACCAGTGAGCGAGCCTGCTTAACTGACATTCAGTTTACGCATCTGATTGCTGTTACACACTCAAACCATTTTCACCATCATCTCTATTCATAATAAAGCTGACATTCTGATCTCTCTCTGCCTGGCTTCTTGGTTCTGAACTCAAGTAGGGCAAAAAGTGTTGTTTGCCCCCAACTCCCCCCGCATGCACACAAATACTAACAGGTAGTAGAGAATAGAATCAGAACCTCCTTAAAGCTCTGATTTAACCACCTAAGAAATGTTCTGTCCAAGTGAACGGCTTGCTTCAAAACAAATTTAAATTATTTTTGTGAAACATAGGTCACCTCCTCATAAACTATACCTCCTGGTCTTACAACCCTAATGCCATCATGGGTGTACATCATGAACCAGGCTCCAAATCCCTGTATTTGGGACTATAAGTGGTCCGTTGAAAAACATCACTCCCTAGAGTTAGTAACTTACCTTCAGCCCGTCATCCACATCCTTCACACAACCTTTTTCATATAGTTCCTGAGGAACATTTAAGATACGTTTTGAAAAATCATTTTCGTGCCAGTCCACACAAAGACCTGCAATAGATAACAGTGACTTAAAAGCAGCTACAAAAGCTTCTGTTCTTGTCAATTTTCTGCTTATACCTTCTTTATTTCCCCCCACTGTTTTTTTGGCGGTGCCACATGGCTTGCAGGATCTTAAGTTTCCCAACCAGAAATAAAACGCAGCCCCACGGCAGTGAACGCACCGAATCCTAACCACTGGACCACCAGTACCTTCTTTGAAATGGTTTCATATTTATCCAAAATTGAGGGTAGATGGGAGAAAGAAGGATACCATAAAACCCTGATCAGTCCTTGGAGTTAGCAGGATTTATCTATAGCAACACCTGGCCACTTGGGTTCTGTTGCTGGAAAAAGCCAAGAGAGCTAACAAGCAGCAACTTAAAAAAATGCAAGGACATACAAGACAAAACAAACAAACAGAAAAGCACGTCAGACTTCTCACATAAACTCAGCAGGCAAAATACCTTCGATGTGTGTGTTCAGGGCTGCTCCAGGGCCAGAGGTCTGAGAAATAATTCAATCTTTATGAGCTCTTGGAAATGGAAATGGCGGTTTTATTGGCCTCAGCAGAGTCATGATTCCATACTCCCTGAATGTCCCTGTACTCAGCCACAAAGGGAATGGTATAGCCTCTCCATTCAAACAAGAACAAATTCAACGTTTTATTTTAAACTGTTTGACCCAGCCGGTCTGGAGAGGATATTGCAATCCCCCTGGAGAGCCAGAGTAACAAGAGTTCACATCTGTTCTGACTCAAGACAATGGTAGTTCCTATTCGGAAGAGGTTTTAGTGTATGTTTGCTCTCTGTGCTTCAGTACCAAAAAAACAGAAGTTCATATTGTTATCAGCTATAATAATTCACAAGGCACTCTTCAGGGGATTCATCAAGAATAAATCATTTTTACAAAAAATTCATCCTTCTGCATGTCTGAAAGAAAGGTTTATTATTGACCTCATTTTTCTGCATCAAGGGCAAATGAGAGGTTGAATGGTATTAAACAAGCAAAGCAAATTATCAATAGACTGTGGGCTCAAATCAAGAAAACACTGGCAAAAAAGAATAGAGGGACTTCCCTGGTGGCACAGTGGTTAAGAATCCGCCTGCCAATGCAAGGGACACAGGTTCGATCTCTGGCCCAGGAAGATCCCACATGCCACAGAGCAACTAAGCCCATGCACCACAGCTACTGAACCCATGTGCCACAACTACTGAAGCCCACGCGCCTAGAGACTGTGCTCCACAACAGGAGAAGCCACCGCAATGAGAAGCCTGCACGCTGCAACAAAGAGTAGCCCCCACTCGCTGCAACTAGAGAAAGCCCGTGTGCAGTAATGAAGACCCAACGCAGCCAAAAATAAATAAATAAAATAAATAAATTTATTAAAAAAAGAATAGATACATGTATATATATAACTGAATCACTTTGCTGTACACCTGAAACTAACACAACATTGTTAATCAACTATACTCCAATATAAAATTTTAAAAATAAAGGTTAAATAAACAGAAAGAAAGAAAGAAAGAGAAAGAAAGAAAGAAAAAGAAAGAGAGAGAGAGAGAAAGAAAGAAAGGAAGGAAGGAAGGAAGAAAGAAAGAAAAAAGAAAATACTGGCAGGCAAACATCTGAGCAGGTGGGTTTTAGCTTTTTCTTAGTGATTCCAGTTACCTCCCAGGCAGGTTCAAAGGCCTATTCCACCTAAGAAGTCCATCTCTGAGGAAGATTCTAGCCTACCCAGAGTAGATCTGAATCCACAGAACCAGATGAGTTTTCTCAGAGTTTCTCCAAATTAAGTCCCAAGATCATTTACATTATAATTTAGCATCTACATACCTGGTACAAAATTTACATTCTTAAGACATGATAAAATCACAGGTACAACAATTAAGCCAGGAGATACAAGATACCATTAATTAATGTGTATTCTATTTCTGTCAAATATCCAACGCATTTTAAAGCAGGCTTAAGCCCCAAGGCCACAGTCCCAAATATTCTACTGAGCTTTTCTACACTTTAAGATACAAACAAGAAATAATTTCTTACCACTGCCACTCCATGGAAGAGTTGGGATACCTGCAGTTTGAGCCACTATGGAAGATGCAATCTTATCCCCCAAAGCCCACATGGCCTGGCTTGGAGGACCTGAAAACAAAACAAGGAAAGAACCCTGACTGTAACATTTTGGCCTCGTTTCTGTCACATGTATTTTGTCTTCCATATGATTATTTTTGTATTTGTCTTGTATCCCCTACAGCACATATCATCAACATCAGAAACTTGATTATGGGGACTACTGTGTTTTGGCTCATCTTTGTACCCTTCATAGAACCTAATGTGGTAAATTTTTGCATACAGGGAGAATTCAATATATATAAATATATGTTGAATTAAATTCCTGACAAATGTAACTCTGATTTTATCATCTGTCATGATCCAACTTTACCATATTAACAAAGTCTTTCTTTTTTTTTTTTTTTTTTTTCTTTTTTTTTTTTTAACCAATATCCTGAAGTAAGGACAATAAAGTTTTGGTGTTCAGGTTTAAAATATTATACTCTCCTTGGTCTTAGGGAAACCCAAAAGGAAGATTTATCTTTAATAGGCTTTACAAAGCATAATCATCATTGCAGAGATAGAGGCAGAAACACTTTGAGCCATATAACCTCAAATTTTCTCTCTGTATAGGACAGCAGAAAAGTCAGAAGAAACAGCTCTCACTTATAGGAATATAATCTATATGCTTAAATGTGAAAGAAATGATTCAGAGCACACTGCCAGCGTATCCTAAGTATTCAATTATCTTTTCTATATAAAAATAGGTCCTTTCTCCACATGTTTTCTTAACGTTAACGGCAAAGTTTTTAAAAGCCAGTGTTCTGGAAATCAGAGCCTCCTCCATATCTCATAGAAAAGAATCCAGGGACAAAAAACACAATCAAGATGCAGGATGTAAGAAATGATGAAGGATTAAAAAAAAAAAGAAAAAGAAAAAGAAATGAAGAAAAGGGTTACTCTGAGAGCTGCTGACTGATGAAAAAATAAGAGCCCAGTGCATGTTAAACGGAAGAAGAGGAGAATATGGGCCAAAATGACAGAGAGAAACAGAAAGACAGGAACAGTATATCAGAAAGGCTTACCCATGAAGGCGATGCCATTTTTCAAAAGAAGTTCTGGGAGCTTGGGATTCTCAGAAGCATGACCCCAGCCAGCCCAAACTGCCTACAACGGAACACAATATGATTCATTCTTAAAATTCATATTAAAAAGAACATGATAAACTGTATTACTTTCTACCAAGACTGGCCCTGCTCCATGAGGTACAATAGCTCCATGGCAGCCTAATGCCTAATTCAGCTTCTATGCCTGATTCTTGGCAAACTTTTCACAGAACAACAATAAGCAGTCCATTGTGGTAAAACCTCTGAAGAGGTCAAAAACAGGTTGAAACTGATATTAAGATCCAGCTAGTATTGTTGCTCTTTAGGAAACTCAGTTCATAGCCTTTCAACTAGACTCTATAGAGCCTCTTCTAGAAATGTTGGTTTTCTTCCACAGACTGAATTACTTTGGCCACCCAACTCCACCTTCACATCTAGTGGTTATACTGCCATACAAATCCCGAGTTTTTTTCTCTTTGGGCTTTAAGACACTTACCCTAAACTCCTCAACACAATGTAATAGGGAAGAAACAACCTCCTTCTACACTACCATATTCTGGACTAAGAGTATTCCATTGGAAACAGGCAACTTTTCCTTCTAGGAGGTTTGAAGGTGAAATGGATAGAATAATCTCTGAAAGACCCTTACAATCTTCTTGTTTGGATTATGTTTACTTTATGTTGGCTCATTCCATTCTTTCCATCTTTCCTTTCCCTGTCTGTTATATCCCATATAAAGGCTTTTACCAATGTTCAACAAAGATGCTTCATATAAAATTAAAAGTTCTTCACTGGCTATCCCCTTGTGCCCAACTGTAAAATGGCTGAATTTGGCAAAGGAAACTCTTCTCAATACCCTGTAATGGCCTATGTGGGAAAAGACTCTAAAAAAGAGTGGATAGATGTATATGTATAACTGATTCACTTTGCTGTACAGCAGAAACTAATACAACATTGCAAATCAACTATACTCCCATAAAAATTTTTTTTTAAAAAAGGCTCAATTTGGATTTCGAGGAGATACTGGCATCTCTTACTTGTACTGGAATCCTTTTAGCAATATCAAGAATTAATTCCACATTTGCATAGTTGTTGTTGTTTGGTCCTCCTGGCACTGGCACATAGTGATCTGCCATCTTAATGTATTCTGAAAACACAAGCAAATTAACAGAGAACACATGCTTTATTTTCAGAAATGTAACAGCAGAGCAAAAACTGTGTAAAGGACAGGTACCATCATACGTAACCACAGGACAAACTGTATTAATGGGGTGATTCCCAGAACCATTTATTTGGAGGCTCTTTGTTAAGCCACAGTACTAACAGTGGTAATCTCATAGTTAGGAGCTCTTACACTAAAACAGCAGGTCTCAAACTTTTCACCGTGTGACCTTTTCAAAGGGTCTTTATGATCCCTATATCTAGGATGATGTATCTGTCATTTAAGGGGCCCATTATTCTATTCTGAGAAAAAGCTCAGTGACACCTTTTATCTTTAACTTGCACTATATTCTGAGAAACCCCTTTTCCTGGTGTAAAGCTGGGACAGAATGGGGAAACAGGGTAGAGTCTGGAGGGTCCGTAGACTGGCTAAACAGGAAAGGTTAGTTATAGGAGTCTATCAAGTGCTTGAAAAACGTTTATCTGGATGGAAAGATACTTTAAAAAGATAACTTCTTTCCCTCCTTACTTTTTTTTTTTTTTTTTTTGGCTCAGTATCCCCTTTCAAATCTGTCACCTGATGTTTCTCTCTTCCTTTTCTGGCAGTAATTGTGGCAGAGCAGCTACAATGTGCAGGGACTGTACTAAGCGCTTTATATATATTATTTCATTTCATCCTCAATAATCTTATATATAACATGTATTATTAGCACCCAGTTTATAGGGAATTATGGCTTGGAGCAGTTAAATAACTTTCTCAAGGTCCATCTCCACCATATTTATTATGTTTCTTATCTCGTGCTCTTAATTTTTAAAGGTTTTAAGTCCTTCTTTAAAAATTCCACTCAGAGTAAGATATGAGGCCCTAACAGTTTGTTCAAAGTAAAAACAGGTATATCATTCTCTCTGATTATGAGGGAAAGCGTGCTGATTATTTAAAAATTTAGAAAATATATCAGGATGTACTGTTTTTTAAAAGTCAAAATCACCCATTGTCCCACAATTCAGAGATAGTCAGTTCATGCTTTGATATACTAGAAACCATAAACTGCTAACCAATTTAATATATTGTGGATATCTTCCCATACTAACCGAACCACTTTAGACCCTCACTTGCAATGGGGGTGCCAAATTGCCTATACTCTCAGCTATATTGGGTATTATCAATTTGAAATTTTGCCAGTCCTATAAATTTTTAAAAATCCCAATCTATTGTTGTTTTGGTTAGCATTTCTTTGATTACCATTGGAATTGAATCTCTTTTCATGTGTTTAGTGTTCCTTTTTAATTCTTCTTTTATGGACTATCTATTCATGTTCTCTGTTCATTTTCTTTTGAAGGGTGTCTTGTGCTCATATTATAGGTAGAAACTCTGCTGTTAACATGTTTTTCTAGGTTATCGCTTGTCTTTAACTACCACCCACAGAGGTAACCAGATTGCTGTTTTGGTATATGTCATTACACATTTTTTTTTTCTCTGACTATACACAATGTACTTTCTTTCTATTATTATATCATGCTATCAGTCTCCTTACAGCCAACTTTTTTCTAAGCAATTGTGATGGACAGACCCATGATCCCAAGTCTCCAGGTATTCATATCTTAAGTTATCCCCTCTCCTTCAGTGTGGGCACAATCTATGACTTGCTTTTAGCCAAGAGAATATGGCAAGGATGAGGAGATGTCACTGCCAAACTAACAGTGCATAAGAATGTAGCCGATCTTACTGGGAGACTTTCCCTTGCCGGCTTTGAGGAAGCAGGCAGTCATTTTGGGGTGGCCCACGTGACAAGGAGCCAAGAGCAGTCTCTAGCCAACAACCAGCAACACAATCAGGTCCTCAGTCCAAACAGAAAACTGAATGCTGCCAACAACCATGTTAGTTTGAAAGCAGATCCATCCCAAGTCAAGCCTCGGATGAGACTGCAGCCCCAGCTGAATGCTGATGGCAGCCTTGTGATAACCTGAAGCAGAAGACCCAGCTACAGAAACTGAGGTAATAGATGTCCATTGTTTTAAGTTGTTAAATTTGTGGTAACAGTGTTACACAGTAATAGATAAACAGTGTAACAATTTGTCAGAATGCATTCTCAGACCAATAAATGTTATCCCGCAAAATTTTTTAATGTTTTTATTGATTTTTTTAACATCTTTATTAGAGTATAATTGCTTTACAATGGTGTGTTAGTTTCTGCTTTATAACAAACTGAATCAGTTATACATATACATATGTCCCCATATCTCTTCCCTCTTGCATCTCCCTCCCTCCCACCCTCCCTATCCCAACCCTCTAGGTGGTCACAAAGCACAGAGCTGATTTCCCTGTGCTATGTGACTGCTTCCCACTAACTACCTATTTTAAGTTTGGTAGTGTATATATGTCCATGCCACTCTCTCACTTTGTCCCAGCTTACCCTACCCCTCCCAGTATCCTCAAGTCCATTCTCTAGTAGGTCTGCGTCTTTATTCCCGTCTTGCCCCTAGGTTCTTCACACCCATTTTTTTTTTTTTAAGATTCCATATATATGTGTTAGCATATGGTTTTTGTTTTTCTCTTTGTGACTTACTTCACTCTGTATGACAGACTCTAGGTCCATCCACCTCACTACAAATAACTCAATTTCGTTTCTTTTTATGGCTGAGTAATATTCCAATGTATATATGTGCCACGTCTTCTTTATCCATTCATCTGTTGATGGACACTTAGGTTGCTTCCATGTTCTGCCTATTGTAAATAGAGCTTCAATGAACATTTTGGTACGTGACTCTTTTTGAATTATGGTTTTCTCAGAGTATATGCCCAGTAGTGGGGTTGCTGGGTCGTATGATAATTCTATTTTTAGTTTTTTAAGGAACCTCCATACTGTTCTCCATAGTGGCTGTCTCAATTTACATTCCCACCAACAGTGCAAGAGGGTTCCCTTTTCTCCACACCCTCTCCAGCATTTATTTTTGTACATTTGTTGATGACAGCCATTCTGACCAGTGTGAGATGATATCTCATTATAGTTTTGATTTGCATTTCTCTAATGATTAATGATGTTGAGCATCCTTTCATGTGTTTGTTGGCAATCTGTATATCTTCTTTGGAGAAATGTCTATTTAGGTCTTCTGCCCATTTTTGGATTGGGTTGTTTGTTTTTCTGATATTGAGCTGCATGAGCTGCTTGTAAATTTTGGAGATTAATCCTTTGTCACTTGCTTCATTTGCAAATATTTTCTCCCATTCTGAGGTTGTCTTCATCTTGTTTATGGTTTCCTTTGCTGTGCAAAAGATTTTAAGTTTCATTAGGTCCCATTTGTTTATTTTTGTTTTTATTTCCATTTCTCTAGGAGCTGGGTCAAAAAGGATCTTGCTGTGATTTATGTCATAGTTCTGCCTATGTTTTCCTCTAAGAGTTTGATAGTGTCTGGCCTTACATTTAGGTCTTTAATCCATTTTGAGTTTATTTTTGTGTATGGTGTTAGGGAGTGTTCTAATTTCATTTTTTTACACGTAGCTGTCCAGTTTTCCCGGCACCACTTATTGAAGAGTCTGTCTTTTCTCCACTGTATATTCTTGCCTCCTTTATCAAAGACAAGGTGACCATATGTGCATGGGTTTATCTCTGGGCTTTCTATCCTGTTCCATTGATCTATATTTGTTTTTGCGCCAGTACCATACTGTCTTGATTACTGTAGCTTTGTAGTATAGTCTGAAGTCAGGGAGCCTGATTCCTCCAGCTCCCTTTTTCTTTCTCAAAATTGCTTTGGCTCTTCAGGGTCTTTTGTGTTTCCATACAAATTGTGAAATATTTTGTTCTAGTTCTGTGAAAAATGCCAGTGGTAGTTTGACAGGGATTGAATTGAATCTGTAGATTGTTTTGGGTAGTATAGTCATTTTCACAATGTTGATTCTTCCAATCCAAGAACATGGTATATCTCTCCATCTGTTTGTATCATCTTTAATTTTTTCATAAGTGTCTTATAGTTTTCTGCATACAGGTCTTTTTTCTCCCTAGGTAGGTTTATTCCTAGGTATTTTATTCTTTTTCTTGCAATGGTAAATGGGAGTGTTTCCTTAATTTCTCTTTCCCATTTTTCATCATTAGTGTATAGGAATGCAAGAGATTTCTGTGCATTAATTTTGCATCCTGCTATTTTACCAAATTCATTGATTAGCTCTAGTAGTTTTCTGGTAGAGTCTTTAGGATTCTCTATGTATAGTATAATGTCATCTGCAAACAGTGACAGCTTTACTTCTTCTTTTCTGATTTGGATTCCTTTTATTTCTTTTTCTTCTCTGATTGCTGTGGCTAAAACTTCCAAAACTATGTTGAATAATAGTGGTGAGAGTGGTCAACCTTGTCTTGTTCCTGATCTTAGTGGATACGGTTTCAGTTTTTCACCATTGCGAATGATGTTGGCTGTGGGTTTGTCATATATGGCCTTTATTATGTTGAGGTTAGTTCCCTCTATGCCTACTTTCTGGAGAGTTTTTATCACAAATCGGTGTTGAATTTTGTTGAAAGCTTTTTCTGCATCTATAGAGATGATCATAGAGGCCGGCGTGATGTTGCACCAGCCTGAGGTGCGCCGTGTATTCTCCTGGGGAAGTTGTCCCTGGATCACGGGACCCTGCCAGTGGCGGGCTGCACAGGCTCCCAGGAGGGGAGGTGTGGAGAGTGACCTGTGCTTGCACACAGGCTTCTTGGTGGCGGCAGCAGCAGGCTTAGCGTCTCATGCCCGTCTCTGGGGTCCGTGTTGATAGCCGCGGCTCGCGCCCATCTCTGGAGCTCCTTTAAGCGGTGCTCTTAATCCCCTCTCCTCGGGCACCAGGAAACAAAGAGGCATGAAAAAGTCTTTTGCCTCTTCAGCAGTTCCAGACCTTTTCCTGGACTCCCTCCTGGCTAGCTGTGGTGCACTAGCACCCTTCAGGCTGTGTTCACGCAGCCAACCCCAGGCCTCTCCCCGGGATCTGACTTCCGAAGCCGGAGCCTCAGCTCCCAGCCCCCGCCCGCCCCGGCGGGTGAGCAGACAAGCCTCTCGGTTTGGTGAGTGCTGGTCGGCACCGAGCCTCCGTGCAGGAATCTCTCCGCTTTGCCCTCCGCACCCCTGTTGCTGCGCTCTCCTCCGTGGCTCCGAAGCTTCCCCCCTCCGCCACCGCAGTCTCTGCCTGCAAAGGGGCTTCCTAGTGTGTGGAAACCTTTCCTCCTTCACAGCTCCCTCCCACTGGTGCAGGTCCCATCCCTATTCTTTTGTCTCTGTTTTTTCTTTTTTCTTTTGCCCTACCCAGGTACGTAGGGAGTTTCTTGCCTTTTGGGAGGTCTGAGGTCTTCTGCCAGCATTCAGTAGGTGTTCCGTAGGGGTTGTTCCACGTGTAGATGTATTTCTGATGTATTTGTGGGGAGGAAGGTGATCTCCACATCTTACTCTTCCACCATCTTGAAGCTCCTCCCCACAAAATATTTTTTAATGGGTGCATGGTACTTCATAGAACTGGTGTAACAGATTTTACGTAACTAATCACTAATGGTGGACACTTAAGTTATTCCTGGTTTCTTGTTATTTTAAATAACACTGCAATGAATATCCCTGTATGAACGTTTTTGCCCCATTACTGATTTTTGTTCTTCAGAATAAATACCAGGAAATAGAATTTCTTAATCAAAAGATATGAGTACTTTTGTCCACTGGTGCTCATGATCCCATCTCCTTCCATCTCCTCTAGCTCTCTTGTGTACTGCTACCCCCCGGCCCCCACCCCTGCCCTTGGCTCCTTCCTCTCAGAAACATTCCTAAGTCTCTTCCATTCTGAAACACAAAAATTCTCTCTTGACCCCAAATTTCTCCTTAGTTACTGCCTTTTCTTTTTCCCTTCTCATCCAAAATTCTCAAAAAACTTGTCCACATTGGCTGTCTCCATGTCCCATCCCATTCATTCCTTATCTTCCTATATTAGTCTGCATACTCACATTGTTCCACTGAAACTTCTCCTGCAACGGTTACCAATGATTCCCTAATTGCTAGACAGATTTTGATTCCTATTTTATTGGACTACTGACACCTTTGAGCCTTCCTTATTGAAATTCTCTTTTCTCATTGCTTTTCTCTTCTGTTTCTTCTATTTCTCTGACCATTTCTTCTCCACACTGTTTATGGGCCTATCTTCCTGAATCTATCCCTAAATTTTAGCCTTCTGTAAAATTTCATCCTTAACCCTCTTCTCTTCATTTTCTATCTGATCTTTCAGGAGGTAGTGTTAACTATCACATATTTGCTAATAATGTACACTCTTAATCTCTAGTTCTTATTATTTCTAAGTTCTAGAAGGATATATTCAATTTTTTGTAGGATTTCTAGAATCTGCATGTATCACATGTACTCCAAACTTAATCTGTCTCCCCACCAAAAAAACCCCCACCTTGCTCTTATTACTATATTATCTATTATTTTGCTTTTGTTGATGGTGCTAACATGAAAAACAAGACCATCCTTGACAAATACTAGATCATGTCTTGTACTTTAACAAGCCACTTGCAGTTTCCAGAAACCACTGTGTCACACCTTCAAACATTTGCATATACGTTCTTTCTGCCTGTAATACCTTTGTCTTCCCCCTAGTTGCTTCACTAACTCTTACTCATTCTTGGCTAGTTAAAAACCATTTCGGAAAGCTCTCTTAACCCTGTTAACCCCTCTTAACCCTTAACCCAAGAGCAGGGGCCAGAGTTACGATGTCTCATCTCTGTGTTCCATGTACCCTGTGCATATTTCTATTATAGCACTTACCTCACTGTATTGAAATTATTTGTTTCCTAGAGCAAGATCATATCTTATTAAACTGTGGGTCTCCATGTTCATTGAGTGAATGAATAAATGAATTAATAGGAGCACCAAGGAGAAACAAGGAAAAAGAAATCATGCAAGGTACTTTATATTTATTATACACAATTTCATCTTTACAACTATCCAGTAAAATAGACATGATTTTCCTTTCACATATACGAAACTGCAGCTGAGAGGTGTTGAAGGGTCAATCTAAATGATTTCATATAATAACATCTATTTTCCAATAAATTGGTGCCTTCTTCATTTCTAAAGATAATATAATAACCCTTACTACTTAGGAATAGTCTTAATATCATTGTCTCAATATAGAGAGTACATATAAAGACCAAAATAGCTTTAAAAAGACAGCTCTTTAAAGAGCTAATGTTGGACTTCCCTGGTGGTGCAGTGGTTAAGAATCCACCTGCCAATGCGGGGGACACGGGTTCGAGCCCTGGTCCGGGAAGATCCCACATGCCATGGAGCAAATAAGCCCATGTGCCACGACTACTGAGCCTGCACTCTAGAGCCTGCGAGCCACAACTACTGAGCCCACGTGCCACAACTACTGAAGCCCACACGCCTAGAGCCTGTGCTCCACAACAAGGGAAGCCACCACAATGAGAAGCCCGCGCACCACAACGAAGAGTAGCCCCTGCTCGCTGCAACTAGAGAAAGCCCGCGGGCAGCAACGAAGACCCAATGCAGCCAAAGATAAATAAATAAATAAATTTATTTAAAAAAATTAAAAAAAATAAAGAGCTAATGTTATCTGCGGGTACTCTGTCTTAGAGATTATACTTTAGTGATAAAAAGTATGAAGAGGAAGGACTAGCCACAACCTCTCAGCTACACCAATAGTCCTTATCTACCTCTCTCAGATGGAAAACCATCTAAGCAGAGAGAATATGCCAAAGAGCCTACAGAGTGAAACCTATTTGGTTCCCAAGAGGTCTCCCCCTCCCAGGAGGAGGGAAAAAACAATCTTAACCTTAAAATTCTCTAAAATTCAATGTAACTCATAAGGGAAATAGCATTTCCTTCCAAACGTTTCTACTGACACATGCTAAAGAATGTGGCTTAGCAAACAACACTGAAAACCCATATCAACACTTTGGTTAAATTTCTACCTATTTTTACTTAGAACACAGGCGTCTACGTTGAGGTTAAATATAATACAATCCTTGTCTACGCCTACTATTGACACTTTTCAAAAGAGAAATCCTTGGGTTTGGGAATCCCCCTGAGTTAACATTCTTCTCCTTAAAGGCTGTGCCATTCAATGTTTTATGCTTGAGGATGATGCTTTCTTAATGTTCATAACTTACCTGCATTGGCTTTCAGGTCTTCAGGTGTGACCATGACAACAAATCGGATTGCACGTTCGTTTCGAAACATCTCATAAGACCACCGGCGGATAGACCGCATGCATTTCACTGCTGCAATGCCATTGTTGGCAATGAGAACCTGGGACGGTGGGAACATGGGAATTGGAGAGAAGTAGAAAAGACAGGCAAAGACAGGGGAAAAGAGATGAAATCACTTTTGTAGATCTTCCTCTGAAAAGCCAGAGTTTCAACTAGGAATTTGTATTGTTGGTCTAGGCAGTTAGGAACCAACTCCCACATGATCAAGGGATATTTTAAGACGTTAGCTAAGCAAATACTTCAATATGTGCCAGCTAAAACTTACTCCCTTCTAACTTCATTTCTTGAAGGGAAAAATCAGTTACTCAAATCTTATGAGTTTGTGAATTATTCTACCATACCTACTCTTAGGGAATAGAAGAAACAAACGTCAGGGGGAAGATGGATATAAATAAGGCTGGGGGAAGATTCAACAGTGTAGTGTCACGCACTATTCTCTGTTGTAGTGAAACATGGCACAGAGTCCTGAACATGTATAAGAATGCCTACACTAACCACCACCTCTCTCCAGAATGCTGAATCCAAATGCCTTAGAATTGTACAGACTGCCCCAGAAAGAACGGTCACAAGAAAAAGAGTAGAAGGATCAATGATCCTGAGACTTCTCTGTTAAACAAACCTTTCACCTCGTTGCCTGTCTTGCAATTATCACCCTGAGGATAACATAGGTTGGGAGACACGTAATCTCTCCTCACTGGAAGACTAACAGGAATGTACCGCTAAAGCAACACTTTTAGGACAGAGAATATAGGTCCCCATCCTTGAATCTTTTAATCACTGCAAGCTATTTCAACCAAGTCATCCTCTCAGCTCCAATATGGTTTAGATAAAAGTGACACAGAGTAACTCACAACATTTCAAAACACCTGTAATCTCTTTAAGTATTTCATGTGGTATATGCCCTCTAAACATCTCAAATTCCTGGAGGAACCCAATAGGTTACACTGTATCAAACTTGTTGAAGCCTTCTGTTCTGAAACTCTCTCCACTCCCTTAGCTCTAAACCCAATGTTATGACATGTTACCTCCTCACCACCACCCCACAAGCTAATCAATTTCTCATAACCTCTCAGATCAGTGCAACTCAACCCCATAAAAACCGCAAGATCTTTCTAAAAGCACTTTATGGGCGCTGCCTCATCTTCTTACTTAGTTATGACTAAATTGTCAGTGGTAAATACATATTACAGAAAATAGTGAAATTATTTAATAGGATGCTAGGGAGGCAGAAAGGATAATTCTGCAGTCTCAGAAATTCAATTTAAATATCGGTTTTGAGCAAATCTAGACAACAAATCTAGGCATTAAATCTCATGTACTTTTGAAAAAATAATTTAGCAGGTTATAACTTACCTTCTCAATCACTTTATTCCCACCAAAACGAGTAACGAATTCTGCTGGAGAAGCTACAGTGAAATCTCGCTGTGAGTCTATTTTCTTTCGGTCTCGACCTTGCTTTACTAGGTGCAAACCAGACATGCTGGACCTGTAAAAATAGAGAAATCATGAAAGTCTACAGATAAGATTTCTTCACATCATCTATCTCCCCTGGAGACCTGCTTTTCACTATCGGACTTATAAGAGCACTTCCAATTGCACCCTTGTGAAGACTGCATGGTGGCAGACCACATAGTTTTTATATAGAAGAGAGAAAAGAAAATGATCTTTGCTTGTGGAAATTTAAGAAAAAAAAAAAGTGTTCCTGAATAATAAAAGACAATATCAAGGTTTACCAACAGATGCCATCATAAAGAGATAGGCAAAGAACACACTAAAATGAGATGGTATAAATAATAGACTCAGAGTGACTGTTAAAACTTTAAAAAACCACCCACAACAGTTAGCAAACCTGTTTCTGGATTATGATTCTGACACACAGATGACCTTCACCTCTGTATCTCTAACCTCCATTTTTCTTATGAGCTGTAACTCCACATTTTTAACTGCCTACTAAATGTTTTACTTGGATATTCCATAGACGTTTCAAAATCAACAACTCCAAAAACAATTTATTTACAAGGCATTACAAGGCAATTTATTTATAAACCATATTTCATTGACCTTAAGATAACATTTTTTTTTTTAGCTTTTTAGAATCTCTGAAATTGGTATGTATCTTACAACTGATGGTGTGCTTTATTTAATTGGCAGAATGTTTTTTCTCAGTGGTACATTCAATAATGGTGCCTCTAACAATCAATGGTGTTTTAGATTAGACAGTGGTGGAAACAGCACAGGCCTGCTTTAAATTCCAGATCTTCGGGCTTCCCTGGTGGCGCAGTGGTTGGGAATCCGCCTGCCAATGCAGGGGACACGGGTTCGGGCCCTGGTCCGGGAGGATCCCAAATGCCGCGGAGCAACTGGGCCCGTGAGCCACAATTACTGAGCCTGCGCGTCTGGAGCCTGTGCTCCGCAACAAGAGAGGCGGCGATAGTGAAGGGCCCGCGCACCGCGATGAAGAGTGGCCCCCACTTGCCACAACTAGAGAAAGCCCTCGCACAGAAACGAAGACCCAACACAGCCATAAATAAATTTAAAAATTAAAAAAAAAAAAAAAATCCAGATCTTCACCGAATAACTTAAACTTGCTAAGCTTCACTTTTCTCTTTGTAAATATGTATGGTATTCACTGTTCTAGGTTTTTAGCTATTGTCTCTCAGCTCCAAGCCCATCCTTTTATGCTCTGCTCTATGACAACAGGGCTTAACACCATGCAAACTTGTTTGATTCCGCCAATAGGAAGGCAGAAGGGTTTTAAAAAAAAAAAAAGAGAGAGAGAAAGAGAGAAAGGGATTTTCTTCTTATTTTCCAGCTATTATCAGCATTGCTCCACAGGAAAAGAGAGTTAATTCCAGTCTCTAGCATCTTTCAGCATTCCAAGGAACAGCCGTGATGCGTTCCCGTAGAAGGACGAGGAGCAGTGGGTTGCGGCTCCTTGGCTGTCAGAGTACCAGCCCTGCCATGCTCACTCATCCTCTGGGCTACCGGCCTGGGCCTATCAATCACCTGTCAGGCCAGGCCTCCTCCTCAGGGATCTGAGCACCAGCTACGCAAAGCTTACTCCCAGAGGTCCAAGCACCAGCCCCTCTCCAAGAACCTTGGGCCCTCTCCAAGCTTGTAGGTTCTGGGAATACTACCTCTTCCCTAGGGGTGGTAGCTGCTTCCTGCAGATATTAACCTTGGATTACCTCAGCATGTCTATTTTGTTCTTTTATTCTACTAACACCCGAGTAACCAATTCTCACAATTGAATGTCTTTTGTTTATAATACCTAATGCAGTTTCTCTTTCCCTGACTGGACCTTGACTCATAGCACTGACAGACCTTCTGAAAGGGCATTTTGAGGATTAAATGAGATAATGGATATAGTAAATAAAATCCTTTATACACTATTTAACAGACAGCTGCTTTCTTCCATTTCTATCTTTTCTTCCTTTCTCCTACACTCTAACGTTGCACTCAGGTAATTTCTCTCTTCAAAATAAAAGAGTATGATTAAAATCTTCCCACAGGGCTTCGCTGGTGGCGCAGTGGTTGAGAATCTGCCTGCCAATGCAGGGGACACGGGTTCGAGCCCTGGTCTGGGAGGATCCCACATGCCACGGAGCAACTAAGGCAGTGAGCCACAATTACTGAGCCTGCGCGCCTGGAGCCTGTGCTCCACAACAAGAGAGGCCGCAATAGTGAGAGGCCCGCGCACCACGATGAAGAGTGGCCCCCGCTTGCTGCAACTAGAGAAAGCCCTCACACAGAAACGAAGACCCAACACAACCAAAAATAAAAATAAATAAAATAAGCCTACACTTTAAAAAAAAAAAAAAAATCTTCCCACAGAGAAATACCAGGTCCAGATGGTTTTATTTTTATTTTATTTATTTATTTACTTACTTACTTACTTATTTATTTATTTATTTATTTTTGGCTGTGTTGGGTCTTTGTTGCTGTGCGCGGGCTTTCTCTAGTTGCAGCGAACGGGGTTTACTCTGTTGGGCTGCGCAGGCTTCTCATTGCGGTGGCTTCTCTTGTTGTGGAGCATGGGCTCTAGGCCCGTGGGCTTCAGTAGCTGTGGCCTGAAGGCTCTAGAGCGCAGGCTCAGTAGTTGCGGTGCACGGGCTTAGTTGCTCCGCGGCATGTGGGATCTTCCCAGACCAGGGCTCGAACCCATGTCTCCTGCATTGGCAGGTGGATTCTCAACCACTGTGCCACCAGGGAAGCCCCAGATGGTTTTAAAAGACAAGTTCTACCGAACTTTCAAGGATCGTAGCCTACCAAACTTCCAGACAGTAGAAAAAGAAGTAAAACTCCCCAGTTAGAGTAATACTGATACCAGAACCAGACAAAGACGTTACATGAAAGGGAAGTCCAGGGCCACTTTACTCATGACCACATCCTAAAGACGATATTCTAAATAGGTGTTGGGTCAAGGATGCGCAAAATATTAGTTAAAAAATATGTTACTCCACAACCAACTTGAGTTTGTCCCAGGTAAGCAAGGATGGTTTAATTTTAGAAAATCCATAAATGTAAAACTGTTAGATTTCCTAGCAAGTGCAATAAAATAAAAAAATAAGTAAATTAGAGACCTGAGGACTGCCAAGAAGGAAGTTAAATAATATTTATTTGTGAATGATGTAATTTACACAGAAAACAAAAGATTCCGCAAATTATTAGAAATAATAGGAGGCCTTAGTCTAGTGTCTAGATATATGATTAATATATAAGAAGCTCCCAAATATTATATATAAATTATATAATTAAAAACAGATCATAAGGTTAAAAACTAAAATATACATACTTTTAAGACACACATATAGATACAATAAAACTATGTAAACAGAGAAACAAAATAATGTGATGAACATGTGATTAAGGGAAATGACTACCTGGGTGGGGAAAGCAGGGAGAAGGTTTATGGAGGAGAGACCATATGCTTAGAAAGATGTAGGTGACGGCCAAGGATCAACCTTTGTTTAAGTGGTGGGTTTTCAAATTCTATTTTACACTATTTTTTTTTAAGGTATTTTTGAGATTTTATGGCCTAATATTTTTTTTTTATTAATTTATTTATTTATGGCTGTGTTGGGTCTTCGTTTCTGTGCGAGGGCTTCCTCTAGTCGTGGCAAGCGGGGGCCACTCTTCATCGCGGTGCGTGGGCCTCTCACTATCGTGGCCTCTCTTGTTGCGGAGCACAGGCTCAAGACGCGCAGGCTCAGTAATTGTGGCTCACGGGCCCAGTTGCTCCGTGGCATGTGGGATCTTCCCAGACCAGGGCTCGAACCCGTGTGCCCTGCATTGGCAGGCAGATTCTCAACCACTGCGCCACCAGGGAAGCCCCTACACTATTTTTAATATTACTAAATAAGTAACCAAATAAATAAATAATAGTGGGTTATACATGGACAAATGAGTGTGTCTTGAACCAAAAATTATGATTATATAATTCTGTACACCTGAGATTAAACACACACACACACACACACACACACACACACACACACACACACACTCCCTAGAGATCAACTTTCAGTTTCCTAGGGAGAAAGAGACAGAGAAGATATAAACCTAGGATAAATAAGGAGATGCCTGAGTATAAGACAAAAAGGGAAGCAAAATCTTTACCGATAAAATTAAGGTGGGGAAGGGATTGGTCATACTGTTTAATCAATAGTTTAGAGATAACAAAGGAGTGCCCTGAGGGTCACATGTAATCAAAGAGGGGAGAAAAACAGAAATATACCTTACTTTTAATGATGGGATGAGGACTTGCCTCGTGGCACAGTGGTTAAGAATCCGCCTGCCAATGCAGGGGACACAGGTTCGATCCCTGGTCTGGGAAGATCCCACATGCTGCGGAGCAACTAAGCCTATTTGCCACAACTACTGAGCCTGCACTCTAGAGCCTGTGAGCCACAACTACTGAGCCTGCGTGCCACAACTACTGAAGCCCGCACGCCTAGAGCTCGTGCTCCACAACAAGAGAAGCCACCGCAATGAGAAGCCTGCGCACCACAACAAAGAGTAGCCCCCTCTCACCGCAACTAGAGAAAGCCTGCGTGCAACAACAAAGACCCAATGCAGCCAAAAATAAATAAATAAATTTATTTTAAAAAAAGATTAAAAAAAAAAAAGATGTGATCATTCATATAGCCATGTTCAGAAGTTAGGCACCATGCTAAAAACAAGAGGATCAAGTGGAAAGATAGAAAAGATCTCAAAATCTTTACTTCTCACCTAGCTTTTCTCAGGAAGCTACCAGAGAATGTTGTCTTCCCAAAAGATGAAGTAAACCAAGAAAAAGGAAGACAAGGAATGCAAGAAATAGAGGATCCAACACAGAAGAGAAGGGAATTCTCTAGATGATTGTTCAAATTGGAGGACAGACTGCTCCAGGAGGGATGTCTCCTTGAAAAAAATGGACAGATCACCTATTGTATGTAACCACAGAAAAACAAAATAAAACTGTGTATGTGTGTATAATAAATATATATATTTGTGTGTGTATTCTGTTTGTATATATGTTTGTTTTACATATATAAAACAATAAACCAAAGTTATATATATTTATTATATTTATACATATATAAATCATTTTATTGTGTATATATTAAAATATACAAAATATATAATATATAAGTATATATTATATATAAAACAATATATAATATGTATATGTAGAATATACCAGTTGCTTTTTACTTATTTGACTCTCAGTGGAAGATTTGCTTGGTTTACCCCCCCAAACGGTGGAAGAGGTCAAGTAAAAAGGAAAAGGAAAGGATGACTGTTTTAAAGACACATTTTGCCACATCAGTGTTTTTCATTTGTTTCTATATTTTCCAAGGTCTATTTAATTTTCGGGTAATTTTTGTCAAAATAAAAACTCCAGATTGCAAAAACAAGCAAGCGACCCTTAATGACTGCCATCCAGCAAATCATTCAGGTCTTTTATGTCGACCCTCTGCTGGAGAGGCACAGACCTGCAAGAGGTCTGAAGAAGGCCAAGAAGGCCTGACTCATTGCCTCCTCAGCTTGAGTTCTAACAGCAGGAAGAAGAAAGATTCGGGATAGGAGAGCTTGCACGCTCAACACCTCCAGTCTAGTTGCCTACTGTCACACGCCAGGACAATGGCAGCAGCCACCTTTCCTGGTCCAAGAGACATAGTCTAAAAAAGTTTTCTGCAAAACTACCTTCAACAGGATGCTACCTACTACACAGAATTGATATTTTCCTTCAAAATAGATGAAGAGACTTCACTCTTGAAAAACCAGCCAAGAACAGTGAGCAATTTTGGCACAGACTAAGCGAGATTCCTTAACGAAAGACCAGCACACAGCAAGGTCTGTGCACGGGTGCTTGTTTTCAACACAGCTACAATGTCACACATGGTCTCGGGTATCTTTGGTTCAAATTCTGAGTGTAAAATAAAGGTTTAGAAATCCAGGAGCAAATATGAGTGTTTTAATTCATTTCCTTAAAAAAAAAAAAAGTTTCCTACAGACACAAGAAAATCATCAAATCAGATTGCCCATAAATTCCAGGGCTTAGCTGTCAATGTCTTACTGTTTTTTAAAGGTATATATTGCCCAGATACGGCACTCTAAAACTTACCTTCGAAGCATGTAATATCTTATCTCCTTATTTTCCTCCGCAGAACCCTCCATATCAAGATGGCAAAGGAATGGAGGCTTTTTCTTCAGATGTCGGCCTTGTAAACACAAGCCGGAGTTTGTCCTCCTGCTGCAGGTGCTTAAAACCCAGGAGGACAAGACATACTGTGCCTACTTCTTGGCCCTGCTTCAGTCAGAGTAGAGTATTCCTGATGGCCTCAAGCTACAGTCTTTTTGTGTACTTTGTCCCCAGTTTCCATACTTCCCCTCCTGTTTGCATTTTCCCCCTACACTGGGCCCACACACAGAATTAGTTGATTTCCCAAGGGGACTGAGAGGAGAGGGGGAGAAATATAAAAGCTTGTATAACTAGAAAGTAGATCTCAGCAGCTCTGCCTTAGCCACAGCAAACGTGTTTCAACAACGGTCACTTTCTTCTGACAGTCACCAGAGAAAAGCTCCACGGCCCCTCCAGACTGCCAGGAGCACATGACAGGGCAAAAAGAAGACAAAGTTTACCAGGACAACTATGCCAAGAGAGTAATGGGGTCAGGAAATCCAGAGGGAGGAGGACAGCACAGCCTAAGTAGGTAATTTCTGAGATCCAATCAAAACAAACAATACTGATTTTCAGACTCCAAGAGCGGGGAGAGCAGGTCAGGAGAGAAAGAAAGCCAGTCAAAAGGACGAAACATGCCACTACTGAGGTACTTTGAATAATGTGGGAGTCACAACTCTAATTCTCAGGCCAGAGTAGTGGTGTACACACACATACACACACACACACACACACACACACACACACACACACATACCTTTTTAAAAAACAACAAAATCTAAGATTTTATTCACTAAAATTTGAGAATAAGACTGGAGCTGGTACAAATGGGATAAGGAGAAGATGTGGATAAAATCCCTGAAAGGAAAAGGGGCCCAGAAAAATATTTTAGACACAAGAGGTCTAACCCAGTTTAAGCAGGGAAGAAAAATCCCGCCTAAAAAACTACTGGGACACATCTATTGCTATGCAAGCAAATTTGCCACAGATGGACAAATCACTTAAATAAATAAATGGTGGCTGAATGTTATATAGTAACATAGTCCTGTTTTAGCTTTTAATTAAGTAGATATTGCTCAGAATATTGCTCCCTTGTAATGGCAGAAAAGACTGCAACAGCTAGAATCTACAGAATCACAATTTCCTGAGATAAGTCCTTAGGAATGGTATAATCCACCAGAGTCATATCTAACCTGATTCATGTACCACAGAAAAATTCTTTCTCACCAAAATGTTGAATACAAATGGTTAATTGTTATCTAATGCCAACTATGCTGAGAACCTATTAACCTTCCAGGGAAACCCTCCAAAACAGAAGTACACAAATGACCTGGAACACAGATGAAAGATGAAAAATCAAATAGAAGATAAATGATGAAGACAAACCTTGATCTTAGGACATTCAGGTGACCCAAGGTGAAAAGACTCAATCAGGACACTTGCTCAATATGACCATTAGCCATAATAAAAAATGGAAGTCCTGGATTGGTTTCTGGCCTGTACCACTCTGCATCATTCCTTCCATACTATGCTAACGTCTGATAAAGTCAGTCAAGTTTGCTTCCTCCTTTAAAGAAGCTGATGCAGAGGAGTCCTCCTATCTTTATGTCTCTTCAGGATAACATGTCTCAAAAAACAGAGCACTGAAGCCTTTGTTCAGAACAATTACAGTGACCACAGATGTAGAAGCAGCTCAATTTTACACACATCTAACTGCCAGATGTAGGCAGTTCCCAAAAGAGAATCACTCTCTGCCTTTGTTATATAAGTTCAACATTCAAAAAGCAAAGCATTGCGTATAGAATAAAGCAGGCTATTTTGCACTTGATTATATCAGAAAAAATACTAAAGAGTCACTCTCAGTAATCAAGTTTGTGCTTCCTTTCACCAAAGGGATCTTTCTAAAACAACCAAACACTAACACAGCACACCCAGATCCAAAACAAAGCTAGTGTTTCTAATCTTTTATGGATGCTGCTCCCAATCCTCCTGTAATATTAGAACAAAAGAAAGAAAAAGCCACATTCATTCCTCCAAATTCAAAGCATCCTCATTTTAATCTAACATGAAAGAGTGTCCAAAGTAGACACGTACCTGGCACAAAATCCAACTAGAAGCCCACACTGATCCCAACATTGTAACATGCCAAGCACCAAGGATGATGTAGCAGTTTATCCGGCAGACTGTGATGCATTAGCTAGCCTGACTGCAAGGCAGTCTGAGTTACACTGCAGCACGCGCTGTGAGAGACTGTTTTACACTGGGGCTTTTCCAAGCAAAGAAATCTTGAATCAAGGATGTACCTCTTTTGAAAATCAACTGCCCATATATATAAATAGATTTAGCTGTGGACTCCTAATTCTGATTCACTGATCTATATGCCTATCCCTGTAGCAATGCCACACAGCCTTGATAACTGTGGCTTTACAGTCAGTTTTTGAAATCAGGTAGTTTAAGTCTTCCAACTTGGCTCTCCTTTTCCGTAATTGTTTTGTCTATTCTAGGTCCTTTGGGTTTCCATGTAAATTTTAGGATGAGTCTGGCAAATTCTAGAAAGAAAAAACAAATCCTCCTGGGATTTTGACATGGACTGTGAATTTATAGATCAATTTAGGGAAAATCACCATTTTGACAATATTGAGTTTTCCAATTCCCAAACATGGACTGTCTCTCCATTTACAGGCATACCTCATAGATATTGCGGGTTCGGTTCCACAATTCACCACCACAATAAAGTGAATATTGCAATAAAGCAAGTCACATGAATTTTTCGGTTTCCCAATGCATGGAAAAGTTATGTTTACTCTATACTATAGTCTACTAAGTGTTCAATAATAGCATTATGTCTACCAAAAAATGTACATACCTTAATTTTAAAAGATTTTATTGCTAAAAAATGCTAACCATCATCTGACAATGCAGGGTTGTCACAAACCTTCAATTTGTAAAATGCAATTATCTGTGAAGTGCAATAAAGCGAGTGCAATAAAACAAGGTCTGCCTGTATTTAGACTTTAAATTTCTTCAATTTCTCTCAGCAATGTAATATAATTTATTTTTATTTTTATTTTTTGGCTGCGTTGGGTCTTAGTTGCAGTGCACGGCCTTTTTGCTTCATTGCAGTGTGCAGGCTTCTCTCTAGTTGTGGCATGTGGGCTCTGCAGTTGCGGCACGCAGGCTTAGTTGCCCCATGGCATGTGGGATCTTAGTTCCCCGACCAGGGATCGAACTGGCATCTCGGGCATTGCAAGACGGATTCTTAACCACTGGACCACCAGGGAAGTCCCAGTAATATAATTTTTAATGTACAAGTATTACACTTTTTTTGTTGAATTTGTTCCTAAGCATTTTATTATTTTCAATGCCATAGTGAATAAAATTATTTTAATTTAATTTTTTGCTTGTTCATTGCTAGCCAGTATGCAGAAATACAACTAATTTTTGTATATGGATCTTATAGCCTGTGACCTTGCTAATCTCATTTTAAAATCCTTAACAACTTTATTGAGATATAATTCACATACCATATATTTCAGCCATTTAAAGTATATAATTCAATGGTTTTTATTATATTCACATGGTTGTGAACCATCGTCACAATCAATTTTAGAACATTTTCATTACCCCCAAAAGAAACCCTGTACTCAGTAGCAGACACTCCCTATTTCCCCCAAACCCCTCCCCAGTCCTAGGCAATGACTAATCTACTTTCTGTCTTTATAGATTTGCCTATTCTAGATATTTCATATAAATGGAATGATATCATATGCAGCTTCTTTCACTTAGCATAATGTTTTCAATGTTGTAGCATGTATCCATACTTCATTTCTCTTTATGGCCAAATAATTTTCCACTGTATGGCCATACCATATTTTGTTTATCCATTTATCAGTTGATGGATACTGGGTTGTTTCCCCTTTGTAGTTATTATAAATAATGTTGCTGTGGACATTCATGTACAAGTTTTTATGTGAACATATGCTTTCATTTCTTATGGGTATATAACTAGGAATGGAATTGTTGGAACATATGGTAAATATTTAGTTTTATAAGAAATTTCCAAATTATTTTCCAGACTGGCTTTATCATTTACATTCCCACCAACTATGTACAAGTTTTCCAATTACTCCACATTCTTGCAAACATTTGGTGTTGTCACTAGTTTTTATTTTAGGCACTCTGACAGTTGTATAGTAATACTTACTGTCTTAATTTGCACTTCCCTAATAGCTAGTGATTTTGAACATCTCTTCACATCTTTATTTGCCATCTGTATATCCTCTTTGGTGACATTTGCTTCTTTTAAATTTCTCTCTCCTTACTGAGAATATTATTTATTGATTCATTGTTGTCATACTTTTAAAAAATTCTTTAAACATGCTTTCTTTTGGTTCTTTGAATACATTTATGATACCTGATTTGAAGACTCTGTCTGCTAATCCAGTATCTATACACTCAGAGACTGTCTATATTGACTTTTTTCCTAAATATGGGCTAACTTTCCCATTTCTTTTCACATCTCATGATTTTTTTGTTGAAAACTAAACATATTAAATAATTTATTGTAGCATCTCTGGATTCTGATTTCTTTTACCCATGAAGATTGTTGTTGTTACTAATGTTTGCTTGTTTGTTTTTCTTTCTTGGCATAATAATTTGCCTGGGCTAAATCTGTGAAATCTCTCTCCCCCAAAGTGTACAATCACTGATGCCTCAGCTCAATTTCTTCTTATCATGTGTTTTTATGTTTCAACCTCCTTTCTAAGGGGTTACCTCTATGTCTGCAAAACTTAAATGTCAGCCAGTGATTAGGCAGGGGTTATACCCAAACACCCGAGGCCAGTAAGGCTTTTGTACTCTGTTCATGTGTCTGTGTGTAAGGCAGAGTAGCACATTCAAAGTTCAGGACGTTTTCAAGTAGGTCCTGGCTTTAACCTTCTGCTAAGCCCTGTCATGTCCACTCTGTGCACGCACGCAGGTTCAACCAGCAATATGCTCACCCCCACCACAAACACACCTCAGGCTAGTAGAGCGGTTGGCCCACCTCTCTCATCCCCTGCCAGATGGTCACTTCTACTGACAATGCCACTGGGGAGCATGGGCATCATCCACCACCCAAAAGGAGTATGCTCCCTTCAACTGCAGCATCAAAAACTCCAGGGCTTCCCTGGTGGCGCAGTGGTTGAGAATCTGCCTGCTAATGCAGGGGACACGGGTTCGAGCCCTGGTCTGGGAAGATCCCACATGCCACGGAGCAGCTGGGCCCGTGAGCCACAATTGCTGAGCCTGCGCGTCTGGAGCCTGTGCCCCGTGACCGGAGGGGCCGCGATAGAGAAAGGCCCGCGCACCGCGATGAAGAGCGGTCCCCGCACCGCGATGAAGAGTGGCCCCCGCTTGCCGCAACTGGAGAAAGCCCTCGCACGAACCGAAGACCCAACACAGCCAAAAATAAATAAATAAATAAATAAATAAATAAGAAAATCCTTAAAAAAAAAAAAAAAAAACTCCAGCCCTGGGCTTCCCTGGTGGCACAGTGGTTGAGAATCCACCTGCCGATGCAGGGGACACGGGTTCTGGCCCTGGTCTGGGAAGATCCCACGTGCCGCGGAGCAACTAAGCCCGTGAGCCACAACTACTGAGCCTGCGCGTCTGGAGCCTGTGCTCCGCAGCAAGAGAGGCCGCGACAGTGAGAGGCCCGCGCACTGCGATGAAGAGTGGCCCCGGCTCGCTGCAACTAGAGAAAGCCCGCGCACAGCAGCGAAGACCCAGCACAGCCAAAAATAAAATTAATTAATTAATTAATTAATTAATTAATTTAAAAAACCCAAAAAACTCCAGCCCTTATGGCATACCCACAGTGGCAAAACCTCCATGCCAACCAACCTGAGGGAAGGGAATGGGAAAAGTCCTGACAAGAACACCACAGACCCCTACTGTTCTTATTGAATTTCAGCAGTTTTTCAAATATAAACTTCTCTCAGACTGTTGTATGCCTTATAGTTGATTTTAAGGCTGAAATGGTTTTGTCAAGCTTTGTAGTTGCTTTTTGGGATTAAGGATTTGTTCATCTCCTCACTAAGTTATAGCTGGAAGTCCTGCCTGTTTTATCTACTTTTTGAGATGTAACTTCATACAATAAAGTACAAAGTCTTAATTATACACTCAATTAATTTTACATATGTACATATGCACATAACTAACCACTCCATTAAGATACCGATTATTTCCAGAGTCTCAGAAGGCTCCAGTGTGCTTCCTTTCCAGTCAATATCTTCCCCAATGTAAACACTATTCTGAACTCTATCACCATCAATCAGTTTTGCCTGTTTTTGAATTTCATATGTATAGTGCCGTACTGTATGTATTTGATCAATATTATGTCCATGAAATTCATCCATGTTGTGGCATAGCAGTAGTTTGTTCATTTTCATTGCATGTAGTATTCCATTGTGTGACTACTGCATGATTTATTTATTCTATTGGTGGACATTCTGTTTTTTATGAATTTTGACAATACTTGAACTTCATTTTTCGTGGACAAATGCACTCATTTCTTTCGGGTAAATAGCAAGGAAAGGACTTGCTTGTTGATAGAGTATATGTATGTTTACGGCTGTAAAAGATACTGCCCAAATACTTTTCTAAAGTGGCTGTGCCTAGGTTTATTCCCGTCAGCTATGTATGAGACTTCCATGTGTCGCACACCCTTGCTAACACTTGACATTGCCAGTCTTTTAATTTTGGCCTTTTTGGTTGGGATAGCAATTAATTCATTGTGATTTTTAACTTGCAAACCCCTGATGATCAACGATATTAAACAGCTTATTTTCATAAGCTTATTTGCTGTCCAGGTATCTTCTTTTGTGAAGTTCAAGTCTTTTCCTTATATTTCTATTGGGTTGAAATGTCTTCAAAAGACACTGAAATATCTTTTTCTCATTGATTTATAGGATTCTGACAGTGAGATTAATTAATATTCCTCTTTCAGCAACTGAGAACAATTAGGCAAAAAAGATCAAGGAAACAGAAAAACAGCACAATTGAAAAACTCAACTGACATGTATAGAATTTTATAACCAACAACTACAAAATACACATTCATTGCAAGTATTTATAAAACTTTACCAGGGAATTCCCTGGCAGTCAAGTGGTTCGGACTCAGTGCTTTCACTGCTGAGGGCTCAGGTTCAATCCCTGGTCGGGGAACTAAGATCCTGCAAGCCACACGGCACAGCCAAAAAAAAAAAAATCCAAAAAACAAAAACAAAACAAAACAAAAAAAAAAAACTTTACCAAAGTAGACCATATGCTAAGCCATAAAGTATAAACAAATTTCAAAAATTTGAAATTACATAGAGTATATCCTCTGAATACAATGGATTAAACTAAAAATCAATGACAAAGATAAGAATATGAGTACAGATACAAGTAAGCTTGAAATTAAGTGTTGGGAGGAAGAATTTCTGGCCTGATAGTTTCTATTTTCTCCATGAAATATGAGGCAAAGTTATGAACTGAAAGTGTGTCTAGAAGAGGCAGGGACTAGCAGAAAGGGAGACTGCTGGTTTAAGGACAATGGAAAAGAATGAAACTGTTGTGGAAAAAAATGGAAGGCCAAATTTCCAGAAGAGAACTACAAAATAGTAGAAAGAACAAGAAGAATTTCACAGCACAGCCAGCATTTGAGAAGGACCTTAAAACGTGAGGACCCCAAAGTATGAAAGGAATTTCAACAGTCGGGAGAAGGGCATTCCAATAAGAAAACCTGAGAGAGCTTGGGGGAGGAGAAAGAAAGAGGGGTGGGGGGAGTAGTGGGAGGGGGAGGGGGAGGAGAGGGGGGGAGAGGGAGCAAGTGAGCAGATCCTATTTTGCCCTTAAGTAACTATTGTATTTTCTTCCTTGCCATCAACTTCTTAAAGAGGTGAACTTGAAATTCCTGTTCTTTCACCATTTGTTGACTACTTTATCTCTTGCCATCTACTCAAAGCTGTTCGCCTCAGGCTTCTTCTACTCCTAACTCCAGTGCTTTTTCTCCATCTTTCATCTCTATTCACCACTTCATGTCACATCTTCTACCTTAAAATCATCTTTCCTCTGGTTTTCTTGGTTCTCCTTCTACCTCACCGATCATTTCCTGTCTCCTTTTTCCCCCTCCTTCCACCTGAAGGTAGACATTTCCTTAAGATACGTTTCCCTTCTACCTATATACTCTTCCTCACAGTGATCAAATCTACTTGCACAACTTTAATTTCAATGCAACAAACATTTATTAAGCATATACTATATGCCAGGCATTGCTCTAAACTCTGAAAAAGTGGTCCTCAGCTCAGGTTTCAGATCAGACTCACCTAGAGAGTAGCAGAATGACCAGAGACTGTAATTTAATCAGTCTGAGACAGGGCTCAGGAACCCATATTTCTTTAAAGCTCTGTAGATGATTCTGCTGTACAGCCAAACCTAAATACTGTTTTCCATCTTTTTTAAAAAAAAAAAATTTTATTTATTTATTTATTTATTTATTTTTGGCTGCATTGGGTCTTCGTTGCTGTGCGTAGGCTTTCTCTAGTTGCAGCGAGCGGGGGCTACTCTTCATTGTGGTGCACGGGCTTCTCATTGTCGTGGCTTCTCTTGTTGCAGAGCATGGGCTCCAGGCGCATGGGCTTCAGTAGTTGTGGCTCTCAGGCTCAGTAGTTGTGGCACACGGGCTTAGTTGCTCCACGGCATGTGGGATCTTCCTGGACCAGGGCTCGAACCCGTGTCCCCTGCATTGGCAGGCGGATTCTTAGCCACTGTGCCACCAGGGAAGTCCCCATGTTTTCCATCTTATATATGTCTTAGTGTTAGGGGAACCACTGACTGAAACCGCCCACCCTGGCCAGGCAAGATAGTAGCTGCTTGCAACAGGAGGTCCTGGTAAGGAACGCAGAACTAACAAGCTCCCAACAACTGGAAGAATTTGGGAAAGGTCAAAAGGAGAGAGGAGACGCCAGTCCGTGTGTCCTACCAACCTCCCAGAATCCTTTTCGTTGGAATCCATCTTGGCTGAGTGATGCCCACACCACCAGGAAGGACCCTGAGTCAGAGTGATTGGACAGAGACAACTGGAAACTAACCCAATTACCATAAAACCCGAGACTGCGAGCCACGCGGCAGAGCAGATCTCCTGGGTTCCCTTACCCTACTGTTCTCCTCCTGGGCACCCCTTCCCAATAAAGTCTCTTGCTTTGTCAGCACATGTGTCTCCTCGGACAATTCACTTCTGAGTGTTAAACAAGAGCCCACTCTCGGGCCCTGGCAGGGGTCCTTCTTCCTGCAACATTAGTATGACATACAAGATCCTTAACCATCTGACCTTTATCTCACCAGCCTCTTCTTCCACTGCTCTAACTACCTTGTCCCCCTTACACTCCAGTGATACTCCATGTCCTACAACTGCCTGAACATGCTGGATGTTTCCACAGCCTGGTACCTTTACACATGTTGTCAACCTCACCATCTCTACCCTTTCTACTACACACACACCTATGTCTGTTAGCTTGTCTTGTCTGTTTTCTGTTCATCCTTCAAAACCCAGTTCAAACATCTCTGAGACATTAGTGGGCCCCTTACAGATCTCATTAAGCCCATCATAATGATTACAGCTGTTGTGAGTATTAGAAATAACATTAGCAGACTTCCCTGGTGGTGCAGTGGTTAAGAATCCACCTGCCAATACAGGGGAACGGGTTCAAGCCCTGGTCCGGGAAGATTCCACATGCCGCGGAGCAACTAAGCCCGTGTGCCACAACTACTGAGCTGGTGCTCTAGAGCCCGCGAGCCACAACTACTGAGCCCGTGTGCCACAACTACTGAAGCCCACGTGCCTAGAGACCATGCGCCGCAACAAGAGAAGCCACCACAATAAGAAGCCTACACACCGCAACGAAGAGTAGCCCCCGCTCACTGCAGCTAGAGAAAGCCCTCATGCAGCAACGAATGCCCAACACAGCCAAAAATAAATGAATAAATTTTTAAAATAATTTAAAAAAAAAAAGAAAGAAAGAACATGAGGACCCTGGCACAGTGTTTGGCTAGACACTAAAATATCCTATGGATAATGCAGACCCACTGAATAGTGCTGTGAGATGATCAGTTTACCTTAGAGAGATGACAATGGCCATGTGGCGCTTATACTGTGTGGGGAAAGAGACTGGAGAAGCGCTAAAATACTACTGCCATAATCCAAATAAGAAATAAGAGCAAGAGCAATGGCAGTAGCAATGGAAAGAAGGCGATGAATTCAAGAATTATTGGGGGATAGCATCAACAAGAATATGTAGGGTTTCCCTGGTGGCGCAGAGGTTAAAAATCCTCCTGCCAATGCAGGGGACATGGGTTTGAGCCCTGGTCCGGGAAGATCCTACATGCCGCAGAGCAACTAAGCCCGAGCACCACAACTACTAAGCCTGTGCTCTAGAGCCCGCAAGTCACAACTACTGAGCCGACACGCCACAACCACTGAAGCCTGCGTGCCTAGAGCCTGTGCTCCGCAACAAGAGAAGCCACTGCAAATGAGAAGCCCGTGGACCGCAACGAAGAGGAGCCCCTGCTCACCGCAACTAGAGAAAGCCCACGTGCAACAACGAAGACCCAACACAGCCAAGAATGAATGAATGAATGAATAAATAAATAAATAAAAACAAAAAACAAGCCTATTCAAGCACCTAAGAGGGAAGGATCAGAAAAGAGAATTGGGAGATTATGTTCGTAAAACATAGGGAGTAGTTTCAACAGCGAGAGAAAAGCCAACACTGTTGACTGGGGCCATTAGGAGGTCACCAGTGAGTTTTCTAAGAGTAACTACAAGAAATGGTAAATGCAGAAGCCCAAATGCACTAGATTAAGAAGTGAATGGGACTACCAGTTGAAAGTGTGAGCATTTGTTTATTACTGTTCCCTACCAAAATCACAAAAATGACAATAAAATAGCAAAAGAGGTATAAAGATATAAGGACAAAGAGAATGGTAGAAGAGACCCCCAACAGATTATAGATGTCAAAAAATTTTTTGGAAAATAGAAAGTAGATTGTCAAGGAGTAATAAACTGCCTCAGAAACCAAAGAGCCCATAGTAGGGAAAGCCACTTAGAAACAAGCATAACTCTACTTTAGCACTCTGAAAAAGTCACGTTTATGAAAGATTTTTAAGGACATGAGAAAATATTGTTATGTGGGGAAAAAAAGCAGGAAACAGAGCTGTGCATTCATTACAACATCACCTATGTATATACTTTTTAATGAAATTTATCCTTAAGGGGTAAAAAACACTGAAAGGAAACATATCAAATATTAACAGCAGTTATTGCTGGATGGTCATATCCTGGATTGTTTTTCATTTCTTTCTTTATACTTTTTGGATTTCCAAATTTTCTCTAATAGGCATACATCTCATAATTTTTAAAAATTTAAGTAGTAAAAGCAAACTTCCCTTTTAAATTCATATTAACAGGAAAAACAGAGGGGGAAAATGTATGCATTACACTAAGAGTACTAAAAGGAATAAACACTTTCAAGCAGCTGTCCTGAACATTAGAACATTTGTAATTTCATGCCTACAATTAGCTACATTTGTAGAATAAACTCTGGAGACTATAATAGGGACACAGACAGAGACAGCTCCTGTTTTCTGAATGGAAAGAAGGAATGAGTGGGAGATAGAGACAGGAAACTACTGCCCTCAGCAAAAAAGTACCACGTTGCAGATCTCATAATGACCTTCTCTGTCTACTACACTTCTGAGGTACCATGGCAACTGGGAACCTCAGAATATCAAGGAAGGAGTATTGAGAGTAAAGAGTTCGGAGAGCTGCTGGGGGAAGGGGGGAAGCTCAGGGAAGCTAAATGGGAAATCCTAAGAAAGCCAAACATAAGAACACTCTCACAGGCCCATCGGCAAGCAAAGCCATAATATAAACTCAAAACTAGAGCCAGTTTCCTTATTCCCCATGTCACAGCTCGAGAGAGATGAGCCAAAAGATAGGAAGGGGAAATGAAGTTTCCTGCCCTCTCAGTAATGGTTATTCTCAACATATAAAATTATAACATTGACAGTAAATGTTTGCTGTAATCAAAAGCCTTTCATATCTAAATTCCCAAAAGCCCTAATATGAAAATTTACCTCACAAATGGACTCCTCCATAATAAATAATATATTATACCAGTATGACACATTTTACTTTTCCAAAGGCTTTTGCAGCTATTTATTTTCACCTCCATCACTAGATTTAAATGAAATCACTTCAGACTCAGGAGTTTAAAAGTGAGAGACTAAAAAATAAACAGAATCCTTGTTTCTTTCCAGGTCAAACACAAATATATACAGCTAAAACTAGAAAGCTCTTGTTCTTCATAGCTTTTGGTCAAATCGTACTATATTTTATAATGGTCACTTTCATTATGATTGTACAATCCACTAAAATATCATCATTAATGCAACACCAAATTGTTGTGCTACACATGCTATAACAATAAAAAGTGTGGAATGGTAAATTATCCTTTATTTTTCCTTCCATTTATCTCTATACCACCAAACTATCACTAGTAGCCATATACTTTCATGATTTGCTACCTTCCTTTCCAACGAGTCACTGTCACCAAAAAAAAAGAGGGTACCGATAGATTAAGAAATTTAAGGGATATAATATACAACGTATGGTCCTGGATTTGATACCAGTTTGGATGAACCAGGATTTTAGAGTCAACTGGAGAAATTTGAATGTGGTGTACATATTAAATGAGATGAAAATTTATTGAAATACAAAAGTGGAAATTTTTGACAAAAAAGAGACTGTAAAACAATGTGTACAGGATGATCTCATTTCAGTAGCAAGAAACGCATATGCACATATGCACAGAAAAGGATCCAGAAGACTATACAATAGGGTATTAGCAGGAGTTATCTCTGGGTGGTGGATATACAAGGCTTTATGTTTGCTTTCTAGTATTTTGTTTTTAATTTTCCTTATTGCTTCTTTAATAAAGCATTATGTAAAAATATATTTTCAGGGACTTCCCTGGCAGTCCAGTGGTTAAGACTTTGTCTTCCAATGCAGGCGGTGCAGGTTCAATCCCTGGTCCAGGAGCTAAGAGCCCACATGCCTCACGGCCAAAAAACCAAAACATAAAACAGAAGCAATATTGTAACAAATTCAATAAAGACTTTAAAAAAAAAGGTCCACATCAAAAAAAAAAAAATCTAAAATATATATATATATATTTTCTAACTTCTGTCCCTTTTAAACAAGGCTGACATTTAATTAGAGAAAAATTGCTCAAAGAGACCACAACCTATCTATTACACCCAGGGTTCTTGTTTTAGTGTAGTGGCTGACAGTATGCGCTCTGACTGGGCAATTCCCCATCCATAAACTCCCCATCCATAAATTGTGGGTAATAAGAGTATATTATTACTTACCTCGTGGGTTTGCTGTGGTGGAGATGAAGTGTGACACTCCACATAAAGCACATCAGAGAGTTTGGCATATAGTAAAGCCCTTGATAATGTTACCAATCATTACTATTATTTTTCTAATTAGTCACTGAGAAAACAGGACTGCTAATTCATACAGACAATGTGAAAAATAGGATAGGATGTAGCAGGAATAGGTCAGCTCTCTCTCTTACTATTCTTTTTTTTTTTTTTTTTTAAAAAGGTTTTTATTTATTTATTTATTTATTTATTTAATTTATGGCTGTGTTGGGTCTTCGTTTCTGTGCGAGGGCTTTCTCTAGTTGCGGCAAGTGGGGGCCAATCTTCATCGCGGTGCGCGGGCCTCTCATTATCGCGGCCTCTCTTGTTGCGGAGCACAGACTCCAGATGCGCAGGCTCAGTAATTGTGGCTCACGGGCCTAGTTGCTCCGCGGCATGTGGGATCTTCCCAGACCAGGGCTCGAACCCGTGTCCCCTGCATTGGCAGGCAGATTCTCAACCACTGCGCCACCAGGGAAGCCCTCTCTTACTATTCTTGTTCCCTATAACTTCCCTCTTGACCCAGTCAATGGGAATGGAAGCTGAGAGCCACTCCCAGATGCTCTCAGATTCTAACTAAGGTTAGAATCACCTTATTTCTTATGCATGAAGCTCGGTACAGCTCTATATGAAATTTTTAATATGACCATGAAGTGCGGTATCTAGGAGCTGATCCCAGATTCGGTATATTACCTGTCTGCATTCCGTGACTGGCGTCATTGGAGAAACTTTAAAGATTATTTCTAATTAGAAAATAGCATCAAAACTCTCTAGTTAGATTCTTCTGCAGAGTCAAACACGTTATAGACAATCTCATATGTGAATTCTAAATTTTCTAAGATATTGGTAAAGTACTTTTCTTTCTAGACCATAAAGGAGATAGGAATATAACTCACCTTCAAGAAGCCCTCCCTGAGTGAACTGAGTGACTCTCTCCTTCCACAGCAGCAACTACTTTCTTAAACCCCAGCTACAGGACATCTTAGGCTCTATATATATATATATATATATATATATATATATATATATATATATACACACACACACATATACACACACACAAACAACAGCATTTACAGATTGTTCGCAAATAAAGTCATTAACCAAACATGCTTGCTAAGCATAAAATGTTGGCCCTTTGATATTTTGAGTATACATTTTTAAGAAGTTTAAGAGAAAATTGAGATGGAGTTTCAAATACATGAATTATAGTATAAAAAAGACTTAAAGAAATCACAGTACCTTAAGAGGTAAAAGATTCAACTGTGAGGCTAACCTGTCTCAAACCGGACTTCAACCAGGAAATCAGCATACTATTTGACAAAACTGATTACTATCTTTGTTTGTTTGATAGTGTGATAGTGTGGGGTAATCTGGATTTGCACAGCATTGTAAGTATGCAGAACAATCTGACCTCAGGAGGCATCCCACAAGGAGCAGAGAAAATGTCAATATCCATACAACTAGATGGCTCTATTATATGCCACCAAATCATACATTAGGTATCAAAAGTGAGATGCCTACATTCAGTCTTTAATGGTTTTTCTCCTCAAATGTTCAATTAAATTTTTTTTCAATTAAATATTAATAATGAACTTCGCCCTCCAACCTTGGCAGCTGCAGCCCGACCCCGAGTGAGCTGCCTCAGCCCCCTACCCCAGGAGACCACCAGATCACCTTTTCCCAAGGTCTACCGACAGAACTGCCCAAGGCCAATGTGTATTTCTCCATCATGTGCTGACTATGGCAAAGCTGCCAGAGATATTTTCAACAAAGGATTTGGTTTTGGGCTGGTGAAACTAGATGTGAAAACAAAGTCATGCAGTGGGGTGGAATTCTCAACATCTGGTTAATCTAACACAGACACTGGTAAAGTTACTGGGACCTTGGATACCAAATATAAATGGTGTGAGTATGGTCTGACTTTCACAGAAAAGTGGAACACTGATAACACTCTGGGAACAGAAATCGCTATTGAAGACCAGATTTGTCAAGGTTTGAAACTGACATCCGATACCACCTTTTCACCAAACACGGGAAAGAAAAGCGGTAAAATCAAGTCTTCTTACAAGAGGGAGTGTATAAACCTTGGTTGTGATGTTGGCTTTGATTTTGCTGGACCTACAATCCACGGTTCAGCGGTCTTTGGTTATGAGGGCTGGCTTGCTGGGCACCAGATGACTTTTGACAGTGCCAAATCAAAGCTGACAAGGAATAATTTTGCAGTGGGCTACAGGACTGGGGACTTCCAGCTACACACTAACATCAATGATGGGACAGAATTTGGAGGGTCAATTTATCAGAAAGTACGTGAAGATCTTGACACTTCAGTAAACGCTGCTTGGAACCAACTGCACTAGCTTTGGCACTGCAGGAACCAACTGCACTAGCTTTGGCATTGCAGCTAAATATCAGTTGGATCCCACTGTTTCCATTTCTGCAAAAGTCAACAACTCTAGTTTAATTGGAGTGTGTGCTACACTCATACTCTGAGGCCTGGTGTGAAGCTTACACTGTCTGCTCTGGTAGATGGCAAGAGCATTAATGCTGGAGGCCACAAGCTTGGGCTTGCCCTGGAGTTGGAGGCTTAATCCACCTGAACGAAACCTCTGAGAATGGATATCAGAAGATTTGGCCTTAATATATTTCCAATGTGACCAGCCGGCTTTCCCTGCCCCCCAGAAGGTGATCAAAACAAAGGATGATCTAAACAAGAGCTGTATTTTAAATATTTAGAGAGTTACTTGTTAGCTGGTTTCTAGTTGAATTGGTTATCTATCTAGTTACCAATGCTGCAGTCGTGCAGTCACTTATACATTATTTAAATATATTTTACTGTTAAATGCGCTACCCACCAATAATGAAATAGACCTTTATGAAAACTGAAAAAAAAATAATAATAGTAAGGTTCAGAAATGTATCGACCTAGCTGATATACAGGTCACAAACCCTAGCTGATCTTCTCTAAAAATAAAAAGCCAAAGCACAGTTATCTACCATGATGCCTATATATTCCCACCAAGCTACAACTACTTTCTTAGGGTATTATTTTCAAATGTCTGGGTCATAAAGCTTAGAGAGTGATTAATCCAATCTTACCCTGGCACTCTAGAAAACATGTGATGCAAGTCATCTCCAACTCTGGAAAAGTCTATTTTCTTTTTCTGCCTATTCATCCATCACACCCACTAGACTTCTCATTGAGCACCTAAAACAAAGCCCTAACCTGAGAGAGGGGCCCACTCTCATCCTTTACTATGGCAATTACTTCACTTGGTTTTAGATGACCTCCAGTTAGCATCTTTTGAGAATGTACCTGCCTCTTTAATCGGTATCAGTTGTGAAGGATTAAGACTATTCATTCTGGGAGCTAATCCTAAACTCAGCCAGTCTCTATTTAATTTGGGTTCAAAGGGCGAAAAGGAGTATCTGAATCAATATCATCATTTTCACAGATGAGGAATATGAGTCCAAAGAGGTAACATGAATTGTCTGTGGTCACCTACTTAATTGGTGGCAAATGTCAGAACAGTCCTTTCTAATATATAAAATGAATTTGGAACAATTTAAATTACCCCCCAAGGGGCTTCCCGGGTGGCGCAGTGGTTGAGAATCTGCCTGCCAATGCAGGGGACACTGGTTCAAGCCCTGGTCTGGGAAGATCCCACATGCCGCAGAGCAACTAGGCCCGTGAGCCACAATTACTGAGCCTGCGCGTCTGGAGCCCGTGCTCCTCAACAAGAGAGGCCGTGACAGTGAGAGGCCCGCGCACCGCGATGAAGAGTGGCCCTCACTTGCCACAACTAGAGAAAGCCCTCGCACAGAAACGAAGACCCAACACAACCAAAAATAAATAAATAAATAAATAAAAATTAAAAATAAATAAATAAATAAATAAATAAATTACCCCCCAAGGACATCATATCCACAAGTGACTTAAGAAATAAATCAATGGGGACTTCCCTGGTGGTGCAGTGGTTAAGAATCCACCTGCCAATGCAGGCAACACGGGTTCGATCCCACATGCCGCAGAGCAACAAAGTCCATGTGCCACAACTACTGAGCCTACGCTCTACAGCCTGCGAGCCACAACTACTGAGCCCACACATCGCAACTACTGAAGCTCACATGCTCTAGGGCTGGCGTGCTGCAACTACTGAGCCCATGTGCTGCAATTACTGAAGCCCGGGGGGCCTAGAGCCCATGCTCCACAACAAGAGAAGCCACCACAATGAGAAGCCCATATGCCACAACAAAGAGTAGCTCCCGCTCGCCACAACTAGAGAAAGCCCGTGCGTAGCAATGAAGACCCAATGCAGCCAAAAAAAAAAAAAAAAAGTGATGGAAGTTTAAAAAAAAAAAATGAATCAATGGAGAACCTTTGTTCTATTTTGGAACATTAGCTATCTGAGAAGCAAGTAGAAACTGGCACTGTCTCCTTCCCAGGCTGCTGATCACACATCAATCCGTGGTTCCTCCACAAGCTATAGGCATGAGTTTTGCAACAGAAGGGCATGCAAAGAAATTCTCAAGTGCTCATACCACTGACCCCATAGACTTTGCAATAAGAGCCATCAACTTTGGGAATGATTTGGCAACTATAAACTGCCTTGTAATATCATCAGCTGAATTTCTTATAATGGTATTTATCTCACCATTGCCAAACTCACAATTTCCTAATCCAATGAATGGATATCCTGCTTCACTTGGCCTCAAATTGGACAAATTTCTCAAGTGCTGTGTGGCTTTAAGGATTTAGATTTCATCCAGTCTTTCTCAACAGTGGCACCATCACATTGTGAGAACAATTCTCCGTTGTGTGTGATTATCCAGTACATTGCAGAAGGTTTCGAATCTTTGGTCCTGGCCTTCTCGATGCAAGTAATCCCACCAGTCACAACCCCCACTCATTTACAAATGACCTCAGGGATACCGCCCCCAGTATTAGCCTTCAGGCCAACCATTAAGTGAACTATTAAGTAAGAAAAAATGTTTACATAAAGATAAAAACCTGACCTCTTTTCCCTGCTACTAAATACTGACTTCTATTCCTCTTTTTAGCCCAGAGATTAGATATAATACTTTATTCACTAACTCCTAAAAACCAACTTTGTCTGCACTAGTTATATAATTAAAACACTTGTATGGTCAGGGAAATAGGGGAGAAAAGTTACTTCAATGGAATCCGGGCATCTAACTTTGAATTCCAGTCTTCTAGCTATTTACCTTTAAGGCAAGTTATTTTCCCTCTTTAGACCTCAGTTTTCTCATCTATTTAAATAAAAAGCATTAGGCTAAATTATCTCGCTGGTTCATTGCAGTTCTAGGAAAAGTAAAACATAATTAACTTGCTTAACTCTTTTCTTTCGACCTCCACGTAGCCAAACAGGGGTGACCACTGACACTCACTACTTCATGTTTCAGAAGCAAGGACCCCAAATCCCCAGGGATAACCATAAGGCAGGACAGTCGCATTCAGCCAGACCCAGTATAGGATTTTACTACAGAATCTGTATCTTGAGTGTATAAAAAGGAGCTGAATTATTTTATGATCCATTAATTAGAGAAGCACCAAGATAATAACAGCAGCAATAGTCACCCTAATTTATGTTTGTCTAGGCTAACCGATAATCTCAACCCTAGCTGTATATCAGAATCACTCAAATAGCTTTAAATAAAAATGCCCCAGCTCCAAGCCAGGCCGGTATCACCTGAATCAGAATTTCTGGGGATGGGGATCATTTCTTAAGGTCCCCCAAGCGATTCTGATGTACAGTAAAAACCAAGAACCACTAATTCAGACTTTTCAATCCAAGAAACGCAAAGCAAATGACCAAAAGTTCACACACTGGTTGTACAATCAAACATCAATAAGTAAGAATAATCTAGTGTTACTATTTACTGGCATTCTCAATTACATGTAGAGAACGGCATTTCTAGAGAAAAAGGAGAGCTCTACAACAACCCCTTGTTCCTCAATAAAGACTGGCCCTGCCAGAATTAGAATATAACTTTCTGACATGATAAAGCAGTTCAAAAGAAGACTACTACAAATTTGCCCACCCCTGGAAAAGTCCTATCAATCATCAGGCAGTTATAACAGTGTTAGTCAAAGTAGTACGGAGACTGAAATTCCTCACTCTTACTTGCTAGGTCTCACTAAAAGACCTAGCATGTGGGAGGAACGGGAGAAAGTTTAGAGGAACATTTAGGAAAAGACACTTTCAAAACCTGCACTCCAGGCAAAATACATCATTTCCCACTTACTTATCAAAAAGTCCAATGATACAGAAAAAGGTGAAAAAATCTTGGCTCAAATTATTCTTGCTCTTTTCAGAACAAGATCAGTGAAACCAATAGGACAGATTAAATAAGTAAAACATTAAACTTCTCTGACTTACCTCATGTGTAAGGCCAAGCCATCCTGTAGGCTAGAGATCCCCAAGTCAGAGAGCGTATCTGAGCAGACAGAGGCTGGTGACAGAGAGCCCTCCTTCTCCTCCAGTAGGTCCAGCTTCACCAGGTTGCTAATCTCATCCTCTGAGTTATCTTCAGACACGGAACCAATTATGAATCGGGAGTGCTGGTTCAGCTCCACAGGTTTGGCCAAGGAAGAAGGTTCATCCATTATTCCTTCAAAATGATCTCTCAGGGCTATGGAGAAGATGAAGGGTAAGTGAGAAAAGCAGGTTATGGATAATAACCTGTATCTGAGGAAAGTCACAGGTTAGACCTAGTACACCACAGCTGGCACTTGGAAGCAAGGCAGAATTTGAGAACTAGTTTATTTGGCTATTCTTTTTCAAGGCCTTTGCTTTCTAAAAGAAAAGAAAATCCAGATCATGGGAACTATGCCTAAAAAATTAAAATCAGTTCCCTTTTCCTCAAAGAACATTCTCTCTAAAAACTATAAGCCATTCCCAATATCTATCAATTTGGTGATGTCCAAGAGATAATAATGATCAGTGGAGAAATCTCTGCAGTAGGTGAAAGCTGCTGGTTGTGATACTGCGATTTCAGTTGTTAGTATTGGGGAGAATGCAGGGTAAGGGTTTGGGGAGAGCGGTGGTCATTTGAAACTTGGTGTTTACATAACTATCATCTGGTTCCAAACACTATACTGTGAGAGGCTATGAATTTTACATAAGTGTATATACATATAAATATACACACATGAAGTACATTTACATATGTACATACATATATAAGGCAAACTAAATGTGTGTATACATATACTACACACACACACAGCTTGCTTTAAAACAAACTCCAGATGAGTATTTTTTAATTTAAAAAAATCTTAGCCACGGCAATCAGAGAAGAAAAAGAAATAAAAGGAATACAAATTGGAAAAGAAGAAGTAAAACTGTCACTGTTTGCGGATGACATGATACTATACATAGAGAATCCTAAAACTGCCACCAGAAAACTGCTAGAGCTAATTAATGAATATGGTAAAGTTGCAGGTTACAAAATTAATGCACAGAAATCTCTTGCATTCCTATACACTAATGATGAAAAATCTGAAAGAGAAATTATGGAAACACTCCCATTTACCATTGCAACAAAAAGAATAAAATACCTAGGAATAAACCTACCTAGGGAGACAAAAGACCTGTATGCAGAAAACTATAAGACACTGATGAAAGAAATTAAAGATGATACCAACAGATGGAGAGATATACCATGTTCTTGGATTGGAAGAATCAACATTGTGAAAATGAGTATACTACCCAAAGCAATCTACAGATTCAATGCAATCCCTATCAAATTACCAAGGGCATTTTTTACGGAGCTAGAACAAATCATCTTAAAATTTGTATGGAGACACAAAAGACCCCGAATAGCCAAAGCAGTCTTGAGGCAAAAAAATGGAGCTGGAGGAATCAGACTCCCTGACTTCAGACTATACTACAAAGCTACAGTAATCAAGACAATATGGTACTGGCACAAAAACAGAAACATAGATCAATGGAACAAGATAGAAAGCCCAGAGATTAACCCACGCACCTATGGTCAACTAATCTATGACAAAGGAGGCAAAGATATACAATGGAGAAAAGACAGTCTCTTCAATAAGTGGTGCTGGGAAAACTGGACAGCCACATGTAAAAGAATGAAATTAGAATACTCCCTAACACCATACACAAAAATAAACTCAAAATGGATTAGAGACCTAAATATAAGACTGGACACTATAAAACTCTTAGAGGAAAACATAGGAAGAACACTCTTTGACATAAATCACAGCAAGATCTTTTTCGATCCACCTCCTAGAGTAATGGAAATAAAAACAAAAATAAACAAGTGGGACCTAATGAAACTTCAAAGCTTTTGCACAGCAAAGGAAACCATAAACAAGACGAAAAGACAACCCTCAGAATGGGAGAAAATATTTGCAAATGAATCAACGGACAAAGGATTAATCTCCAAAATATATAAACAGCTCATTCAGCTCAATATCAAAGAAACAAACACCCCAATCCAAAAATGGGCAGAAGACCTAAATAGACATTTCTCCAAAGAAGACATACAGACGGCCACGAAGCACATGAAAAGATGCTCAACATCACTAATTATTAGAGAAATGCAAATCAAAACTACAATGAGGTATCACCTCACTCCTGTTAGAATGGGCATCATCAGAAAATCTACAAACAACAAATGCTGGAGAGGGTGTGGAGAAAAGGGAACCCTCTTGCACTGTTGGTGGGAATGTAAATTGATACAGCCACTATGGAGAACAATATGGAGGTTCCTTAAAAAACTAAAAATAGAATTACCATATGACCCAGCAATCCCACTACTGGGCATATACCCAGAGAAAACCGTAATTCAAAAAGACACGTGCACCCGAATGTTCATTGCAGCACTATTTACAATAGCCAGGTCATGGAAGCAACCTAAATGCCCATCAACAGACGAATGGATAAAGAAGTTGTGGTACATATATACGATGGAATATTATTCAGCCATAAAAAGGAACGAAATTGAGTCATTTGTTGAGAAGTGGATGGATCTAGAGACTGTCATACAGAGTGAAGTAAGTCAGAAAGAGAAAAACAAATATCGTATGTTAATGCATGTATGTGGAACGTAGAAAAATGGTACAGATGAGCCAGTTTGCAGGGCAGAAGTTGAGACACAGATGTAGAGAATGGACATATGGACACCAAGGGGGGAAAACTGCAAAAAAAAAAAAAAAAAAAAAAAAAAAATCTTTACTTGTCTCCATGAGTTTTTTCTTAAATCACATCTGTTAAAAATTCACCCCAGGGATTTTGCTGGTGGCACAGTGGTTAAGACTCTGTGCTCCCAATGCAGGGGGCCTGGGTTCGATCCCTGGTCAGGGAACTAGATCCCACACCCATGCCACAACTAAGAGTTTGCATGCCACAACTAAGGAGCACACGTGCTGCAACTGAGAAGCTGGCAAACCACAACTAAGGAGCCCATGGGCCGCAACTAAGACCTGGCATAACCAAATTAATTAATTAATTATTTAATTTTTTAAAAACTTAAAAAAAAAAAATTCACCCCAAAATGTCTGTTTTGGACTCTAATGTGCTGGTTGCTGACATTGATAGGGAGAAAGTGAATCTACTATCAAATTTAAAATTTATAATTAAAATTATGGAGGTGTTATCTCAATTAAGTACAAGTTTTCTAGATACAGGGCCTTACTAGTCAGGATTAGATGTTGCCGACCGCTAGCAAACTAATTAACAAAGACCAAAACATAGTTCAAAGCTCACAACCACAATAAAAACCCAAACTAAATGAAACAATATTTATTCTGTCATTTCAAAAATGCTATTTAAAAGTCAAAACTACACATCAAATTAGTATTAAACAGCTTGTAGCCTGACCAACGATTTTAATTCAGAGTAATGATTCCCAGTCCTGATATTGAGGTGCCCTCAGAGAAGGTTATAAATAAATAATAAACTTATTATTAATAATTTTATATGCTGTAAACCACTTTGATGTATAAAAGTAAACAGTAGCATTCTTTGACATTAGATAATAAAACGCCAAGGTTTTAAAGTATTTGACAATCATCACTAAATAGGTTAAAAACGACACGTGCACCATTATTTCGGTGTAATTTATGAATCAGAGCTTATTTGTTCACAAAAACACAACAGAATCTGTAAACCCTAGAGCAGTGGTTCGCAAAGCGCGGTTGCCCGACCACAGCAGCAGTCACAGCAACCGCATCACCTGGGCTCTACCGCAGACTAGCGAACTGTACTGGAACCTACAGGTTGGGGCATGGTAATCTATAGTTTAACAAGTCCTGAAATTTGAGAACCACTGTGCTAGAAGAATGAAACAGTAATAACAAATTGCCAGGAATGCTAAAAATACCTATAGACATTTCCTAAAAGCCAGTTGGAGATTCCTTAGGCTAACTTTCATTTTTAAAACCAGAATCAAATATAAAAGTATCATGTGAAAGGAAAAAATTGACGTCTAAGTTCATCATACGGGGGACTTCCCTGGCGGTCCAGTGGTTAAGACTCCACGCTTCCACCGCGGGGTGGTGCGGGGGGCCCCGGTTTGATCCCTGGTGGGGCAACTAAGATTCCGCATGCGTGCCCAAAAAAATAAATTAAATTAAATAAATAAATTCACTATACATTTCTCCCTTGGAATATTGTTTCTTTAAAAAAAATTTTTTTAACGTCTCCAAATTTTATAAAGAGGCACATTTCCAGAACCTTCAAAAAAACCAAATCATTAAAAAGAGAAAAAAAGGACGGAAGGAAAAAAGGGAGAGAAGGAGGTAGGGAGGGAAAAGTTCTAACAGATTTACCACTCTGAAGAATACCAAAAAGTACAGCAGTGAAAAGGCTACTTCTTTCTCATTTTAGAGCAGTGAATAATCAAGCTTAAAAATAACAGATTAAAAAAAATTTTTCCAAATTTCATCTCAGCTAACAGAAAATAATAGCTGCCTTCTTCACAAGAGAAATAAGGCACTCAGGGACAGATTCTAGTTTATAGTCTAAGCAAAATTAGATAACTACACAAAAAAACAGAACTCACTGAGAAAGGAGCAATTCTCCTTTCTTCCATGGGAAAAGAAAAAGGATTAACGAACAAATGAAAGGTTCCATAAGGTCAACTTCAAATTTTTCTTTCTTAGCCAAGAAGAACATGAAGGAACCTATAGGTTCCAGAGACTGAAAGCAGCAACGTGTCAACAGCTAAAGAGCCTGTTCACCAACCGGCAGCTCCACTGAGTGGTATTCCCAGGCACAAGCCTACAAACCACAGAAAAGAGAGGTCGTGTATGGAAAATCACTGAGTAGCTGTCCAGACACTCTAGAAGCTACTCCACAGACCGTCCCATTTCCACTGATTCCAGGCCTGAATTGAAGAGAAAAGGTGGTGGATTACTACCTCTGTCAGTCTCAACCACTTCAGGTAACCCACCTCCCACCTCCAGTCTGCCTATATTCTTTTGCGGAAGGCAACTTTTAACATAAAAGCCTACAGTTTTATATTTTAGCACATTAACATAAAATTTTTATCACACTGTAAACATGAAAGAGCATTATTTGTAACTGACCTCTTAAAATTCTTATTGTCTGAGCAGATATCCACCTCCAAAAAGAACTAAAGAGAGAAAGAGAGAGATTTGAAATGTCTTTTTTTAAGAAACCAAAATTTTATCAATTCCGGTTTTGCTCATCACAGTACAAAACTAGTCAAAGTATCATTTCTGTGGTCAAATACACTATTTAACTTGAAGTATAAAGTTCAGTTTTTTAACTATTGGTTTAAATCTGTAAATCAAAAGCATTACACATTCAAAGACTTTACTATTCACTAAAAGTATTAAACAATAATCCAAGCTTACCATTTCACAAGGTGCCTTTTCCAATTGTATACTTTGATGGACACATTCCAACCCTATGATTTCCAATATTTCATCAAAAAGGAGGCAGTGGGGAGAAGAGAACCACTAGATTCTCAACAATTCAGTCAGGCTCTAATTATGTTTCCAAATGTTTATACCCACCCACAAAGGTTGGGAGCCAAGGAGAGGACAGGTCTCTCATTATTAAGTCCCTAAACTCTAAGGAACCAAAGAATCTCTAGCTACTTCCCAAATCCTGGTTTTCCTTCTATGCCCAACAATTATAATGTATTCGGGGTAGAATTTCTCTGCCTTGACTACGTATAACAATTACCTGTGGAGCTTTTTAAAAACACATGAATGGATAAAGAAGATGTGGTGTATACATACGGTGGAATACTACTCAGCCATTAAAAACAGAATGAAATTTCACCATTTGCAACAACACGGATGGATTTGGAAGGTATTATGCTTAGTGAAGCAAGTCAGACAGAGAAAGACAAATACTGTATGATATCACTTATATGCGGAATCTAAAAAATACAACAAACTAGTGAATATAACAAAAAAGAAGCAGACTCACAGATAGCAAGAAGAAACTACTGCTTACCAGTGGGGAGAGGGAAGGGGGAAAGGCAATAATGGGGTAGGGGATTAAGAGGTACAAACTGTTATGTATAAAATAAGCTACAAGGATATATTGTACAACACAGGAAATATAGCCAATATATATACTTTTAAATTTATTTTTTGGCTGAGTTGGGTTTTTGTTGCTGTGCGGGGGCTTTCTCTAGTTGTGGCGAGCGGGGGCTACTCTTTGTTGCGGTGTGTGCGCTTCTCATTGCGGTGGCTTCTCTTTGTTGCGGTGTGCGGGCTTCTCATTGCGGTGCCTTCTCTTTGTTGCGGAGCACGGGCTCTAGGCACGCGGGCTGCAGCGGTTGTGGCTCGCGGGCTCTAGAGTGCAGGCTCAGTAGTTGTGGCACACGGGCTTAGTTGCTCCATGGCATGTGGGATCTTTCCGGACCAGGGCTCAAACCCATGTCCCCTACATTAGCAGGCAGATTCTTAACCACTGTGCCACCAAGGAAGTCCCTAGCCAATGGAGTATAATGGAGTATAAATGGAGTATAACCTTTAAAAATTGTAAATCACTATATTGTACACCTATAACATACAATACTGTACATCAACTATACTTCAATAAAAAATTATTAAAAAAAAATGTCTAAACTCCATTCCAGATCTTCTGAATCAGAATCCCTGCTGGAGGGCTTCCCTGGTGGCGCAGTGGTTAAGAATCCGCCTGCCAATGCAGGGGACACAGGTTTGAGCCCTGGTCCGGGAAGCTCCCACATGCCGCGGAGCAACTAAGCCCGTGCACCACAACTACTGAGCTTTGCGCTCTAGAGCCCACGAGCCACAACTACTGAGCCCGCGCGCCTACAGCCCATGCTCCACAACAAGAGAAGCCACCCCAATGAGAAGCCCGCACACCGCAATGAAGAGTAGCCCCCGCTCACCGCAACTAGAGAAAGCCCACACGCAGCAACAAAGAACCAATGCAGCCAAAAAAAAAAGAATCCCTGCTGGAGACCCAGATATTTGAATATTAAGTTCCACAACTGATTGAACCTCTTTACATCCAGGCTTGAAAACCACTGGTCTAGGGTGGAGAAGAAAAAAGAAGGAAAGAACTTCTTTTCACTCATAGGGAAATCCCGAACTTCTAAGAGAGGACCCCAAATGACAAGCAACAGGACTCGGGACAGTGCAGGTATGCCAACTGGCAAATTAGGATTTACCCAATTGTGTAGTCTGAGCTAATACTATTCCCTACAATTGTGGTAAAGAAGGGAGTGAGAAGAGGAAGGGAAAAGTATGTAGTTTGGATGGGATGTAACAAAAGGTGCCAGGGGAGCTGGGTCAAAACCTAGGACCAAGATCACACTCTGACTCTGCCACGTTACTGGCAGTGCAAACTTGAACAAGTCACTTACCATCTCTGAGTCACCTCATCTGTAAAAATAAAAAGAGGTCATATGTACCTCATGGGACTACTGTGAGGTCTGAGAGTATAGGAAAGGGTTTTACAAGCACTAAACCAGTGTTTTTCAAACTATGGGTTACCAATAATCAGAATACTAAGAAATTAAGTTAGTGGGTTACAACCAACATTTTAAAATTTAAATATGCAATAGAATAGAAAATGTTAAGAGTTCACCATACTTTATAATGATAAATACTGTTTTGTAAAATTTTGTATCAGTTATATATATATGTCATGACATTAATGTTATCTTATTATGAGTTGTGTCCAAAAAGTTAAGTATTTTTAAAAAATTTTTATTGGAGTATAGTTGATTTACAATGTTGTGCTAGTTTCACGTGTACAGCAAAATGAATCAGTTATACATATACCAAAAAGTTGTCGTGTGTGTGTGTGTGTGTGTGTGTGTGTGTGTGTGTGTATTTCAGTTTTTTCTGGTTGCTCCATGCAGCATGCAGGATCTTAGTTCCCCAACCAGAGATTGAACCCGTGTCCCCCTGCTTTGGGCGCTCGGAGTCTTAACCACTGGACTGCCAGGGAAGTCCCAAAAAGTTAAGTCTTAAAGCCACAATTAATCCTCACTCTTCTGCCCCCTCCACTTTATGCCCTCAAGCAAGCACAGTGAGTTAAGTACCTAAACCAATGGTTCTTACATTTTCTTAGGTCAAGACACTACTAGAAATCTAATAAAAGCTATGGACCCTTTCCTGACAAAAATGTACCCTGACAAAAATTTTGCTTGCATACAAGTTTGGTATCCCTAAAGCCTTGCCATGAATTAGGCTAAGACTTTTCCTCTAAGTGGACAAATAATGGAATTGACCCCTGGGGAAGCCTCATATAGCTGCTGTCTTATCACCTCCAAAAGAAGGCCTTTCTGCAGATCCAGTTGTAGGATATTCTGCTTAGCCAAATAAACATTTCCTTCATTATACCAAATGTTGCCAATGTCAAATTTTCTTTTATTTAAAAATACATATAATTGACCCTTGAACAACAGCAGTGGTTAGGGGTGCTGACCCTCCACACAGTCAAAAAGCCGTGTATAACTTAGAGTGGGTCCTCCGTATATGCAGTTCCTTCAAGTCCAAGATTCAGCATCCGCAGATGTGACCAACCTTGGTTCTTGTAGTAATTGCAGTATTTACTACTGAAAAAAAATCCACGTGTAAGTGGACCCATGCAGTTCAAACCCCTGTTATTCAAAGATCAACTGTATATGTTCTTGAACTTTTATTTGGGGACTCTTGAAAATATCTGCAGAAGGCTTTCCATGTTCCTGAAAAATGAGGTAACGCTAATTATAGCTAGTACACTTATTTATTTAGATATTTCTCTAAATAAAATAGAACAGATTTTACCAAACTTAGCAAACATGTTCTCCTTGAACTCAAATGACATGGTATTTTCCAAGCAATTCTAATTAAAGAGGCAGCAATTAGTCTTCATAGCCACTGATAAAAGTATCCAACCTAACACAACATATCCTTGCTCTTTAAGCCATAGTAACTTCATTGAAATTTATTCAGAAAGAATCACTGACTTTTCCTCTTCATTTTTGTCATTTTATTGATGAACTCTTAAATGGATTTTGGTATTAATTCAGTATCCATAAGAGAATTATACAGTTTTTTTTTAAGCCATATTTTATTTTCCTGCAAGTTTTGAATTTTAAAATGAGAAGGACTTGTGTTCCAATTTGTGAGATAAATAATGTATATTCAAAGATAAATAAGATTTGGTCCCTGGCTAAGTGGCTGTGGACACTTAAACAATTACAGTAGTATAATAATTGCTAGGTGTAGAAACATAAAAGAAGGGTACATTATCCAAACTTGGAGGTGGTAATGGTGAGGACAAGGATCAAAGAAGACTGCTTGGAGTGGGAAGGCATTAGCAATGAAGAACTAGGGAGAAAAGCAAGGAGGGGGAGGAAGGAGCATTCCATGTAGAAGAAACCACTGAATAAAGACCTAGATGGGGACTTTGCTGGTGGTGCGTGGGTAAGATTCTGCACTCCCAATGCAGGGGGCCCGGGTTCTATCCCTGGGCAGGGAACTAGATCCTGCATGCATGCTGCAACTAAGAAGCCTGCATGCCGCAGCTAAGAAGTCCGCATGCTGCAACTAAATGATCCCGCATGCTGCAACTAAAGATCCCACATGCCCCAATGAAGATCCTGCCTGCCACAACTAAGGCCCAGAGCAGCCAAAATAAATAAATAAATAAATATTTTTTAAAAAAGACCTAGATGGTAGAGGGAATTCCCCAGTGGTGCAGTGGTTATAACTCCGCGCTTCCACTGCCAGGGCCCGGATTCAATCTTCAATCCCTGCTCAGGGAACTACACGGGATGGCAAAAAGACAAAAAAAAAAAAAAAACAGCAACGTATTTCTTTAGGGTATAATAGTCAGAGAAAATAACATGGTGTACTTATCTGTCCTAGTCCTCATTTCTCAGTCCAGGGATATAGAATGTTTATCAAGGAGGAAGCTGGTACAAACTTCTCACCTTTCAAGAAATCTTTAATGAAGTCTTGCCAAACTTTTGGATAAGGATGGTAGGTTGAACACATATCCACTTTTGCTACTGCCTGAAATCCCACTAAAACAACAGTCAAGGAATTTTTTAAAAGCTGTAAGCCATAAAAAGACACTCCTTCCCACCTCCCCCCAAAAAAGTCAGGGGAGATAATAGCAAGATAATTTTCTTAGAAGGCAGATGGAAGAGTGATAAATGACTACACAAACCGAAAAAAACTAAATCATGAGCCATCTGTGGTAAACTTAGAATAAATAAAATTTACATCATAGAATCTCCAAAATGTCCAGGAAGTGGAAGTGAAAGATGGAACTATAAGGAAGACTGGCTGAAATTCCGTTTCAGAAGCTTCAGATCCTTAGATTTTCTTCCCAGCTGTAAAGCCAGGTGCCTGTTGCTCTACCATCTTGATAAGAGACTGAAGATTTATACTCTACACAGGGTTAAATGGAGGGTTTCTAGGCTGAGGAATGCCAGCAACAGTAAAGGAGAGGGCACCATATTGAAAATGGAGAGATTAAGTAAACATATTGAGTAAGACCTCCCAGCCTTCTTTCCCTAATTTTCACCCTCCAGGAGGGAAACTGAAGGATCCTTCTTTGCAGAATCTAACCAGACCAATGAAAAAAAGCCTCAAGTAGAACATTAGAGATCCCAAATTAAGATGCCCGATCAGATCACCCACAGTGAAATTAATAGTCAACAAGCCTCATTTATATTTTCATAATCTTGAATCAGTTTTTCAATCCTCTCTTAAATTGTAGCAGTCAATTAAGGATTACTAGATGTCTGAGAAAAACCTCCAACATGAAAGAATTTTTTAAAAATAATGACTACCTGTAGAAAAAAATGCAACTTGAAGAGATTATGCAAAAAAAAAAAAAATTAAAATTAGGGGGAGGGGAGGGGAGGAGGGCAACCTGACTTCTGTGGTATTTTCCCCCCAAACACATAACCCTAGTATAATCATGAGAAAACATCAGACAAATTTGAATTAAAGGACATTCTACAAAATACTTGAACAGTCCTCTTCAAAACTGTCAAGGTCATTAAAAAAAAAAAGACTAAGAAACTATCACAGATCAGGGGAGACTAAGGAGACATCACCACTAAATGCAATGCAGTTTCTTGGATTAGATCCTGGAACAACAACAACAACAACAACAAAAAATCAGTTTAAAAAAAACTGGGGAAACCTGAGTAAAGTCTATAGTTTAATTAATAGTACTGAACCAATGTTACCTTCTTGGTATTGACAAAAGTACTGCAACTATATAAGATATTAACATTAAGGGAAGCCTGGTGAAGGGTATGCAGGAAACTTAAGTACTCTTATGTACTCTCTTTGCAACTCTCCTGTAAGTCTAAAGTCACTTCAAAATTCAAAAAAAATTAAAAATTTTAATTTTAAAAGACTATCATTATCCTGAGAGAACTAAGAGAAGATATTACTTACATGAAACACAGTGGGATAGTTTTAAAAGAAACATTTAAAGAAAAGAAAGAGTTCTCAAAAGTTAAAAATACAATCACAGCAATGAAAACACTCAAAACAGAGTTAGAAGATAAAGTTAAGAAAAATCTTTCATAAATCAGAATAAAAAGACAAAAGGATGGAAATAGCCTCATCCACCAGAGGGCAGAGAGCAGAAGCAAGAAGAACTACAATCCTGCAGCCTGTGGAACAAAAACCACATTCACAGAAAGACAGACAAAATGAAAAGGCAGAGGACTATGTACCAGATGAAGGAACAAGATAAAACCCCAGAAAAACAACTAAATGAAGTGGAGATAGGCAACCTTCCAGAAAAAGAATTCAGAATAATGATAGTGAAGATGATCTAGGACCTCAGAAAAAGAATGGAGGCAAAGATCAAGAAGACGCAAGAAATGTTTGTAACAAAGACCTAGAAGATTTAAAGGACAAACACCTAGAAGAATTAAAAAACAAAGAAAGAGATAAACAATACAATAACTGAATGAAAAATACACTAGAAGAATCAATAGCAGCATAACTGAGGCAGAAGAATGGATAAGTGACCTGGAAGACAGAATGGTGGAATTCACTGCCACAGAACAGAATAAAGAAAAAAAAAAAAAAGAAATGAAATGAAGAGAGCCTAAGAGACCTCTGGGACAACTTTAAATGCAACAACATTCGCATTATAGGGGTCCCAGAAGGAGAAGAGAGAGAGAAAGGACCCGAGAAAATATTTGAAGAGATTATAGTCGAAAACTTCCCTAACATGGGAAAGGAAACAGCCACCCAAGTCCAGGAAGCGCAGAGAGTCCCAGGCAGGATAAACTGAAGGAGAAACACACCAAGACACATAGTAATCAAATTGACAAAAATTAAAGACAAAGAAAAATTATTAAAAGCAACAAGGGAAAAAGGACAAATAACATACAAGGGAACTCCCATACGGTTAACAGCTGATTTCTCAGCAGAAACTCTACAAGCCAGAAGGGCGTGGCAAGATATATTTAAAGTGATGAAAGGGAAGAATGTACAACCAAGATTACTCTACCCAGCAAGGATCTCATTCAGATTCGATGGAGAAATCAAAAGCTTTACAGACAAGCAAAAGCTAAGAGAATTCAGCACCACCAAACCAGCTCTACAACAAAGCTAAAGGAACTTCTCTAAGTGGGAAACACAAGAGAAGAAAAGACCTACCAAAACAAACCCAAAACAATTAAGAAAATGGTCATAGGAACATACGTATCAATAATTACCTTAAATGTGAATGGATTAAGTGCTCCAACCAAAAGACACAGGCTTGATGAATGGATACAAAAACAAGACCCATATATATGCTGTCTACAAGAGACCCACTTCAGACCTAGGGACACATACAGACTGAAAGTCAGGGGATGGAAAAAGATATTCCATGCAAATGGAAATCAAAAGAAAGCTGGAGTAGCAATACTCATATCAGATAAAATAGATTTTAAAATAAAGAATGTTACAAGATACAAGGAAGGACACTATATAATGATCAAGGGATCAATCCAAGAAGAAGATATAACAATTATAAATATATATGCACCCAACATAGGAGCACCTCAATACATAAGACAAATGGTAACAACTATAAAAGAGGAAATCGACAGTAACACAAAAATAGTGGGGGACTTTAACATCTCACTTACACCGATGGACAGATCATCCAGACAGAAAATTAATAGGAAACACAAGCTTTAAATGACACAATAGACCAGATAGATTTAATTGATATTTATAGGACATTCCATCCAAAAACAGCAGATTACACTTCCTTCTCAAGTGCACACAGAACGTTTTCCAGGATAGATCTCATCTTGGGTCACAAAACAAGCCTCAGTAAATTTAAGAAAATTGAAACTATATCAAGCATTTTTTTCCGACCACAATGCTATGAGACTAGAAATCAGTTACAGGGAAAAAAACGTAAAAACCACAAACACATGGAGGCTAAACAATACATTACTAAATAACCAAGAGATCACTGAGGAAATCAAAAAATACTTAGAGACAAATTACAATGAAAACACGACACTCCAAAACCTATGCGATGCAGCAAAAGCAGTTCTAAGAGGGAAGTTTATAGCAATACAATCCTACCTCAAGAAACAAGAAAACTTTCAAATAAACGATCTAACCTTACACCTAAAGAACTAGAGAAAGAACAAACAAAACCCAAAGTTAGTAGAAGGAAAGAAATCATAAAGATCAGAGTATAAATAAATGAAATAGAAACAAAGAAAACAATAGCAAAGATCAACAAAACTAAAAGCTGGTTCTTTGAGAAGATAAACAAAATTGATAAACCTTTAGCCAGACTCATCAAGAAAAAGAGGGGGAAAAAAAAAGAGAAAAGGATGAATAATAAGAGAGAAAAGATAAGAGTATTAGAGAACTTATTCAGAAGGTCCAACATATGAAGAAGAGGCGCTCCCAAAAGCAAGAACAGAACAAAATAGTGGAAAGCCTTTAACTGATGTAATAATTCAATAAGCTTCCTAAAACTGAAATGCATAATGGTCAGATTAAGAAGGTCCATCAAAGGCCTACTACAACAAACAAAAACAGACACCAAGGGACATCAATGAAATTTTAAAAACTGAAGACAAAGAGAAGATCCTATAAGCCTCCAGAGAGGAAAGAAAGGCCACATACAAAGGAGCAAGAATCAGAATGCCCTTCAGACTTACCAACAAAAACAGTGGAAGCCTGAAGGTAGTGAAACAATGCCTTCAAAATTCTGAAGGAAAATTATTTCAAACCTAAAATTCCAGATCCAATCAATGTTTCAACAACTGTGAGGATAAAGACAGTTTTAGACAGCAAAATCTCAAAATAATTGCCTCCTAGAATGAAGCAATTAGAAAATATATTTCATTTTACAAACAGCAGTGCAATAATTGATACAGCCAAGAATCATAAATGTATGTTAAAACCACTGGGTAAGAGATTATACAAAAACAGGATATTCCTGTGGTCTTAAAAAAATCACCTTACAGAAGAGGATTCTGGGAAGATGGTAGAGTAGGAAGTACTAGGACTCTGTCTCCCCACCTGGACAACAACTGCACTGGCAGAATCTGTCTGATGTAACTATTTTGGAATACTGGAATCTATTGAAAGCTTGCAACTTCCAGGGGCAGACTTTGGAGGTTAATTGTGGTTAATTATGGTCAATTGCATTTCTTAGTATAGCAGCAGCTATCCATCCACCACCCTCAGTTACATGGCAGTTATCACCCAACTGTGCACATGTTCCTGGAGCAACACACATGCAGGTTGTGGGAGCCAAGGTGGGCAAAAACAACCCTGTCTTCCAAACACTGGGGATCTGTGCTCTGATCACTGATTGCTGTTTCTGATCACATAGGTGGAGACAAAGAGGCAGACAGCCACAATTGTTACACCTCCTCTCATTGTTGCAAGTCCCTCCCCCTCTAGCTGAAGTGACTTCTGGGGGACTTAAAGAACCAGTGCCTTTTTATGCCCCCTTCATTTTCCTTTTCCCCCCCGTTTGGGAGCCAGACACTAAACACTAGTACATTCAAAAACTACTGCATATACAGGGAAAAATTAGAAAGTGACAACATGCCCAGAGCAAGACTCAGGAAAAGACTTGAAGAGACCTAAAGTTTATACCTCAGGTTTACCTTCAGCACAGAGACAGCCTACAACAGTCAAAAAAACAAAAATCACAATAAGAAAGCATCAAATTCTGGGAAGAAAGAGAATCTGATTTCCAAAGCTACCACATTATTAGAATCAAATGTCCAGTTTTCAACAAAAGATCACAAGGCAGTGCTCACTTCGGCAGCACATATACTAAAATTGGAACGATACAGAGAAGATTAGCATGACCCCTGCGCAAGGATGACACACAAATTCGTGAAGCGTCCATATTTTTTTCCCTGGTGGCGCAGTGGTTGAGAATCCACCTGCCAGTGCAGGGGACACGGGTTCGAGTCCTGGTCTGGGAAGATCCCACATGCCGCAGAGCAGCTAAGCCCGTGCGCCACAACTACTGAGCCTGCACTCTAGAGCCCGTGAGCCACAACTACTGAGCCCACGAGCCACAACTATTGAAGCCCGCACCTAGAGCCCGTGCTCCGCAACAAGAGAAGCCACCTCAATGAGAAGCCTGCACACCGCAACGAAGAGTAGCCGCTCTTCGCGGCAACGAAGACCCAATGCAGCCAAAAATAAATAAATAAATTTATTTAAAAAAAAAAAAAGATCACAAGGCAAACAAAGCAAGAGGAAAGTATGGCCATTTCAAAAACAAAAACAAAAAACTTAAACCAACAGAAACTGTTCCTAAAAAATACCAGACGGCAGATATTCTAGACAAAAATGTTAAAACAACTGTTTAAAAGATACTCAAAGAACTAAAGGAAGATGGGAGAAAGTCAAGAAAACAATGTCTAAATAAAATGGAAATATGAATAAAGAAATAGAAAACCTAAAAAGAAACCAAAAAGAAATTCTGGAGCTGAAAAGTACAATAACTGAAATGAAAAATTCACTAGGGGACTTAAAGGCAAACTTGAGCAAGCAGAAGAAAGAATCTGCAAACTTTAAGACAGAACATGTAAATTATCAAGTCTGAGAACAGAAAGAAAACAGATTGAAGAAAAGTGAACAGAGACTAAGGGAGCTGTGGGACACCATCAAGAAGACCAAAATATGTATTGTGAGCTCTCAGAAGGAGAAGTGAGAAAATAACAGAGAAAATATTTGAAGAAATAATGGCTGAAAACTTCCCAAACTGAATGAAATACATGAATATAAACATAAAAGAAGCTTAACAAACTCCAAGTGAGACAAATTCAAAGTGACCAACATAGACATACTTTATAATCAAACTTTTAAATGTCAAAAGACAAGGAGAGAATCTTGAAAGCAGTAAGAGAAAAATGACTCATCACATACAAGAAAGCCTCAATAAGATTATAAGCAGATTTCTCATCAGAAACTTTGGAGGCCAGAAGGCAGTGGGCCAATATAGTCAAAAAGCTAAAATAAAAAGCTATCAACCAAGAATCCTATATCCAGCAAAGCTGTCCTTTAAAAGAGAGGGAGAAATTAATACATTCCCAGATAAACAAAAGCTGAGAGAGTACATTACCACTAGACCTCCCCTGCAAGTAATGCTCAAGGGAGTCCTTTCAAGGTGAAATGAAAGGACACAGACAGTAACTCAACTCGAACCCATATAGAGAAGTAAAGATTTCAATAATGGTAAATATATGGGTAATTACAAAAACTAGTATTATTGTAAAAATGATTTATAACTTATTTTTTGTTTTCTACAAGATCTAAGAGACTAATACATTTAAAGAAAAGAAACAATTGTTAATCTAAAAACTAGTATTATCGTAACGTTGGTTTGTAACTCCAAATCTTGTTTTCACATAATTTAAGAGACTAATGCATTTAAAATAATTATTAGTGTACGCTTTGGGGCACACAACGTATTAAGGTGTAATTTTGTGACATCAGTGACCAAAAGAGGTAAGGACGGACCTGTAAAGGAGCAGAGTTTTGGTATGTTATTGAAGTTAAGCTAGTATAAATTCAAGTTATGGTGTTATAACTTTAGCATGTTAAACATAATAACCATGGTAACCACTAAGAAAACAGCTATAGAAAATATACAAAAGGAAATGAGAAAGGAATTTAAACATCTCACTATAAAAACACAACTAAACACCAAAAAAAAAACAAAACCAAAAATACAAAAGAAAAATAAAAGGTTAATACAAGAGATAATTATAAACATTTATACATCTAATGACCATCAAAGTACATGAAGCAAAAGCTGACAGAATTGAAGGGAGAAATAGACAGTTTCACAGTAACAGTTGGACACTTCAATAACCCACTCATAATAATGGATAGAACAATCAGACAGAGATAATCAAGGAAATAAAGGATTTAAACAACACAATAGAGCAACTAGATCTAGCAGACATACACAGAACACTCCACCCAACAACAATATCATACACATTCTTCTCAAGTGCACATGGGATATTTTCCAAGACAGCAGACATTAGGCCACAAATTGTCTCAATAGGTTTAAAAAGATAGATGTCATACAAAGTACCTTCTCTGTCTGCAACAGGAAGAAATTAAAAATCAACAACGGAAGGAAAACTGGAAGAAACTGTGGAAATTAAACAACACTCTTTTAAACAACCAATGGATCAAAGAAGAAATCACAAGGAAAATTAGAAAATACTTAATGACAAGTGAAAACAAACCACACCAAAACTCATGGGATGCAGTGAAAGTAGAAATAAGGGGGAACATTACAGTTATAAACATTTCCATTAAAAAACAAGAGGGTGCTCCCTGGCAGCCCAATGGTTAGGACTCGGCACTTTCACTTCCATGGCCTGGGTTCAATCCCTAGTCAGGGAACTAAGATCCTGCATGCCACATGGCGTGGTCAAAGAAAAGAAAAAAGAAAGAAAGAAAGATTTCAAATCAACAACATAACTTTAAAACTTAAGGAACAAGAAAAAGAAGAGTAAACTAAATCCAAAGCTACCAGAAGGAAGGAAACAATAAAGACTAGAGCAGAGAGAAATGGAATAGAAAATAGAAAAACAATAGAGAAAAACATCAATGAAACCAAAAGTTGTTTCTTTGAAATGATCAACAAAATTGACATCCTTTACTAGACAGACTATGAAAAAAAGACAGAAGACTCAAATTACTAAAATCAGAAATGAAAGTGGGCACATCACCACTTATTCTACAGAAAGGAAAAGGACTGTAAGAGAGTACTATGAACAACTGTATGCCAACAAATTGGATAACCTAGATGAAATGGATAAAGTCCTAGAAACAAAAACATACCAAAACTAAATCACAAAGACATAGAAAATCTGAATAGGCCTATAACTGGTAAGGAGAACAGTAATCAAAAATCTCCCAATAGGGCTTCCCTGGTGGCGCAGTGGTTGAGAATCTGCCTGCCAATGCAGGGGACACGGGTTCGAGCCCTGGTCCGGGAGGATCCCACATGCCGCGGAGCAACTGGGCCCGTGAGCCACAATTACTGAGCCTGCGCGTGTGGAGCCTGTGCTCCGCAACAAGAGAGGCCGCGATAGTGAGAGGCCCGCGCACCGCGATGAAGAGTGGCCCCCGCTTGCCGCAACTAGAGAAAGCCCTCACACAGAAACGAAGACCCAACACAGCCATAAATAAATAAATAAATAAATAAACCCAAAGTTTAAAAAAAAAAAAAAAAAAGACAGAACTTTAAAAAAAAAAAAAAAAAAAATCTCCCAATAAAGAAAAGCCCTGGATCTCGTGGCTTCCCTGGTGAATTCTACCAAACAATTAAAGAAGAACTAGTATCAATTCTTCTCAAACTTTTCCAAAAAATTGAAGAGAACACTTCCTAATTCATTCTATGAGGTCACAGTTATTCTGATACCAAAGACAAAGACATTATAAGAAAGGAAAGCTAAAGACTAATACTCCTTATTAACATCCTCAACAAAAAACTAGCAAACAGAATTCAGCATATTAAAAGTCTTATACACCATCAACAACTGGGATGCAGGGATTCCACTGGATTCCTAGAATGCAAAGATGATTCAAGATACATAAATCAATCAATGTAATACACCACATTATCAGAATGAAGGGAAAAAACACCCACATGATCATCTCAATTAATACAGAAAAAGCATTTGATAAAATTCAACACACTTTCATGATAAAAACACTCAACAAGGGCTTCCCTGGTGGCACAGTGGTTAAGAATACGCCTGCCAATGCAGGGGACATGGGTTCGAGCCCTGGGCCGGGAAGATCCCACAAGCCGCGAGGCAACTAAGCCCGTGCACCGCAACTACCAAGCCCGTGTGCTCCACAACTAGAGAGAAGCTTGCGCACCACAGTGAAGAGCCCACATGCTGCAACAAAAAAAAAAGATCCCATGTGCCGCAACTAAGACCCAACACAGCCAAAAATAAATAAACAAATAAATAAATAAACATTTTAAAAAACCCATAAACCCAATTCAAAAATGGGCAAAGAACTTGAAGAGACTTCTCTCCAAAGAAGACATACGAATGGCCAATAAGCACAACATCAGTATCCTCAAACTACTTACCATTAGGGAAATACAAATCAGAACTAAAATGAGAAGCCACTCCACAGTAATTAGGATGACTACTATCAAAAACACAGAAAACAAGTGTTGGTAAGGATGTGGAGAAATTAGAACTCTTCAGGTGCTGTTAGTGGTAATGTAAACTGGTACAGCTACTGTGGAAAACAGTATGGTGGTTCCTCAAAAAATTAAAAATAGAATTGTCATATGATCCAGCAATTCCACTTCTGGGTATATACCCAAAAGAACTGAATGCAGGATCTCAAAGAGATATTTGTACACCCATGTTCATAACAGCATTATTCAGAATAGCTAAAACTTGGAAAAAACTCCAAGTGTGCATTGATGGATGAATGGATAAGCAATATATGATATATACATACAATATTATTCAACCTTAAAAAGCAATATGCTACAAAGTGAATAAACCTTGAGGATGAAATAAGTCAGTCACAAAAAGACAAATACTGTATGACTCCACTTACACGAGGTACTTAGAGTAGTCAAAATCATAGACCAAAAGTAGAATGGTGGTTGATGGGGGCTGAGGGAAGGGGAAATGAGTTATTGTTTAAAGGGTATAGAGGTTCAGTTTTACAAGGTGAAAAAAGTTCTGGAGATAGATGGCAGTGATAGTTGCACAGCATTATGAATGTATTTAATACCAAACTGTACATTCTTAAATGGATAAGATGGTAAATTTTAGGACTTCCCTGGTGGCACAGTGGTTAAGAATCCGCCTGCCAATGCAGGGGACACAGGTTCAATCCCTGGTCCGAGAAGATCCCACATGCCGTGGAGCAACTAAGCCCGTGCACCACAACTACTGAGCCCAAGTGCCACAACTACTGAAGCCTGCGCACCTAGAGCCCATGCTCCGCAACAAGAGAAGCCACCGTAATGAGAATCCCGCTCATAGCAATGAAGAATAGCCCCAACTCGAGCTTCCCTGGTGGCGCAGTGGTTAAGAATCCGCCTGCCAATTCAGGGGACATGGGTTCAAGCCCTGGTCCGAGAAGATCCCACATGCCGTGGAGCAACTAAGCTCGTGCACCACAACTACTGAGCCTGCACCCTAGAGCCCGCGAGCCATAACTACTGAAGGCTGCACGCCTAGAGCCCGTGCTCCGCAACAAGAGAAGCCACTGCAATGAGAAGCCCACACACCGCATGCAGGAGTAGCCCCCACTCGCCACAACTACAGAAAGCCCACACACAGCAACGAAGACCCAACTCAGCCAAAAACAAATAAATAAATAAATTTTTTTTTAAAAAGATGGTAAATTTTATGTTATATATATTTTATCACAACAAAAAAAATTGGAAAGTCACCTCACAGATTACATATTAATTACAAAAGGGAACAGGGATTTTTACAATGAAGAAATATGGTGGACACCATCATAACTAGGTGTTCAAACTAAACTTCACCAATAACAGGACAAATGGACATTAGGTGCTTCTTGGTGTGATGCAGTTAGAAGTATATGATACTACGAATGTAGTATTTTTGACAAAGATGGTTAACTTCAATCTAGTAACGATGAAATTGTCAAACAAACCCAGGTTATAGGAACTTTTACAAGACAACTGACTTGGACTCTTTAAAAATGTCAATGAAAGATAAATGCTATGAAAGACAAAAAAAGAGTAGGGTGACTGTTCTACATTAAGGAGACTAAATACACTTGAGAACCAAGTGCGATAAATGATTCTTGACTGGATCATTAATTAAAACATACACAGTTACAGGGAATTCCCTCTCAGTCCAGTGGTTAGGACTCAGCACTTTCACTGCCAAGTTCAATCCCTGATCGGGGAACTAAGATCCTGCAAGCTGCACAGCATGGCCGAAAACAAAAATAAAAACAAAAACATACACAGTTATAAAGGACATTACTGGGTCAAGTGCGGAAACTTAAAATATATATATATATTAGATACTGTATGACTATATATTAGATATTATATGAACGTTAAATTTGGGGAATCTATAATGGTAAGTGGAAAAATATTTACCTCCCATGCACTCTTTCTCTGAATGCCACTGGAGAACATTCTCCACCAAAATGAGGGAATAAACCAATAATGGGGAAAACATGGGAAATAATTTCTCCATAGCAGAGTAGAAATAAAGAGAACCCCCAGAATGACAGTGAAGAGTACGCCAGGACAACAGCTCTGTACTAGAAGTAGAAGGCAGACAATTTATAGGTTGGAGCCAGTCAGAAGACTCTAAGAGAGATTTTACAGAAGATAAAAGTTAATAGAATAGCTGATCATCTCAACATTCTCAGAGATTTAGAAAATGATGAAGAGTAAGGCTGAATAAATGACAGATCGGTACAGAGAAAACTAAGCAAAAAAAAAAAAAAAACAAGACCATTATTAACTCCAAGGAAAGAGTTGTACAGGAAAGAAATGGGATTTTATGCAACCAAATTGTGTATAGCAGTTACACATTCATAATACTGTAAAGACTGAATATTGATAGAACAAAAGTTACAACATAACTTGACTGGGTAGTTGATGGTGGGAGATGGGAAAGGCAAAGGTGAACAGTGAGGGTAAGGAGAGGAAAGAGAACCAAATCCTCATCTTCCACAGTAGGAATCCAGTAGGTAATACCTAAAAATGAAAAATCAGGATGTAGGAAGACCAGTTTTTTTATTTACAGACAAAGGGGTGTAAGAAATATATCAGCTAAAATAAATGAAAGTGGGAAGGGGCTAAGGACTGCTGTTTTATTGTAACAAATTTTGTGGAACAATATGACTTTTATTTTTTTAATAAATTTATTTATTTATTTATTTTTGGCTTTGTTGGTTCTTCGTTGCTGCCCGCGGGCTTTCTCTAGTTGCGGCGAGTGGGGGCTACTCTTCGTTGTGGTGCACAGGCTTCTCATTGCAGTGGCTTCTCTTGTTGCAGAGCACGGGCTCTAGGTGCGAGGGCTTCAGTAGTTGTGGCACGTGGGCTCAGTAGCTGTGGCTCACGGGCTCTAGAGCGCAGGCTCAGCAGTTGTGGCGCATGGGCTTAGTTGCTCCACGGCATGTGGGATCTTCCCGGACCAGGGCTCAAACCCGTGTCCCCTGAATTGGCAGGCAGACTCTTAACCACTGTACCACCAGGGAAGTCCCAATATGACTTTTAAACTATGTACACGTATCACTTTGATGAAAATAAAAATGTAAACAGTTCATCCTATAATGTTAAGTGAAGAAACCAAAGATGAAGAATGGTGTATAAAGTATTTATAATTTGTATTAAAAAGTTGGCAGAGGGCTTCCCTGGTGGCGCAGTGGTTGAGAGTCTGCCTGCCAATGCGGGGGACACGGGTTCGAGCCCTGGTCTGGGGGGATCCCACATGCCGTGGAGCAGCTGGGCCCGTGAGCCTCAGCTACTGAGCCTGTGCGTCTGGAGCCTGTGCTCCGCAACAAGAGAGGCCGCGATAGTGAGAGGCCCGCGCACCGCAATGAAGAGTGGCCCCCGCTTGCCGCAACTAGAGAAAGTCCTCGCACAGAAACGAAGACCCAACACAGCTAAAAATAAATAAATAAATAAATTTATTAAAAAAAAAAAAAAAAAAAAAAGTTGGCAGAGTGGGAAGAGAATACATGACCATCTGTTTGCATATGAATAAAATCTTTGGTAATTATTAAGAAATAATTAAATTTAAATTAACATGTCTGATAATTACTATTAAGAAATTATAATAAGAAATAAATAACACTGCTTGACTCTGGTAAGGGGAACTGAGTGGCTGCAAGACAAAGTTCGGACAGAGCCTGTCACTGTATACGCTTTTGTACATTTAAAATTTTGAACTATGTGAACATATTACTTATGTATTAGCATAACTAAAGATTTTAAATAAGTTTAATAACAAGCTTTACCCATTAGTTTCTTGCTACTCTGACTCCTTATCTCGTATCTGCCTGAGCATTTAAGTAGACAACTGGCACGTCATTCACTCATTTATTAGTATGTGTTACTGTGTAACTGACTCTGTCATCTCCTCAGTGAACAGCTGGAAGTTTTCAACAGGAGTATCAGATAAAATATTTTCATATTAAGTGTAAAGCTGGACTAGAAAAAGCCTAAGTGACATTCAAAAACTAAAAGTTCTCTTCAGTACTTGGATTTTTATAAAATGGAATCAAAGGGAAATTAAACAGCTTGCCTTGTCAGGCCCAGGAATACTACTAAATGCTGAAGCACAAAACACAAACAACCCAGCTATCTGTCCTCTTGGTGCCAATTTACTGATCTAACACCCAGTAAACTTAAAAACTAACCAAGCTCCTATCAACCTACTAACCCCCCAACTTGGCATGTGTATAAATGCACACATATACATGTGTGCCAACTTATATGACTTAAGGAAAGATTTGAGCAGTCTACAGAAACAGAGGGTAATTTTTAGGAACTCCATTAGTGAGTGTACTCTCTATTTCTACCATAGGAGATAGATAAATATTCATAAATGAAACCTTATACTTCCTGAAAAAAATTCTCTAAGACTGAGTCTGCTTTTCAAACTTAACTCCATGAATTCATTCAGAATTTTCAACTTCATGTTACCATTTCCAAAAATGAAAATCATCATACAAGCTTATTCTGTCTGGGATGTCCACTCTGCCATGCAATTTCAATTCTTGATGTCATGTGATGGTAAACGGTACTGTGGTTCCTTATATAAAGGAGGGTGAGCGCAGCATGCTGAAAGGATGGAATAGGCCGAAGTCCCAAATAACATCATTGGAAGGCCGAACCAAGTGGGACCACCAACCTTTGGGTAAGGAATTAACATCCCTTGTTGTTGAAGTCTCTTTTCACTTGCTTCCTTAAACATCCTGAGACTAGAGGCTAAATGGCTTTATGGTAGCGTGAGTACAGAACAAGTTGGTAAGAGAACTGGGTATCATTAGAGCATACACAGTAAGACTGACTTGTTGAACTCATAAAAACCTATGCCCTATCAATCAGATTCATACTCTTTGTGTAAGTGAAGTGGCCTTATGACACTACTTGTCATAGTTTCCTCTATTTAATATCATCTCACATAGTCCATTAGATCCAAGTAAAGTAGTGAATACTCACTAAATTTTAAAATTAGTGAGACAAACAAAAAACGAGTTAAGCAATAATCTGTTAAAGTGGAAGATCAATGAAGGCTTCCTTTAAAAATGTTACTCACCTCAATAGTTAAATTTTTTTTGGCCAGTGAGTGTTTGGTATTCATTTACTTCATCACAATCTTATTGTTTTAAGGGCTTGGAAAGACGCTTGATGCGTATCTGCTATTATTATTAATCTTTAAGAACATGTTAGATAATGATATAAAAGCCTTTTTCTGAATTGTAAAAAGACTCCTTCAACTAGAAATACTAAATACCAATGCATTATTCCAATAATTTTTATTTTAATTTACTTCTTTTTTCAACCAAGACTTTTAGGATATTAACTATCAAAAAAAAAATTTTTTTTAAGAAAAAAAACCACTAGCCCCAGACCTGTTAAACCAGTCTGTGTGACAGGTAAAAAAGTTTCCTAGAGCTTCCCTGGTGGCACAGTGGTTAAGAATCCACCTGCCAATGCAGGAGACAAGGGTTCGAGCTCTGGTCCGGGAGGATCCCACATGCCGCAGAGCAGCTAAGCCCGTGCGCCACAACTACCAAGCCTGTGCTCTACAGCCCGCGAGCCACAACTACTGAACCTGTGTGCTGCAACTACTGAAGCCCGCGCGCCTAGAGCCCGTGCTCTGCAACAAGAGAAGCCACTGCAATGAGAAGCCCGCGCACTGCAACGAAGAGTAGCCCCCGCTCACCGCAACTAGAGAAAGCCCGCGTGCAGCAAGGAAGACCCAACGTAGCCAAAAATAAATAAATAAATATTTTAAAAAAAGGTTTCCTAGTCATTGACTGAAAAGGAAATAGAATGTTACGTAGTGATCTACACCTGAACCATGACCACAGCACTTTGAAAAGGTAAGGATCTGATGAGAGAGTTTTAAGTCTGGCTTTCGCAATGCCAGTTCTTTGACATAACCTAGTCATCTGAACTATAAGATCATTAAGCCAAATGTCACAATTTCTCAGTATTTCTTCAAACTTTAAAAATAATTAAATCTTATGCTAGATGTATTTCTATTCTGCACTGGTAATTCAAAACAAAACTTCTACAACACGTAAACACAGGAGACTTCATAAATTCTTTGCCTTTGACATCTTTCATATGCCATTTTACAATGTTTGCTAATTTTTCTGGAGTCACAAGAGTCCTCCTGTTATTGGAAATGAGGAAACTGAGGCAAGAGAAGAGAGCTGCTACTTTGTAGTAAGCAGGCATCTCTCTGGACAGTGCAGCTGCTGTCCTGCTCTATTAGACCACAGTGCTTTTTTAAAAGTGCCTGTCAAATAGGCAGCACAGAAAGCCTTCTCCTCACAGACATCCAAGGCATCCCCACCAAGAAGCAAGAGACAAAGCAGAGAATTCCTACCACCCCCCCACCCCCCAGGAAGAAGAAAGCATGTAACCAAAGCATGCTTCTCAATCTGCACTGTGGACTGGGAAAAAAAAAGAATGAAAACAGAGTCAAGGGGGATCAACTTCTGAGACTCAAGACTAGGCTATTAGGTTTGTTCCACGCATTGGGAAATTACTGAAACACTGCTTAAGGAGAAATGGAATCAGGAATTCCTGGGGTCTTTTGATTTCAATCTTAAACCCCAAAACAAAAACACCTAAAGTTAAAGTATTTCGGCAACCTGAGCGGTTTTTAGCTTATTCTTACTTGTTTCTATAAAACCCACAAGGCCTACTTGGAGTCCCTGATATTTAGAGCTGATTCCAAGTGTCGGCTAGTGGCCACTTTCCCGCGTCCAAATCCAAAAATAATGTTGGCGCTGACCCGGGCAAGACCTTCAGGCACGTTTTCCTCTGGAATCATTAGCCTCACACCACCTTGCGACGTCCTATCTCCGAGAGCTTCCCTTGGTAAGTATGGCAGACGTGAGGGAGAGAGTTAAGAGCAGGCAGGTACCTTTACTACGTCCCACACAGAAAACATAATAAAAACCCTGGGAGCAGGAACTGGCAAGGGACACCTCGCCCGGCCCTGGCTCCCACCACGATACAAAGACACAGCGAGAGCAACAGAAGCCCGGGTCTCTGCACCCCACACCTCACTCTGCAAAAGAGGCAGAGTTCCAGCGCAACTGAACCCAACCCTCAACATCCCTCTCCCACGTGGGTCCTCTCCCTTTCCCGAGCGCAGGGTCCCATTAGAGACAGGGGTCTGGAAGGGATCAGACCACGCCGGGGCTGGGGAGGGAGGATGAGGGGACCCGCTCCAGGCAGTCTCACCAGCCCTTCCTAGAGGCCCTGGGCTGTACGTCTTCCAGTTCCGGGGTCTGAGCTCCCACGCCCGGAGACCCCAGGCCCCTCCAGGTCTCCCCAGAGGGGAACTCGAGGCCCCAGAGCTGCGGGGAGGGCTGGGCTGCCAAGCACCGGGTCCGGACAGGATGGAGCCCGGGCCGCGTGCGGCGGAAGATGGGAGGCGGCCCCTCGCAGCCACCGCCCCTCCCCGGGGCCCAGCCTCTCCCGGTCCCGGATCGCAGGCTCCGGGGCGGCCCTCCCCTCACCTCAAGGCGGCGGCGGCGGCGTCCGAGGTCCGGCGGTACCGGAGCCGCTGCGCGGAGGCGGTGCTGGGCGGGAGGAGACACCGGCAGCTCCGGCGATGGCTGACAGGCGCGCAGCACCAGGCCGGCCCGGCACACGGGGGAGGGGCGGGGCTTCACGGCGCCGGCCCCGCCCCGCCCCCGCTCCCACCTCAGCCGGCGAGCCCCGTGAGGTGACTACGTCCGGGGTTACTGGAGGCCGTTCACCTCCGACCCCGCTCCCGGCGGCGGCGCGGTCAGGGTGGCAGCCAGGAGAGGCGCGGGCCGGGAGGGCCCGGCGACAGCCAATGGGAGAGCGGCGCGGGGCGGAGCGACGTGAGGCGATGCAGATGGTCCGAGCGCCGCTCTGCCATTCGGGGCCCAGCGGCTAGGGGGCGGGCGGGCCCCGGGCGGCCGCGGGCTCTTTCTCCGGGGGCGGTGCAGGGCCGGCCGGGCGTCTCCCGCTCCCGGCAGCTGGGGGAATGGGGGACTGGCCCCACACGCCCCTCCCATCCCTGAGAGAGGGGCGGGGGCCCGCCGGCTTGCTGCGCGGGAAGGGAGCCCGGAAGGGATCAGGACTCAGAACACGTGAACACCTCACCGTGTTCAATCCCAGCGCCCCGAAGAGGTGAGTATCGCATCCGTGAATTGCCCAGGATCACGCAGCGTGGTTTCCAAGTTAGTGCAGGCAAACAAACTAACCCCTATTCTGAGACAACATAACCGGCCTCGCTGGGCTTGCCCGCCCCAAAGGAGTCTGAGGGGCTGGATCCTGAAGCATTGAGGGGAAGCCTCGATGAAGGAAGCTCTGTAGGAAGGGCAGGGTGCCAAAGGACAGGCTCCTGTGCCTGCCCCGAGCCCGGATAATGATGGCAGTCAACTCCTGACTTCTCCGAAAGGAGCGTGCCTCCCCACCTCCACGGTGGTTACACCAGGCCTTTGAGAAGAAGCCAACCAATTTTTCTAGTTTTGCCAGTTATTTTATAGCAAGACTTTCATGGCGGCTGTGTGTTGAAAATTAATAGTAACTGGAAAGAGTCCCAACATATAATACAACTATAGGGCAGGAGAGAAAGAAAATTAGAGAAAACTGCACTTCAGAAGAATGGGTGAAAATTGCACTTCAGAAGAATGGGTGAGTTTAACTCCTTCCAACCCTGCCCAGAGTACTTTTCTGATCCTTAACACAAGCTTGTGCTAAAGGTCGAGAGGCACAGAGGATGACAGTTTGGTGCCAGAAGAAGTTCTGTGCCAGAGGCTAAAAAGTGAATAGGGTGTAGATACACGACCTGAGGTCAGAAGTTCTTGGGTGAAAGCAGAAGCAGGAAGATGGAAAGGTTGGTCAACAGGGAAGAGTATTCATCTAGGAGCCCTCATCATACCACTAGGTGCTGGCTTCTCCAAGAGTTTACCAACCTACTTTAAAATAATAGAGACTGGAAACAGAAATTTAGAAACAAAATGTGAACTTTACAGAGAAGTGACCCATGTTTCACAATAACTGTCATTAGGTACATCTGTCAGTTGAACAAAGAGCAGAAAATCAGGATGTAAAGATAACTGAGCAAAACCTCAAGGTTTAACAAGATGTTTGACTTGACTGACTCAGGGGGAAAAAAAAAAAAAAAAAGCCTGGGAAGAGGGAAGCTTTGCCTCTCCCTAATAGTGCTCTATGAAAGAAGTGACTTTGTAAAGAACCAGAAATCTTGAGGTGGCCTGTTTTATTTTTCATCTACCTTTCCTAGTTCCTATTACTTATAATAGGTTCTTTCTTAGCGATGTTGCTGTTTATCAGCCTTAGGAGCACTGCAAAACCAGAGGAGTGGTGCTCAAAAACTGTCCTGGGGCTTCCCTGGTGGCGCAGTGGTTGAGAATCTGCCTGCCAATGCAGGGGACACGGGTTCGAGCCCTGGTCTGGGAAGATCCCACATGCCACGGAGCAACTAGGCCCATGAGCCACAACTACTGAGCCTGCACGTCTGGAGCCTGTGCTCCGCAACAAGAGAGGCCACGACAATGAGAGGCCCGCGCACCACGATGAAGAGTGGCCCCTGCTTGCCACAACTAGAGAAAGCCCTTGCACAGAAACGAAGACCCAACACAGCCAAAAATAAATAAATAAATTTAAAAAAAAAAACAAAACTGTCCGTATGGGAAACTTCAGCAAGCCCTTACATGGCCTGCTTTTTGACCTCACTGAACTTTTGAAGTAACTGAGCTCTCTAAAGAACTAGCCAAGGAAAGGCCTAATGAATGAGCTGCCGTGAAAGAAAATGAAGAATGAGTTAGGATACACCAAGACCACTTACATATGAAGAATGAGTTAGGATACACCAAGACCACTTACATATGATATAATAATCTAATTATTGTTATCAAACGGTAAGACAACTGGGCAGAGAGCTGTGTCTCTAAGACAGTACACCTGGAATTTCAACAACTCCTAAGTTTTGTGCTGTTTGGTGCATGCCACAACCTGCCTATCTCTACTACAGGCTCTTTAGAGCTGTTCCATGGGTACTTGCCACACAAGCTTATGTCTGTAAAAAGTGGAGGAGGAAAGCTAAAGGGTGAAGAGAACTTACTATACAAGACTAACAGGTGTAACAGAAGGGAGTGAGTGGCACATTTCTAGATGCTGAAACTAGAGGCTGTAATGGGCTGAATTGTGTTCTAAAATTTCTATGTCCAAGTCCCAGCTCCCAGCACCTCAGAATGTGAGTATATTTGGAGATAGGCTCTTTCTTTAAAGAGGAAATTGAATTAAAATGAGGTCATTAGGTGGGCCCTAATTCCAAATGACCGGTGTCCTTATAAGAAGAGGAGAGTAGGACACAGACACACATACAGGGAAGACCATCTGTGAATCACAGGTGATGAAGCACTTACCAGAATGTGGCTGTTTTGCTGGAGAAGATGGCCATCTACAAGCCAAAGAGAGAAGCCTGAGAAGAAACCAACTCTGCTGACACAATCTTGGACTTACAGCCTCTAGAATTGTGAAGAAATAAACTTCTATTGTTTAAGCCACCTAGTCTGTAATACTCTATTATGGCAGCCCTAGAAAACTAATACAAGTTCCCAAATATCAAATGGCCTTCAGGTTTTTCAAGAAGGTTAGATAAAGTTATCAGGGATTTTTTCCTAAGCATTCTAGCTACCTTCCAACCTTAAAGATGGTCTCTCAGGACTTACCTGGTGGTCCAGTGGGTAAGACTCGGCATTCCCAATGCAGGGGGCCCGGGTTCTATCCCTGGTCGGGGAACTAGATCCCACATGCATGCCACAACTAAGAGTCTGCATGCCACAACTAAAGATCCCGCACGCCGCAACTAAGACCTGGCACACCCAAAATTAATTAATTAATTAATTAATTAATTATTTTAAAAAAGATGGTCTCTCACCCTACTACAGGGAAAATAAGAAAAGCCTGAGGGCATCCCTGTCTTTAAGATGATACCAATCTAGTTGGGAAGACAAAACTAAACACCAAAACAGAGTGTCTAGATCTTACTCCTTAAATGATAACCATGTAAGTTTTATAAGAGCCATAGATAGGAGAGGATAAATTCTCAAATCTGAGTAAGCCCAGAAATACATAACAGTATGTGTGTCACTGTCTGGGACATTTGAGCACTTCACTGTCAATTCTACTTTAGTTTATGGTAGTGTTTCTCAAAGTATGTTCCACAGACCACCTTGAAACAGAATCAGTAGGTGCTTGTTAAAAATACAGATTCCCGGGCTCCCCTGGTGGTGCAGTGGTTGAGAATCTGCCTGCCAATGCAGGGGACACGGGTTCGAACCCTGGTCTGGGAAGATCCCACATGCCGCGGAGCAACTAAGCCCGTGAGCCACAACTACTGAGCCTGCGTGTCTGGAGCCTGTGCTCCGCAACAAGAGAGGCCGCGACAGTGAGAGGCCCGCGCACCGCGATGAAGAGTGGCCCCCGCTTGCCACAACTAGAGGAAGCCCTCGCACAGAAACGAAGACCCAACACAGCCAAAAATAAATAAATAAATAAATAAATTTATTTTAAAAAAATACAGATTCCCAGCCCCACTGTAGACTTTTTTTTTTTTTTTAACTCTTTTATTTATTTATTTTTGGCTGTGTTGGGTCGTTTCTGTGCGAGGGCTTTCTCTAGTTGCAGCGAGCGGGGGCCACTCTTCATTGCGGTGCGCGGGCCTCTATCGCGGCCTCTCTTGTTGCGGAGCACAGGCTCCAGACACGCAGGCTCAGTAGTTGTGGCTCACGGGCCTAGTTGCTCCGCGGCATGTGGGATCTTCCCAGACCAGGGCTCAAACCCGTGTCCCCTGCATTGGCAGGCAGATTCTCAACCACTGTGCCACCAGGGAAGCCCTGCAGACTTTTCTTTAAAGCAGTAATTATTCACCCTGGAGTTAAGAACAACAATTTAGGATTTATCATTATTGTCCCCCTCTTTGCTACCACATGTCTCTGATAAACAGCAATGTGTCTGTCCTACACTTGTACTTCCTAGACAGGAAAGTCTGTCAGGTCAGGCCAAAGTTGAACCAAGGGAGGAAAGAAAGTGCCTGAATAGAAAATGGACCCATGAAGAGCACCCTGTCCTGGTGGCTATCTGGCCACGGTTCCAAATTCCTTAAGTGGCAATGTCAGTGATGGACCTTTAGGACAGAGGATAGGGGATACACTGGGATGTTATTTCCCACTGGTCCCCAATATAGAACATATACTCTTATCTGGCTTCCAGCTCTTGCCATGCTTACTCCTACCTTTGCTTATGCTGGCAAACTTGTCCTTCCCCCTTCCTAATTTTGTGAATTTTTCTAGTCCTTGGGAGCCCATTTTCTCTAAGAAGATCTCGTTTACATGTCCAGCTCCTACTGATTTATCCTTCCTCTGAATTCCTCTAGCAATCTGGTCACCACCACATGGTTCAGCATTAGGCTAAAATTTTTTGTGTCTATGTTGGTTTTAGCTCTCCAGCTGAATTTTAATCTTAAAGGCAGAGAGCATGTCTTATAGTTTGGTACTTCCCCTCCATAGCTAGGTAGAGATATTCGTACGGGCTTCACTGACTGAAATAAAGGCTGGCTCTGTACCTGAGGGGCCACTCTGCTCCTGATGTCTGCTTGTCCGTCTTCAGGTCACTTCTGGGAGGCAAAACCTCCAGTAGGATACTTAGCTGCTTTACAGATGGACAGACTTCATCAAGAAAGTCAGTGCCTTGAGCAGAATTGAGGCTCCAGTTGTGAGATAGAAGAAAAAGAAGACACTAGGCCTTATCAGAACACTATGTTCCTTTGCTCTAGTCAACCGTTCAGGTTTGTCCAGGGTTAAAAGCCCGAGGGACCCGAGGGAACTTCACACCATAAGGTCAGAAAATGTCCTCAGCGAGGCCACCTTGTAAGTCTGGTCCTGATGATGAAAGGTAGGATTACACAACAAAGGACAGTGTTCCCAGTGGAGACTCCCCACGATGTTTTCACATGGACACTTGGGTTTTCACAAGGCATGTCAGCTCTCCCTCCCTCCTTATTATCCAATCCCAGACACTTCCGGTCCCTATCTGTGCTGTCTATAATTGGCAGTCACCAAAGCCTAGGTGCCTCTTGCATGACACCTCCAGCATCTTTTTTTTTTTTTTAAAAAAAGCCCTTTCCAAGTCCTATACACTTCATAACTAAATACCTAAAGAAAGTATAAGGGGACCTTTATCTGAAGGCAGGGAAAATCACTTGTTGAGGTCCTGCCCGATCCTGGGATTCTGACATTTCATATTGATCAGCTTTAAACCTTCTCATCTCTGACCTCACTCTCCCGCAGGCCCGTGAGAGCGCTCCCGGTGAGCTTACTCCCTGCTCCTGCCTCACCTTCTCTTCAGCTTCCCCAGCGTCTCCATTTCTCCCGTGTCCAACCCAGCTTTCTCCTGCTGCATTTCTCCTGCTTCCTCCCCTCCTCCTTTCTCACCTGTCTACCCCAAACAAACACCCTCACTCTCCACTGCTATTATTATATATGAAACACAGTAAATAATAAAATACAACACTAATAATTTTTGTAGAGCCTTTAAAGGAAAACTGAGCCATTGCTCAACTTCCTTTTATCCTTTTCATCCCTTCAGTCGTAAAGTTTCCCTGTATCATAACTTGTGCCGGAAGATTTCAGTGTCTTTTTTTTTTTTTAAGACGGGGTTTTTATATTATTTTTTATTTATTTATTTTTGGCTGCGCAGCATGGGGGATCTTAGCTCCCCAACCAAGGATCGCAGAGTCTTAACTACTGGACCGCCAAGGAAGTCCCCACCCCTGTCTTTTTATTTTTATTTTTATTATTTTTTTAAATAAATTTATGTATTTATTTGTTTTTATTCTTGGCTGCATTGGGTCTTCGTTTCTGTGCATGGGCTCCCTCCAGTTGCGGCGAGCGGGGGCCACTCCTCGCCACGGTGCACGGGTCTCTCACCACGGTGGCCTCTCCCGCTGCAGAGCACAGGCTCCAGCCGCACGGGTCTCAGCAGTTGTGGCATGTGGGCTCAGTAGTTGTGGCTCGCAGGCTCAGTACTTGTGGCCCACGGACTTAGCTGCTCTGCGGCATGTGGGATCCTCCCGGACGAGGGCTCGAACCCATGTCCCCCGCATTGGAAGACGGACTTTTAATCACTGCGCCACCAGGGAAGCCCCATCCCTGTCTTTTTAAATCTCACCTCTGGTTAACATACTAGACCAGCAAGTAGAACGAGCAACACAAGTCTTATTTATCAGTGGAACTACTGCGCTGATGTACCCAAATTTCTTAATGAAAACAAAAAGGAATAAAGAGGATAAAGGAAACCAAAAATGAATGAAAATAAAATGTAGTTTCAATCAATGAATGAGATGGCCATATCAATTGACTAGCATAGTTCTGGGAGTGAATACAGGCAAGCAGACCTGAGAAGAACTGGTTCTTGGTATTGGCAATCTTAGCCAACAGAGCAGCAGGGACACAGCCTTCTCTGTGTTCTGCACTGTAAAGAGCTGAGTTCTTTAATCAAGTAAACCAGGCTTTAAATCCTGACTCTGTCACTAATTAGCTCCGTGACTTTGAGCAAATGACCCCCTTTCTGAGCCTGTTTCCTTGTCTATAAAACTGAGGTAGAACACATACCCTGTAAGGTTGTGTTTTGGATTAAATGTTATAACCAAAATGTAAAGTTTCTAATACAAAACTTGGAACATAGTAGGCATGCTGAAAATATTACTTCCCCCTTTCTCTCTGGGCCCCTCTCCATTTCCACTAGTGTTCAGTACAAGAACAAAATATCCTATGGACGCTCAATGAATTCAGGAATGATTATGTTATTAAATTCACTACCCCACCCCACCGCAAGCCAATATTCCCAGGGTAATAGAGCATGTGATCAGGGACCTAGGGTTAATCTGAATCCTTTACCCTTACTTGGAACAAGTAAACAGGAGAACTGGCTGTGGCCGAAGCATCAATCAAAGGGTTGGCACTGTGAGGGTATGCCTGGCCCTGCTAGGTCCCACGGTTGTACCACACTGAAAAGGCAATTTGGCCTCTTTGGGACAACAGGAACTTTCATATACTGCAGATGGGAGAGTAAATGGGGACAACATCTTAGAAAACAGGTTGGCATTAATTAGTGAGGCTGAACCCTGCATATGTTATAACCCAGCATCCATTTCTGGATTTATACTCTGGAGAAACTTTCAAATGTGCCCCAGGAACACTGTTCCTTATGGCCCCAAACTGGAAGCAACCCAATGTCTCTCAGCAGTAGAACAGATAAATAAGTTATGGTACATTCATACAGTGAAATATTATAAAGCAATGAGAATGAACACATTATTGGTACACGAAACAATATGGATGAGTTTTACAGACATAATGTTGAGCAAAGAAAGTCAGACACAAAAGAGTGTGTTTCCTGTTATACATAGTTCAAAAATAGGCAAAACTCATCTGTGGTGGTAAAAAATCTGGATAATGGTTACTCCTGATGGTGGATAGTGACTGGGAGACAACATAAAGAGAGGTGTATTCACTTTGTGTTATACATAATAAAAAGTTTACTTTAAAATACATAGGGTATGATCTATCCATTTATATAAGTGCAAGAGCAAGTAAAAAAGTTTTTAAATATTTTTAATGATACATATGTAGATAGTTCACTATTTTTATATATTTATTTATTTATTTATTTTTTGGCTGCGTTGGGTCTTCGTTGCTGCATGTGGGCTTTCTCTAGTTGCGGCGAGCGGGGGCTACTCTTCGTTGCGGTGCGCGGGCTTCTCGTTGCGGTGGCTTCTCTTGTTGCGGAGCACGGGCTCTAGGAACGCGGGCTTCAGTAGTTGTGGCATGTGGGCTCAGTAGTTGTGGCTCACGGGGTCTAGAGTGAGACTCAGTAGTTGTGGGGCACGGGCTTAGTTGCTCCGCAGCCAGGGCTCGAACCCTAGTCCCCTGCATTGGCAGACGGATTCTTAACCACTGCGCCATGAGGGAAGCCCCGATAGTTCACTATTTTTAAAAAGCATGGGAAAGTAATGACTGGGAGAAGGGAAAGGAATGTGACCAGAGGGATAGACATATAAGGAACTCCTAAGCTACTGGCAATGTTCAATTTCTTACTTTGGGTGATGATTACATAATGTTCACATTATTATTATTATTAAAAATATGCTTATGTTCTATATACTCTTCTATATGTATGCTATATTCCACAATAAAAGAATTTAAAATAAACCCAAACAAACAAATAAAAAACATACACCCTTAAAAGACAGAGTAGCAGAGTGTGGCATTGAGATAATAATTTTAGAGCTGGAAGAGGCCTTCGAAACAATCTTGTCCAACCATTTCATTAAAGGAACTGAACAGAGGCCAGAGAAGGTAAGTGACTTCCTCAAAGTGATTCAGTCAATTACAGAGCCTAAGTACTCATCCCATAGACCCACCCTGTTTCCTACTATCTTCCAGAGTTACATCTCTCACCTGCACACAACATAAAACTCACCTATGTTATAGCTTTTTTTCCTCCTAAATTTGAAATTTTTGTTGTGGGGAAATGAGATCAGGAGAGAAATCCTCTCCTCCACAGATACTGCAAACACTTAGAAAACCAGTCAAAATGTCTGTAATAGGAAAGAAAAAAATGTCTAGTAGTAGAGAAACAGTTCTGGGTCTGTTTTTTTCTACTACTGGATATTTTGACTCGTTAATGAAGCTCTCCCACTTCTCTGTACCCCACAGTATGGCTGCTCCAACCTGCAGGCTGACTTTTGGGAAGGGTCTGAGAGTCGGTAAAAGAAAACTTTTCTGCTTTTTTGTACGAGCACAAGGTCTCTTTTGGGAAGAGTGAGCTCTTCTGCCACCTTGTGACAGAGAATGAGAATAGCCCTCAGAGCCTTTCCTACCCCTGCTCCAAGGTGGCAGCACTGTAACGGGGCATCCAGGAACTAATCTACAGAAAATTTCAGACAGAATGACAGCAGGGGAAAGTGTCTGACACCATAAGGGAGCAGAGAACAATGCAATCATGTTAAGGAAATAGTAAGCAAAAACCATGAAGCCCAGGAAAGGCAATGGAGCCCCTTTATTCTCTGCCCACCAGCCCTGCTAGGAGAATCAGGCAACTGAGACAGTGCTGGTCTGAACCAATCAAGATTTGAGGCACTGATGTTCCCTGTATTCGGCTGGCTTCACTTCTATCCTCTGTTCCATAGCCAAATGTCTTTCAAAGATGATATACACTTCTTCACCTCCAATTCCCTCTCAGCCAGCCGCCTCCTACTTCCACCATGCCGCTGGAACTGCTCTTACAGAATTGTCAAATCCAGTGGACAGTTTGTCCAGTGGACAAATCCATTCCTCCCTTGAAATACCCTCCTTTCTTGGCTTCTAGGACATCCACTCTCCTGGTTTTCTTAGCTCAGATGCCACCTCCTGACAGAAGTCTTCCCTGACCACCCTACTTAAAGTGGCCTCTGGGAATTCCCTGGTAGTTCAGTGGTTAGTCCGCGCTTTCACTGCCGAGGGCCCGGGTTCAATCCCTGGTTGGGGAACTAAGATCCTGCAAACTGCCAAAATAATAATAATAATAATAATAATAAATAAAGTGGCCTCTGTCATTCCTCCTTCACCTCATCGCCCCGTTTGTTGCTTCATGATGATTATCACAATCTTTAATTATCTTGTATGTGTATTTGTATATTATTTATTGTTAGCCCTCTGCACTACTTTATTTTCAACCATGTTTATTGTCTGCTTCCCATTGTTTCCCATGAACTCACACTTGGCCTTGCTCATGCTAGAATAGTGGCTGGCACACAGTAGGTGCATAATAAAGACTTGTGGCAGGAAGGAATGAAAGGCACTGTGGCTGCATGTTCAGCAGTTCCTCCCCTCCGTCCACATTTCAGGAAACATGTCCTTCAGTGACACCTCTGTCCTTTCTGTTTTCCCAAGATTTCCCTTCATGCTCAATTTAGCCAGATTTCAACCTGAATTAAAATGTCAGGAAACAGGGTAGTATTTAAATTATGCTTTGACTCAGACCTCATGAAATCCCTTATGGAAAGTCCCTTGAATCAAGCTCCCTTTACATCATTATCAGAGCGTCAGCCTCTAGAACCTTCTTACCCATAATCAAACCTATAATGGCTCCAATGGAGTAAGTACATTCACAGTGGGTAAAGAGACTTCAGAGGGTCTGAGTAGATCTTCATTATTGCTATGATCCCCCTAGCTATGCTATCACAAAGTCTACAATTTTAGAAAAATCTAAAGGATACAATTTTAGAAAAGTCTTCTACAACAGTTATCTGTGTAGGAAAGCCTTCCCAAACTGCAGGCAGTACCACTCACCTAGTGTACTTAGCTCTTCCTCACAACCTCTCAGCCCAGCAGTCATAGGAATGTGGTCCACCTACACTCTCTTCACTATTCGGGAGTGTGAAAATGTGCAAAACTAGACAGGTATGTCTGTACTAAGGTAAGTTTATGTGTATAACTGTGAAAGAATTCTAGAGATCACTGGGTTGGAACGCTCCATTTACAGAGGGGAAAATTGCGATCCATAGGAGTCAAGAAATATTTCTCACTGCGCCACACTTAACCACACGGGCTGAACTGGAACCCAGTTCTGTTGACTCCTAGTCCAGTGCCCTCACCAGTGTAACTCACTGACTCACTCAGTCCTAGTTTCCTGCTCCATTCTAGAAATCACTTTCCTTAATAGAATCTCTCCATCTCTTTATGTCGGTGTGTGAATAGCCGTGCCTGTGTCAGTGAACATGTATGCGAATGTCTACGTGTCTCTCTGCGAGTATTTGTAAAGCATATCACTGGGTGTTTATGCCCTTTCTCCCAGGGAAAGCTCTAGGTAATTACAGCTCCTTATGTCGGCACCAGCGGTGAAGTCAGGTGAAGATCTTCTGAATCAATCATTAACAAACAAACTTGGTCCTCTCTCCCGTCAGGAAATGTGGCAAAATAATTAGGGTGGAACCAGACTCTCCCAGGGTCAAACTTGGTTCCAGGCAGTGAAAGAATTTAGAGACGAGGCTATAAGTGGCTGTGACAGACCAGCAGCATACTGTCTCTGCAAGGAGAAAGTGCCCAAGCTAACATGGATACCATCTTGGTTTTCAGCCTCATCATTACATCCTATGATGTTAACAGGAAAGGTAAGTACTTCTCTAGCCTAGTATTCTGGGAAATCCAAAGAGAAGCCTAGAAAGTGTTTGGGGGTCTATTCCGCCAGATAGAGATACAGCCAATACTCAGCAGATGATGCTTTCCCCATGTTATTCAACCCAGAGAGACAGCTGTTTCATGGTGAGAAGTCTTCAGAGAGTGTGATGCATTCTTCCATTTTGTTCATGTAACTAACATTAAAATTCCTTTCACTGTCAGATGGCTTTCTTTCCTGGAAAGTACTGTCAGAGTTTCAGTACTGTCATCCCCTAAGACTCCTAAAGTCATAACCCCTCATAAGATGTTGTCTTCCTTTTTAAAGGCATTACATCCAAATAGATGGGGATGCTGTTGGGTGGGAAGAGCTGAGAAAGGGTAGTGTGAGGGTGGAATAGCACCGCTTGCTGCTCTTTGATAACTGTTTATTTAAACCATGATTTTTCAAAGCGTCCTGAACAGTTCACCTCTAAAATTAGCTGACCAAAGTTAAGGCCAAACAGCATAAGGTGCAGCAGTAACAAATTTAACAAATGAAGAAAACTCACAACACCCTGTGAGTTATGTGCCAAAAAGCATAAATAACTATGACCTATCATTCTATGGGAACCTGGAGAGATATCTTGTCCAACGATACACTTATTAAACTTTCAAAAGTTTTAATACAAGAAGGTAGATAAAACAGGAAGGAGAAGAGATAATAGGCAGTGTTTGAAGGAATGGGTTGGTTAGTCTTTCATTAACTTAGTTAACTCTTTTACCTTCTTTTTCCCTAAGGATAATAGACTGGTACCCAGTTTTCTTTATACTAGGCTAACTCCCACTTGCATAAATCTTGAAGTCCTTTTGAGGGAATGTCTGATCTCCCCAAGTGCAAGTTTTATGAGAAGGAACTGCATTCTTCTGTATCTCCCTCTCCAGTGCCCAGAATTCTCAAGAGGAAGTACCCAGTCAACCCTGACCTTTTTTTTCCCTCAGAACTCAGAGACAGCAGTTGCCAAGTGGAACCGCTGCCTGGTCTCTTCCTCTCAAAGGGCTATGCTAATGCGAGGTAGGGAATGGGCCCTTCCTGAAAAATCGTTTTGCCATTCCTGAACATTTTTACCTTTAAAAGATGCTTGTCTCCCCCAATCTGAGCCCAGATCTCAAATATCCTGTTTAAAAGCTATGTGTCCCCCTGAGAGGCTTTCTGGAAACCCAATTTTATCTTTTATTTTTTTTTTAATTAATTTATTTGGTTGCGCTGGGTCTTAGTTGTGGCAGGCGGGCTCCTCAGTTGCGGCTCGCAGGCTCCTTGGTTGTGGCATGTGAACTCTTAGTTGTGTCATGCATGTGGGATCTAGTTCCCTGACCAGGGATCGAACCCGGGCCCCCTGCATTGGGAGCACAGAGTCTTATCCACTACGCCACCAGGGAAGTCCCTGGAAACCCATTTTTAAATGAACTGCTATTGACTCACAGACTTAGAGCATGAACTTATGGTTACCAGTGGGGAAGGGTGTGTGTGTGGGGGGGGAGGGATAGTTAGGGAGTTTGGGGCTGACATGTACACACTGCTAGATTTAAAATGGATAACCAGGCTTCCCTGGTGGCACAGTGGTTAAGAATCCGCCTGCCAATGCAGGGGACACGGGTTCAAGCCCTGGTCCAGGAAGATCCCACATGCCACAGAGCAACTCAGCCCGTGTGCCACAACTACTGAGCCTGCACTCTAGAGCCCACGAGCCACAGCTACTGAGCCCGCGTGCTTCAACTACTGAAGAGCCCATGCTCCGCAACAAGAGAAGCCAAAGCCACGACAATGAGAAGCCCTCATACCGCAACGAACAGTAGCCCCCACTCGATGCAACTAGAGAAAGCCCGCGTGCAGCAGCGAAGACCCAATGTAGACAAAAATAAATAAAATAAATAAATTGATTAATTAAAACAAAAAGTTCTTCAAAAAAAAAAAAAGAATGGATAACCAAAAGGACCTACTGTATAGCACAGGGAACTCTGCTCAGTATTCTGTAACAATCTAATTGGGAAAAGAATTTGAAAAAGAATAGATACATGTAACAAAAAATAAATTAAAAAATAAAATGTTCACTTATACAATATAAATTAATTAATTAATTAACTGTTGTTACCTAAGCCATGGCTGCACAAATCAAAGAGACAGGGTGAGGAAAGAGAAGGAGGCGGCACTCAAGCAGTTCTGCGTTAGAAAAAACAACCTAGGAGCATCTCTCTGGGCTGCATTTACTGCAGTCACCGATCTTCATGGGACTCATGGCGGGAAGGGGGAAGGGCAGGGCTTGTATATTTAGTACCATAGATACATGCTGAGGAAGAACTGAAGGAAAAAGAGAAGAAAGTACAGCAGTGGGCCATGAATGGAAGTGGGTTGGCTGGGCACCATTCAGATTAAGAACTGGCTTCATTTTCCTATCTGGCTTTTCTCCTTCCAGAAGCTCAGACAGAAGCCAAATGGCCCACATTCATCAAAATCAGACTGTGGCTACCTTGCAGTGTCTTGGTTCTAGGAGCAAAGTGAAAGTCAACCTTGTATATTTGGAAAAAAGGTGAAAGGTCAAGCACACTCTGAAGAACCTGAGAGTCACGCTGTTCCCCGCAGAAACAGCACTGCCCCCCCTAGCTGTCACCTAACCCTCACATCCAAGGTTCAGATTGGATCCCTTGTGACAGGCAAAGGTGAGATTGGAAAATGAGATGGAGGTAGGCACTGCCTTCTGGCTGACATCCTTGGAGGCAGGTAGAGCTTAGTAGCAGCTAAACCCTCAAGGAAATGGATTAGCCTCTCTCTCTTTAGGCAAATCTATGTAAATTTTTAAAATGTCATTTTAGTGCATGGATTAGGCTCTCTGGAATTTGATTAGTATGAATTGATTCCCATGGTCTGTTTACCCCACGAGAAACTGTGGGATACAAGAGAAATAACGTCAAACAAGTGTTTATTTCTCCAATGCTCAGTTTCCATAGCTACAAATGAGAGATTTGACAAGATGATCTAATTTCTAGATGTGTAAGCCCAACAGCAATATGTAAGGCCTCTCAAATAGCCCTTTCAACCTGCTAGTATTATTACAGAATAATCTCTAAAGGAGATTTCCACTTAAATATAATGTACCCAATGTTCCCTATTTAAAATGAATTATTTTGTAATAAAGCATCATCTCCTAAATTATCCATTTCATAACTTTGCATTTTTTGTAGATCTTCTTAAAGTGGGGGAATTCTTGCTCAAAGATTCTTAGCCAAAGAAAAGCTAATATTGCAATTCCATCAGCACTGGGAATAGACTGCTTGTATTTACAAACTTGCTCCACCTTAATACTCAGTTACCTAGCAGATGAGACCTAAGAGATGAGCTGCCAACAGGGATGGACATTAATTTAGAAGCTGGGCAGAACTGGAACTACACTGACGGATGAAAAGCCTATTAAGTAGATTTTGAAACAGTGGCTCCCAGGAGGTGGGAAGACATGCCACACTGAAACCCCATTATCCCTGTGGCTAGAGGGCACAGTTCTTCTATGCAGAGACAGGATCTCTAGGTTTTGCCTTCTCTTTCAATCATAATATCACTCAGTTTGCAAAGTGTTTTTCACACCTGCTTTCTCATTTTTGTTTCCGATCTTCACATCACTCCTGTGAAATAGGTAGACCAAGAATTATTTTATTATAACCATCCTGCAGATAAGGAAACCAAAACTCAGAGAACTTATATGTTACTTTTCCAAAGTGAGATTTATTTATCTTCATCTAATCTGACCCAGAAACACATATGCTATCACTTCAGAGAACTGATTGGCACTATGCTGAAAAAAATTCCACATAATTCTCTTGTTTTTCCTTTTGAGCCTGTTGGCTCTTTGTCTCTGCTTATCTTTGCCAACACTGTCTTCCTGATTAAACAAATCAAGGACTACTTCCCCTATAATTTGTGTACAGCACCTGGTACTGTGCCCACTGGCCTCTGAAGTAAAGAACTGTCATTTTCACATGGACTTAAGACCTGGGAGAATAATTCAGAAAAGTCAAGTAGGACGTACAGATCTCAATTTAATAAGTAATGACAGGAGGCCATTAAAAATAGAATAGGAACAACTGTCGGAACTGGATTAGATCGATTTTGGAGGCACGTGAAGGTGGTTCCAGACCACAGCCAGCATCCATCCGCACCCCATCTTTTCCACAGCTGTCTGAGTCACCATCATCTCTCATTTGGATTCTGTGAGAGCCTCCTAACAGGTTACTCTGCTTCTCCCAGGCGCCCCCTACAGTCTGTTTCCAACTCAGCAGCCCACTGATCCTTTAAAAACAAAGCCATCCAGTCACTTCTCTGCGCAAAAACTTGCAACGGATCCCCACTTCAAGCAGAACAAAAACCAAAGTCCCCAAACTGGCCTACAAGGCCCTAAGTGATATGGACCCATTTCCTTCAGAAACTCCCTCATCGCCTATGACTGTCGCCTTGCTCACTCCACTGCCATCTCTCTGGCCTCTGTGCTCTTCCTCTAAAACTAAAACATGCCAGACATACTCTGCCCCAGGGCTTTTACACTAACTGTTCCCTCTGCCTAGTTCCCCAGCATCTGCTTGGCTAATCCCCTCCCCTCCTTCAAGTCTCAGCTCAATTCTCATCTTCTCAATGAAACCAGCCTATCCTGTAGGTCGCCCAACCACTGCCCACCCGCACCCCTCAGACTGCTCCCTTACCTTTCTCTACCTTTAGTTTCTTTTCATAGTACTTATCCCCTTCTAACAAACCATAAAACTTACTGTACTTATTGTCTGCTTCCCCCCGTCCCCCCTCAGCCCTCTTTCCCCCTTGCTTGTTCCCATGGCAGAATGTACCCAGCTGATATATCCAAAGTACGGAAGCAGTCCCTGGCACATACTAGATATTCATTTTTAAATATTTGCTGAAAGAATGAAATTGAGGGGTGCGTGAAGCTGGGAGGTCTCCCCTTCTTCCAGCTCCCCCTTTCCCCAAACCTCTCTCAAAGTCGTTGACTTAGACTCCACTAGACAGACCTGCTGCAGTCATTAAGGCAAATTATGCTACTTCATATTCTTCCTTGGACTTTGGAGCCATCTTTTTTTTTTTTATTAATTTATGTATTTATTTATTTTTTGGCTGTGTTGGGTCTTCGTTGCTGTGCGAGGGCTTTCTCTAGTTGTGGCAAGTGGGGGCCACTCTTCATCGCGGTGCACGGGCCTCTCACTGTCGCAGCCTCCCTTGCTGCAGAGCACAGGCTCCAGACGCGCAGGCTCAGTAGCTGTGGCTCACAGGCTTAGTTGCTCCGTGGCATGTGGGATCCTCCCAGACCAGGGCTCGAACCCGTGTCCCCTGCATTAGCAGGCAGATTCTCAACCACTGTGCCACATGGGAAGCCCCTGGAGCCATCTTTTTTAAAGAAGGAAACTTTCAGTGGTGCTACACCCTCCATCCTTATTATCATTATGGCCTTACGAGTATGGCCATACTCCTTCACTCTGAACCTACATTAGTCAAAGGCGCCATGGGAATTTAATCCATATCTTATTAGTATCTCTATCCTCATTTATTCTTTGGCATTATTAAGGCCCACACTTTAAACCTATGGACAGATCGATGGGGGCCACAGTTAGAAGTTTATATCAGCTGGGTAGAGCTAGGGTTTTGTCAGGTGAAATCAAAGGCAGGATAAAGTTTTCTCAGTTGTCCTTTCATTGTTTCTTTCTTGTTTTATAGCTTTTTTACCAGGGATCTCCCAGTGTAAGGTCTATCCAGTGATGGGGGCTTCGTCAGAGACTTTTCCCACCACTACCACCTTCGTAACTCCTGGGAAAAAAGGAGAGAAAACTACAAGGATTGATGATTTTTCTAGTCCTCTGAAACAAGGTACAGAATAAGTAGAGGTGAGACAAGAACGGAAAGAAAAAGAAACATTTTCAGTCCCAACACCTGCCTGGGTCTCCTAGAATTTTCCTGGAGGTTGAGAAGTTACACACAGTTTGCATTAGAAAATCACTCCATTTCTTATGGGAAAAAAATCAGCTTCTCTAATAAAGAAGGTCCCAGAAATGTTTGTAGCTTGACACTATTAATAATCCTTCACCTCCACACAAGTGAGCTCACCTTGTAGCCAGATTTGGGGACAGCATAAAGGGTATTGGTGTGGTGGGTAATTCCAGCCATTGTGTGAATAGAGAGGCGACATTTAAACTCTAAGCACTCGTTACAGTGATGACAACAACCAAGAAGCATGTTTTCATCTGCATTGTTTTTACAAAGAGCCCTCCCTAAATTGGCCAGGACTCAAATTCTGTAAGATTTCAGTTTGGGTTACATCCCAGTTCCAACAGGAGAAACATAAATATGAGATTAGTAATAACAAGATGCATATGAGCCATTTGTCCCCAGATTTGGCTTATGACCCCAAAACAATGGCAATTTACCTCTGTCCCTCCTATGCCCCATTAAATCGAGACGAGCATAGGAAAGGTGATTTGCTAATCCCATACAGTATGTGTGTCGGGGCACGAGGACAGAGACCCTGAGAGGGCTGCTGGTGACAGACTCCCTTGCGTAACTTATCTTTCCATGAAAGCAGTGCAAGAATCAATCCTACTTGATCATGGAAAAATTCCAAATCCTAGTAAAGGTGACTCTGGGAAGAGACTGCAAAGGAGGTTAGAGCAGAGCCCATGATGCCTACCCCACTCCTGACTCTGGACTGGAAATTCAGCCTCTGTCTCTGAATCAGGCTGGGCCCCTATTCGTCTTGTGAGCCAGGAGAACTTGAAGTCAAAAGGTCAACCTCTTCCTTCTCTCAAGTTCTCTTTTCTCCTTTTTCTATTCCTCTCTCTCCTTTTAGACACAGATGAGGACCTAGAGAAGAGGCAGAAATGGAGCACTGTGGTCAAATTTCTGATTGCAGTCACCTTGTTGTTTAGTGGAATTGCCATTATAGCGTTCGTCATTTTTGAAGTCCCATGCCCTGTAAGTTTGCTGATGTACTGGGTCCTTGGACTTGATCTATAAAGACCTCCTTCTGTCCCAGAGGCAGGCTGGCCTAATGAGAAAAGCACAGACTTTGGAGTTTGGACACACCTGCCACTCTACACTCACTAGCTGAGTGGCTTTGAGAAAGTTGTTTGCCTTCTCCAATCGCAGCTGCCTCATCTTTAAAATGGGACTAATGATATTTGCCTCTCACGGTGGTTATGAAGTTTAATGGAGATTCTGTGGGAAAGGCTCCTGGCACGTAGAGGTGCTTGCTAAATGCAAGTTCCTTTCCTCTGCTGTACTTGTATATTCTCTAGGGAGGATAGAGCCAATAGGAATGAATATTTTCTTTTTCCTTAGAAGAGATGATTTTCAGGAATTCCCTGGTGGTCCAGTGCTTAGGATTCCATGCTTTCACTGCCAGGCCCGGGTTCGATCCCTGGCTGGGGAACTAAGATCCCATAAGCCGTGTGGCACAGCCAAAAAAACCAAGAGAGATGATTTTCTTTAAATGGCCTGATGTGAGGCTTGGAAGATAATCAGATGCACAGCAGCCACCTGAAGTTAATACCAGTCATTTTCTCCCTTCAGAGTCAATGCCGAGGAGCCAGAGAGCTATGCCAATGCCAGAGGTTGTGGAGAAGGCAAAGAAAGGAAGGCCAGCAACCTGGTGTAGCTGAATCCCAGACTGACTCTCAGCCCAAAAAGGAAAGTGTTCTCTGTATGTCTATTGTCATTTGCCTAGAGAAAATGGGGTTAATATATAAATCCTGGGGGACAGGAAGCTGCTTTAATTATGCAGCAAATGTGGGTAATTCTTTTATGTGTCAAGAAATGGGCAGGTATTTGTACTACTGTTTTCTTAACATCTGCAGGGTCATAATACAATAGGGTACTTATTGAAAATAGCTATTTCTGGGCATCAGATATAATAAATCAGAATGGCTAGAGTGGGACCAGGAATCTTATTTTTAAGATTTTTTTTCACTGGACCACCAGAGAAGTCCCTTTTTTTTTTTTTTTTTTTTTTTAAGATTTTTAACAAGCTCCCTAAGTAGAGGTGGATTTACTGTGAAATTAATGAAGCTTAAACTCAGGACCCAGGGGACCTGCACAAAGGCTTTGTATCCAATTTTGTATTTTTAAAATTTGTATTCTTTTTCTTTAAAAAGGGTCCCTGAAATTGTAAGAGCTTCAGAGCTCACAACCTATGTCTCCATCCCTGCCCCTGGGTAACTCTGACATACAACACAGTTCAGGAACCACCACACTTGAACACAGCCTGAATACTTGGCAAAGCACCTTCTTTCTTCCCTGCCCTGGGGATTCCTGGCAGGATTATAAATCCATATTGCACTTTAGTGTGTAAGTCAGACACCACACCACTGGCTCAGCATGGCTGCTTTAAATAGTTTTCCCACCAGGAATGGACGCAGCCTTCGAATACAAGAAAGTGATGGGTGCCTTCTCTACATCTAAAAACCCACTGAAGCAAAGAGATGAGGTCTCAAATACTTTTTTAAATTAAAGAAGGTGGCCACTTCTGTAGAATTACAGCACTGAGAATGGGTCTCAAAGATTATATAGTCCAGGATGGGACACACTCTTTAGTGCCATGTCAACCACACATATCAACAATCAAGCAGAGGACTTCCCTGGTGGCGCACTGGTTAAGAATCCTCCTGCCAATGCAGGGGACACGGGTTCGATCCCTGGTCTGGGAAGATCCCACATGCCGCGGAGCAACTAAGCCTGTGTGCCACAACTACTGAGCCTGCGCTCTACAGCCCGTGAGCCGCAACTACTGAGCCCATGTGCTGCAACTACTGAAGCCTACACACCTAGAGCCATGCTCCACAACAAGAGAAGCGACCACAATGAGAAGCCCGCGCAGCGCAACTAAGAGTAGCCCCCGCTCGCCGCAACTAGAGAAAGCCCGTGTGCAGCAACGAAGACCTAATGCAGCCAAATAATAATAATGATAATAATAATAATCAAGCAGAGTGCAACTAGAAGATGAATACATTCCAGAGGTCTAATGCACAGCATAGCGATTATAGTCACCATATTGTATACTTCAAAACTGCTAAGAGACTAGATGTTTTACATTCTCACCACAAAAAGCAATGATAATTATGTGACGTGATGGGATGTTAGCTAAAGCTACCGTGGTAATCACAATGCAATTTATAAATGCATCAAATCAACACATTGGACACCTTAAACTTACACAATGTTATATGAAAATTAAATCTCAATTTTAAAAAATCAAGCATGGCACTCTTTCCACCCAGGCATGGCATCAATCTTTTTTATTACAGTGCTTTAGGTATCCAATGCCAACTTATTTGTCATCTCTGGTCTAGGTTAATATTTTCTATAATCCTGTTTCTGCCAATGTTAGATGATGAGCCCATGTAAATTAGTATAATTCTATAATTGGGTGTATTTTTAGTTCTTTAATCCAATCAACATTATCATTTCTACTGAACATTGAAAGAAATAGGCCTGAAGGGGACTAAAAAGTCTAGTCCAGAATTAGAAGAAGCCATGTAACAGCAACTCTGATTGAATTTCTCCCATGAACAAAATAAGCTACTAAATGATAAAGGAATTAATTTTAAAAAAGAAATTTTATACACACTGCCTCATTTGAGCCTCATAAAAATCCTGGGAAGTAGCTAGGGCAGGTATCTACATCTTACTGATATTTAAACTAAGGCTTAGAAAGGTTATTGACTTTCCCATGGTCACACAGCTAGTGGAAACAGAACTAAAATTCAGGTCTTTTAATTCCTATACTGGATTTATTGGCTTATTCATCTCTTCCACAAAATTTTACTGAAAGCCTTCTATGTGCCAAGTTCCCTGCCTTCAAGAGGCTTAGAGTCTATGTTCATAACAGTTAAGCATTTAGAAAGTACATACAAAATCAGATGGGACACGGTATAATGAGAGTGGAATGGGATTAGTAAAAAATATTTGGTCCACATTGACCCAGATCTTTGCCCCTTCTCAAACAGAGTGAGATTGTTTGGGCCTGATTCCAGGAATGAAGTAGAATCCCTGTGCATCTGGGATCCAAAGTAACTGCACATCCAGGGCCCTTTCCATTCAAGGCAAATCGGTCAAAAAGGGATGGCTGGGCTGTTTACTAGGAGGTTATTGGTTCCAACAAACTGTAGGTTCTCATACATAAGTGCACCTTGCTGATACTTTCTCAGTGTAAAGCACAATAACTTTTCCTAGAATTGATGGGGAACAAAGGCGAAATGATGTGAACTTGGAGTTACACGGGGTTTTGTACTAAGCTATCTCTTTGTTGGTACATTAAGAAATACCCATTTGCATCCTTCTTTATCTTTCATATTTCCTTTCAATCTCTAGGTTGGACAAGATGCTCCCAAATCATCAAGCCCCAAGAAAGCTGCAGAGATCACTGTGGTCCACGAGACATACTTCTGAAAAGTTCTGCTCCGCCTCACACACTGAATGAAAGATACTACATTGTCTTCTCCCTACTATGAATTAGTATGGGCAGATTCTTGCCAATTTTACCCTCGTATCTTCAGCAGGGACATTACGGTCAGACAGTAATGCCAGGCCAATGAGGGGGAAGCCTGGGCTCCAGAGTTACTCTCATGCCTTTGCTACTGACTTAGCCACAAGCCTCTGAAATTAACTTGGTAATCCCACAAAAAATGGATATTTTTTTCATCCCATCAAATGAAAACAAAAAGTCTTCCCTCTAAGCACTATGAATGGACCCATTACTCTCTTTGACAAAAGGTTTAAACACAGCCTCCAAGGAACTGAGCAAAGCAGCCCTTGGTGTGGCACATTCACCAAGTCCTCTATTGTCCTCTCTGCTGACCTCACGCGCACTGGCTCTCAGCCGGCTGAGGGTGGGGGCTCCTGTTTTCCCAGGCTGGCATTCATAGGGCTTTATGACTTAGCCTCTGCCACTACATGCAGCTCTCCACACACTGGGGAAGGGAACGTGACCCTAAGCGTTCCAAAAGTCCTCCTCGTGACTCATCCCCAAAGCGCTTAGGGACTGCATACAAATAGGATCCAGACTGGGAATTCCCTGGTGGTCTAGTAGTTAGGACTCGGCACTTTCACTGCTGTGGCCTGGGTTCAATCCCTGGTCGGGGAACTGAGATCCTGCAAGCTGTGCAACGCAACCAAAAGACAAAAACAAACAAACAAAACCAAATAGGATCCAGACAAGGTCTGCTGATAACCCAGAATTCCTGAAGTTGGTCTGACATTATACCTTACCATCACGGTGAGCTGCAGACATTCTGAACAAGGATTCCAGAGCAACATGATTATGTGCTCTTTCTCACAGAGGCACGGCTATAAGTCAAGTCTGACTTACTTAAGTAAGAGTTTGGTGAGAAAGTGAAACAGCTGGTTTTTATTTTAATACTCAATGCAATATTTTATTGTATTTCTTAGCTGTGGTTTCTTCCTTTCCCTTACCTCAGCTAAGAGATAGTTTAAGAAAGGCTCAGTTTATAGAATTTATTATGAAATTAGATTTTCATTTATACATTGTAATTTTTCATAAAACTCAAAACTATGGATTACAATGCATACGACTTTTGACAACGAAACGAGACACCTACAATCTATTTTGTGTATTAAAGAATATTCTACTTGTTTTACCATTATAAATTGTCTTATTTGAGAAATTTTCTAAACATGTTAAGAAAAAAACTGTCAATATATCAATAGTTTCAATGTTAAGCTAATTGAGTATTACCTAACAACGAATTTTTGCAACAACTAATCTTTTTTTTAAATTATTTATTTATTTATATTTTATTTTTAGCTGCATTGGGTCTTCATTGCGGTGCACAGGCTTCTCACCGTGGTGGCTTCTCTTGTTGCAGAGCATGGGCTCTAGGCACGCGAGATCACTAGTTGTGGCTCGTGGGCTCTAGAGCGCAGGCTCGGTAGCTGTGGCACACGGGCTTAGTTGCTCCGCGGCATGTGGGATCTTCCCAGACCAGGGCTTGAACCCATGTTTCCTGCATTGGCAGGCGGATTCTTAACCACTGCGCCACCAGGGAAGTCCCCAACTAATCTTACAAATTCAAAATTACTACTCAAACCTGTGTTCTAAAAACTGCATTTTGGAAATGTTTTTATTATGATGGTGGCATGAAACAGCTGACCTTAAAACAGAGCTTCAGTGAAAAAGGGACTGGCATGAGGGATACAAAGGGTGTTGTCCTGATTCTTTTCATGCGTCTGAAACCATTCCATTTCATTTTGGTGAAATGTGCCTGTTCCTAATTGTTTTCTTAATTCTCTGGTAACAACAACAACATATACAAATCATATCCTCCTTTCTTTCACTTTAAGTACTGTCAAAAAAAGGTACAACATCTAGCCTTAAGCCCTGATTTGATATTCAAGCTGACCCTAGAAGAGATGGAACCAAGCAAGGATGATGATAGTTTTCAAGGAAGCCCTAGAGATCCTCTAGGTGCCCTAAAGTTCCACAGAGCACACTTTGAAAATATGCTAGGCGGAGAGGAAAGACCACTGAGGCTGGCATTTGAATAAATGAGTATCACCCTCCACTGATTCACAGCATCACCTCCAGTTTATCCTGCCATCTGTGGCTCAGTCTAACCATGAAATAGGGAGAAAAAACCCCGCTCCTTCTCAAGACCACTAGGGAGGATGATTAAACACATTCCATACTTAAAGCTCTTGGTCTAGGACTGATACCTACATTCATCCCCACCTTCCCAGGCTTTATCCACCAGAGAATGTCCTTTCCTTTAATCCAGAAACAGGAGATAAAACCTGTGGCAGAGTCTACACTCATTAGCTCTACTGCAAGAATATAATTTGGGGGGCTTCCCTGGTGGCGCAGTGGTTGAGAATCTGCCTGCTAATGCGGGAGACACGGGTTCGAGCCCTGGTCTGGGAAGATCCCACATGCCACGGAGCAGCTGGGCCCGTGAGCCACAGCTGCTGAGCCTGCGCGTCTGGAGCCTGTGCCCCGCAACGGGAGGGGCCGCGATAGTGAAAGGCCCGCGCACCGCGATGAAGAGCGGTCCCCACACCGCGATGAAGAGTGGCCCCCACTTGCCGCAACTAGAGAAAGCCCTCGCACGAACCGAAGATCCAGCACAGCCAAAAATAAATAAATAAATAAATAAAATTAAAAAAAAAAAAAAAAAGTAATTGTGTAAGGTTTTAAAAATATATATATATAATTTGGGTAAACATGTACAGTGACTTTTCTTTATAGAGATTCACCGATGGAATGGAAATTGTTTATTTTGCTTTGGGGACTTGTTTCACCAGCCAAAGCAAGGTCCTTTTGAGGATTTTCTGACTCCCTAATCAGTTAACAATTTTCAATACCGTATTCTCTTACCAGTGGAGATCTTTGAAAACTAAAAGATAAGAGAGAGCGCGGAAGGGAAGGGAGAACTCCCACGTGGACCTTGGGAAGTGACCTTTATTGTTTTTTTCCCTACAGGCATCCTCTTTATTTATTTATTCATTCATCTTTATTGGAGTATAAATGCTTTACAATGTTGTTAGTTTCTGCTGTACAACAAAGTGAATCAGCTACATGTATACATATAACACCATATCTCCTCCCTCTTGTGTCTCCCTCCCACTCTCCCTATCCCACCCCTCTAGGTGGTCACAAAGCACCGAGCTGATCTCCCTGTGCTATGCGGCTGCTTCCCACCAGTCATCCATTTTACATTTGGTAGTGTATATATGTCAGTGCTACTCTCTCACTTTGTCCCAGCTTGCCCTGCCCTGTGTCCTCAAGTCCGTTCTCTGCAGATCACTTCACAGCAGGGCACAATACTCCCTGTCACCACTATAGACTGAGCTATAGACTCAACTTGATAAAACGCCATTTCTGTGGGGAGCCAATTATTCCTCTGGGAAGTGACTAGTCAGCAAGGTTTTTAACTGCAAATTCTTTCTCATTAAGTTACCACACCTTGTTTTTCTGATTATTAAAGTACATCCTCATTATCAAAATGTTTAGAAAATACTGGAAAGTGAAAAGAATAAAAACAAAATTATAGCTAATCCTTCTTCCCAGAGATAACCACTATTAACACTTTGATGTATCTCTTTACAGATTATAAATATATACACATATACATAAAAAAGATATATATGTTACACAAACACCACCATACTCTTCATACCATTTTAAACCTGTCTCCCTCTTTTGGCTAATACATTACTACCATATTTCCAGTTAGCACAAGTATGAAGTTGTGTTTTTTTCAAGTCTTAGGCTGGAGAGGACTGAAAGTCATTCTACCTTTTTTAAGAGTCTGAGTCACCCCAATACTTTTTTTTTTTTTTTTAGTAAATTTATTTATTTATTTATTTATTTTCGGCTGTGTTGGGTCTTCGTTTCTGTGCAAGGGCTTTCTCTAGTTGCAGTGAGCGGGGGCCACCCTTCATCGCAGTTCGCGGGCCTCTCACTGTCGCGGCCTCTCTTGTTGCGGAGCACAGGCTCCAGACGCCCAGGCTCAGTAGTTGTGGCTCACGGGCCCCGTTGCTCCGCAGCATGTGGGATCGTCCCAGACCAGGGCTCGAACCCGTGTCCCCTGCATTGGCAGGCAGATTCTCAACCACTGCGCCACCAGGGAAGCCCCACCCCAATACTTTTTGATAGGCCCAAAGATTAAAGGAGGTAGTTGCTTAGGACAGAGAAAGCACATTCACAGACACCTGCAATTTAAACTTCTGATGGTATTACAAAATGACATTCAGTAAATAGTTGTATTTGTGCATGTGTTAAAAGCATGACTTTATTCAAAGGAAGCACTTAAAATACAGAATTTTATATTTCTGTTTTGCCATTTCTTCATTTTTTAAGATCTACCTGTGATTTCAACAATCAAAGTGACCGGGCTTCCCTGGTGGCGCAGTGGTTAGGAATCCACCTGCCAATGCAGGGGACACGGGTTTGAGCCCTGGTCTAGGAAGATCCCACATGCCGTGGAGCAACTAAGCCCGCGAGCCACAACTACTGAGCCCACATGCCACAACTACTCAGCCCGCGTGCCTAGAGCCCATGCTCCGCAACAAGATAAGCACCGCAGTGAGAAGCCCGCGCACTGCAATGAAGAGTAGCCCCCGCTCGCCACAACTAGAGAAAGCCCGCACGCAGCAACGAAGACCCAACACGGCCAAAAATAAATAAATAAAATTAAAAAAAAAAAAAATCAAAGTGACCTAGGCCTCTCTGGGTCTCTGACAGGCCTGAGCAGGCTGCCAGTATCCCTCTTTCTCTGCACACCCAGGCTAGTGCAAGGGGTTACTAACCAGAGAGGGACCTAAGGTGGTTCTAGCCCTACACGTTTTTCTCCCCACCCCTCCCTCCCTCCCTCTTATTTTGGAGACTCTTTAAGCACAGTCCAGTAGATTCTGACCTAGAGCACTTTTCCTACATTATGTCCCAAACTAGCCATTTTCCAAGGAAGAGTTGCTATGTGTACTTAGGACTAGCAGTCAGGAGCCCTTCTTTGTTTTGCCCTGTTCAGGCTGATGGTCTTATGGGCCTTCCTCCCCTTACACTCTGATCCTCCCCTCCTGCCTCCACTCTTCCCCTGCATTCTCAGAAAGGATTCCTTTCCCAGAGTTCACACCTGGCCCTCATGCTGCCTCAAGTTGCTCTTTTTATGTATACTTCCTAGTTCTTCTGCTTGAAGCCTGTCCCGTCTGTGTTAACTTTTATTTCTCTACATTACTTTGTATTCAACAAAGCACCATGCTCATAGTAGACATTCAAAGAAATTACTGATGATGTCATACCACTAAATGGATAGCTGAGGGTAGCATAACTGACTTTCTAGAAGAAAATGAGGTAACCTTTACTTTTACATCAAAGTTGCTATTGGTTACCGGGGGCATGCAAACCAACGAGGGCCCAACCTGCAACTGTTGGTAACACTTGAATTCATCTCTCTAGACTTACATTGTTTTCTCTCATGTTTCTTTGTCTCTTCATCTTTCTCTTCCTGCTCCTTATTCCAATGCTTTTCTTTTTCCAACACTTTTTTCCTTTCCTTCTTTTTCTTTCCCTTTTTCACTGACCCGACTTGCCAGTGATCCAATACAAAAAAATTTCTCTTAATCTGTAATCCTTGAATCCATGTCTATAGGACATAAATTTCAATCTCCAGAAGGCTTTTCACAGGCTGACCCTCCTTTACTTGGTGCACCTCGGTCTGTAGTACAAAAACTTTCACCAGGCTCTTATGAATTTGCGCCACCCAGTGGCTAAAGTTGCTAAAGTCATCCGCTGAAAAAAGCAGTGCATATAAATAATTAAATATAAACAAATGTGAAGCCTGTAATACTGCTCCAAAGGAAAAAAAATAATTCATAGCAGTCAAATTTTGTCCTATTTTAAAGTCTATTTTCTAACACTTGAAATAGGGTGGTAAAGAACATGTTTAGGGGTACACTGTCATGGTCTCCACAGAATAAGATGATGCCCACAAGATTCGACAAGGATTTATTCAGGTCACTTCTGCTCCCTAATGTACTGGAAAAGAAGAATAAACAGCACAGGTTATAGGGTAAAGTCTTTACTGCTCTCTTGAGGAATCAAACATCCAACGTGAGAGACACTATTTTGAATACTTATAAACTATACATGTGATAATACCAGCAGTTTAATTTATTTCTTCTACAATGAACTTTTTTGGACATGTCTATGTCTAGGACATATGCCAAGGAGTAGCATTCATGGGTTGGAGGGTACATACACCATCAACTTTGCTAGACTGCATAGAGTCCTCCAAACTGGTTGTCACAAATACATTCTCACCAGCAGTAAAGAGAGTCCCTATAGTTCCACCTCCTCCCTAACTTGGAAATCTCAGACTTTAAAATTTTTGCCAGTCTGATGGCTATGAAGTAGTACGTCATTGTTGCTCCTATGTGCATTTTCCTGCTTAATGGTGAGGTTGAGCATCTTTCTATATATTTATTTGCCTTCAGGTTTTCTCTTGCTTGCTTATAACCGCTCCCTTTTTTTCTATTGTGTTGTTAGCCTTTTTTATTGAGTTGTAGAAGTCCTGTACTCCTGGCGATATTCCTGAATACTAATCCTCTGTCTTTGAAACATTTACAATCAAAAGTATATTTCTCATATAAAACGTATTCCTCAAAGCTGATTTACACATAAATAAACACCTGCCAGGCTCTGAAGCTCTGGGAGTGCCTTTTGGCTCCAAGATTCTGTTTTCATTTTGACTTCTATGGCTAAAAAGCTATTGGACTTATGTTTCAAAGTCCCAGGAAACTGAACATATTCCTTAGAAGGACTTCAAGGACTGCCACCTTGAAGGACTCTGCTTTGTCAACACATACGTGACAAAATAAGGTAGCTGGGTTGTCAGCCTGTTCCAACCCTATTCAATTCTTTATGGCAGGAAGAGAAATGAGCAGCTCTCAAAAAACTGCTAGTATCTGTTATTGTCTTATTCTGAAATTAAAACAGCGAAGTAATACACAGGTTCAATTTCAGAGTGATTTATTCTGATATTGCTTTCCTAAGCATTTATAATGACTCCATGGTGTTGAAAAGAAGTGCAACCTGTAGCAATATCTAAACTCCTGGGCCTATTTTCCAGCTCTCCAGAGTAAGCCATAAAGTACCTTTGCCTAACATATTTATTTGTCTAAGCACAGGGAAGATGAACTTTGGCAGAATAGACAGCCCATGTGCCAGAGCAGCATCGCAATAGAGATTTCTGTCTGGCCTCCTCTCCTTTCTGCTGTGGTATCACTGTTTACCCTTTTAGCTCCCTCCTTCCCATCTAAAGGAAATCATCTGATTCCCGTATCTATACTTTCCATGAAATCCTTTCACTCCAACATACTTGTTCTTCCTGGTGGATTAATTTTAAGCCTTTTATCCCTAACTGTAGATAATAATAAGAGCTAACACATAAAGCACATCTACCATGTACAATAATAAAAGTTTTGTCTCCTGCTAAATTAACTCTGGGAAACAGGTAGGCCAGGGAGCATCTCACGGGTCTGAACTACCACAGCCCCTGAATCTGTCTTGCACAGTAGCCTTGCACAGTAGCTGTTTTTAGTGCCAAGTTGGGAGACAACACTGCTGTGTCATTTTGAAGAGTGTGCTCATGTGTGTGTGAGCGCATGATTAAATAGTAAAGGGCTTCAGAGAAAACTGCTGTCCTTGGCATGATTATAGATTCCAGAATATTAGTTAAGTGAGTAAACACTAAAAAATGTGTTTGGCTGTGTAAAAATAACCAGTTACAGCCATTTATGTAAACAGCTTAACATTTAAGGCCTGATTATCATGCAGCACAATAACAATTACATATATCATTAAATATGCATCAGATTAACCTTGTAAGTTTTATTCGATTACAATAGCACTCTATAGAACAGTCTTACAGTTAATTGCTCATAATGCATAAGTCTGTTCACTATTTACATCAATTAAATGAGACAGAGCTCCTGAGCGTGTCCCACATTTATTTGACGTAAGCCTGGATTATTCATCCTTGATTGCAACTATGCATTTGCCCTATGACCTGTGAGATAATGTACACTCTTTAGTTTTGTATAGTGAGGAAGGTGCTAAAGAAGCAGGTAGCAAAAGAAAATTCTGTTTAATTTGGTGTTTTGGAAGCCTACAGGTTTCCAGTAGATAGTTCTTGGTTAAAATAATGAAAATATTCCAATGCTGAGCACTGGCCAACCTAGCCTAGAACACTTCTAAGCAAGCCCCAAGGTCATACTGTGAAGCACTTCTAGAATTAAAATTAAAACTACATTATAATTTATTTGACTCCCACCATGAACTAGGTACTACACATAGATCATCACATCCTTATAAAACTCTTATAAATTAGGTATTATTATTTTCATTTTACGTATGAGGAGAAAAGAGACACAGAAAGATAATAGTTTGCTAAATTCTTGAAGGTAGTTAGGATTCAAATTCGGGAAAGGCTTCAAAGTACATACTTTTTCAATTATATTAAACTGGGCCAGGTTTCTTACAATTCATATTTCAAACACTTACTAGGCACTTGTTGGTTGCAAAAGAGTATAGACTGCCTGTCATCAAATGATGCAAAATACTTTAGGAGCCTGTTTTGAAGGTCAAAAGGTGGAGGCCTCGTTCATCAGGCTGAAAGGCATGCAGCCAGGCTGCCCAGCAGGCATTTAAAACTTTCCTGATAAACAGGAGTCACTCAGCAACAATACATTCCTGGTTCACCTAACTTTTAGATTCTACCCCAAGCCTGCTGTTTCAACAGAAAGACATCCTGCGCTTTGTGGAGATCAAAAAGAAGTCAGTGAGGGAATTCTCTGGCAGTCCAGTGGTTAGGACTCAGCACTCTCACTGCCGGGGCCCGGGTTCGATCCCTGGTCGGGGAACTAAGATCCCACAAGCCGTGCGGTGCGGCCAAAAAGAGAAAAGTCAGTAAGGTGAGGAAGAGGCAGAGGAGATGGGTAGCAAAGGGCTGGATTCATGAAAATTTGGCATAATGGCCATGGCATTATGAAAATCCTAATACTTGCTAACTTTTCACTTTGAATAGCCAGAGGGAGTTTATTAGTTACATTTGGACAGACCTGATTTTAATTCTGGCTGTACTACCTAGTAACTGAATGACTTAGGGCAAGTGGTTTTACCTCTCGGAGCCTCGTTTTTCCTTATCTGTAAAATGGGATGCAGTAAGGTCCTTTAGCAGAATTTCTCCCCCTCTTGTTCATCTCTGAGATGTTTAGGGCCCTCTTACTTATGCAGAAGCACTCCAGTCAAGCCACTGTGTGGAGAAATAGCTATATGTAGACCTTACATTTCTTTAAGTAGCTTAGCAAGAGTACTTCAACCCTTCCTCTGCAGACTGGTCATGGTTGAGGTTGATCAAGTTAAAAGAGCAATCTAGGAAACTCCTGGAAAGAAAAGAATTGATTTCCTATCTCCTTTGACTAGGGTGGCCACAAAAGGAGAAAGATATGGAGGGGGTAGGGAGCGAATGGGGACAAGAGGATGGCAATGCTTCTGTATGCAAGAGACAGCAACAGAGGCTGAGGAGGCTGGAACCAGTCCTGAGCTGGGCCATGGTGGACCCTGGGCTTCTGTGAAAGTGCCTTAGTGTGTGAACTCAAGAGGCTGAGCCCTAAGAGCTGCAATCCTTGAGGCTCAGGCCTTTTGTGCCATGAAGCCCTCTCTACTGAGTGCATCCCAGGAAACTCCTTGCCTTTAAGAGACCCTGTAATTGGCAAAGCAAAGGGCTCTGCTCCCAGACATAAATCTCTGGCTAATTTACATTGACTGGGGTTACCTTAGAGTTTAAAGGGGAGGAAGTTGAAACCTAGAAGGCATGGCTAGACTTTTAGACTTTTTGTTTTTATCTATTTGTATACCAAGGGGCTTCCCTGGTGGCGCAGTGGTTAAGAATCCGCCTGCCAATGCAGGGGACATGGGTTCGATTCCCTGGTCTGGGAAGATCCCACATGTCGTGGAGCAACAAAGCCCGTGCGCCACAACTACTGAGCCTGCGCTCTAGAGCCCGCGAGCCACAACTACTGAGCCCATGTGCCACAACTACTGAAGCCCACATGCCTAGAGCCCATGCTCTGCAACAAGATAAGCCACTGCAATGAGAAGCCCGCACACCAAAAGGAAGAGTAGCCTCCGCTCGCCACAACTAGAGAAAGCCCGCGCTCAGTAACGAAGACCCAACACAGCCAAAAATAAATAAATAAATTTTAAAAATAAATTAATTAAAAAAATTTTTTTAATGTAAAAATATTTGTATACCAAACTACAAAGAACCACTTCAGATACAGGAAAACTAAATATTAGACGAGGTAAAGTTTATAAAGTCTTTCAGTACTCAGGACATAGTAAGTAACTAGAAATGGCAGATAGTCATTTCCACTGGGAGGAAGGCTCAGAAACTGCACTTCTGGTTCTAACCACAGCAGCTAAGCAGCTGAAGGGGAGCCTGTGGGGATATCTGGACACAATCAATGGCAGCCACATTATAGAGCCTGGACATCTTCTCTTTTCCTTGCCTGAGTGACTTCATCCATACCTTTGCCTTTACCTGCTCATTTTGCAAGTATCTGTCCAGGATGCACTTCTGGGCACTGAGGTTACAAAGAAGACACACATCCAAAGAAACAATTCTAATATGGTTATAACATTTTAGCCCTGACCTCTCCTCTCCTCTGAGCTCTAAATTCATTTATGTCATTTCCACTCAGATTGCAAAACAGGTATCTGAGACAGACCTTTAATTTCTCCTCCAGATTTGCCTGATGCCACCACATTGCTGAAGGCAAAAACCCAGAAAAGCACTGCCTAATCACTGTTACCCTTACCCTCACTGTGCATTTTCATTTCTCCACATCTTTCTTAAGCACAATGAATGACTAAATTGGGGCTTAGAATTCTAATGAGGGCCTAACATCAATTGAAGAGGAAGGGAAATTTCCAGGTGCTTGAATGCTGTGTTTTTAATGAATAGATCCCAGTATTATGTGGGACTGTTTTTCCACAACAGTACAACACTGATGACTCATATTCAGTTTGTTGACAATCGTGACGTCCAGATCTGGATATATGCCCTAGCCAGACTCAAAAACTTTCAGTTTAGATGAGAAAGACATGAAGATAAGTCCTAAAGGTTTGACCCCATTTTCTGTTTGTGGAGGTGAAGGTATTGTACAGGTGTAGCTGAAACATCAATGTTCATAAACTACCTGTTGAACAACTGCTGGACGATTAATGATTTAAAGGGCAATTTTTATGTTTCTACTATCTATTCTCCACACAACTGCCAGAGTGATCCTTTTAAAACAAATCTGATTATTCTTTTGCTCTCAACCCTTCCATGGTATTCTATCACATTCTAATAAAATCTAAAGTCCCACATGGCTTACCAGATACACAATCTGGCTTCTGCCTGTTACCCAACTTACTGCTTTAATTTGCTGTGCTACAGCCTCACTGCTCTCCTTGCTTCTTCTCCAACATGCCAAGCAGTCGGGCTATTTTAATTGCCATTTCTTTTCTCCTGGAACAGTTTCTCTCTAGAAATCCACACAGCTGCCTCCCTCATTTAATGATTAGATTTCTGCTTACAATTAAGAGGACATCCTTGTCTACCCCATCTAATGAAGCATCCCCTTTCTCCTAATTTTTTAAAAAACTTGCCACATTACTGGGCATTAGCTATTATTTAGTAATATATTATTAAATAATATATTACTTATTATTGCTTAATGTCAATCTGTCCCCTTATTATGAGACAGAAACTTTGTTTTATTCACAGCTGAATTCCCAGCACCTAGAACACTCTTCTCATCAAATATTTGATAAGTGAACAGATTTTCAGAATACATCAAATGTAAAACTCCTCTAAATTTATTGACATGAAGCATAGAAAAATATCTAGAAGAATGTATAGCAAAATGTTAACTATCATGGTGGGAGCTGGTTTTCACATTATTTTTGCTCATGCAAATATTCTTTTTTTTTTTAGTATGAACTTGTATGACTCAGATACTAAAAAATGAGTAAAGAGGCCACACATGCATAAAGTGTAAATGATTTCTATAAGAGGTTGGGCAAATTTATGAAAGAAAGACTTCTAAATAGATGTATTAGCATGATGGTTAAGCTAAACTACTGTTTGAATCCCCTTCCCCAACACGGTCTAGCAGTGTGATCCCAAGTTGTTCACAAGGCAGAGTCTAAAGGTTTTCACCTGGAAAATGGGGACGATAATCATTCGTGTCTACACCATAAGGTTGTTTTTGAAGATGAAACGGTACCATGTATGTAACCTCCTTTGTACAATGCCTGGCATGCAGAAAATACTCGACAAATGGCAGCTATTATAATAATTAGTAGTAACAAGAGATGTTGGGACATACCTAGCCCTCAAGATTGACATCAGAGTGGACCACCACATCCTCTCATCATTGCGCCTCAATCTGGGCCCCTGAAGCCCAAAGAGGGGATGGTTCTCTCCAAAGAAGGTAATTTCGACGTTCCAGAAGCATCTGAATCAAACGTACCCTGTGAACCCTTAAACCATTCAGGCAGTCTGGTTAATCCATGAGCAGCACTGCAGGACCCGGCTTCGAGAGGCGACCACCGCTCGGCGTCCTTGGGCCCAGTCCCTTAGCCTCGATTTTGTTCGAGGCTGCAACAGAGGTGAGGGGTGGGAATGTTAGAAAACACAAAAGCGGGGCAGTACCGGCCCGCTCCAGCTCACCGCACTCTGGAGCGGTTCAAACAGCACCATGCACCGGCAAGCCTGCGGCAACCAGCAACGCGCCCCCAGGGAAAAATGATTACTGGTCCGACTCAAAACTCAGACAAGCTGCTCAAAGGCCCAACCTCCAAGACCTCCGCCAGAAGCCAGACGCTAGAGCGCGGCTATGGCCGGGTCGGGGACCGAGGGAGGGGCGGCCGTGGATGCGCGGCACGCGGCGAGGCCGCGACGGCCGGGGCGGGGACTGGGCGGAGGCGACGAGCGCGCTGCCCGCTCTCGCCTACGCCGCGCGGGAGCGAGCACGCAAGCCTAGGGCGCGCGCGCCGCTGGCGTTTCCTCGGCGCGGAGGAGGGGAACGAAATAAGGTGAGGCACGAGGCGCTGCGGGGCGGACGGCGGCGGGGCGCGAGCCCCTGTCTCGGGACAAGGGGAAGGCGGGGATCGTGAGGTGCGGCGGGGTTGGGGGCGGACTGCGGGCCCCGGCGGCGTCGGCGGCGAGGAGGGCGAGGGGGGCGAGGGGGCGGGCGGCGCGAGGCGCGGGCCACGCCGCGCAGTGGGGGAGGGCGGCGTGGGGCGGGCCTGAGCCCTGGGGCCCCGCCCCTTCGCCGCCTGACGCGCCCCGCCCCCTGGGCGGCCCCGCTGGGTCCCAGCCTGGGTATTCCTGTCTCTGCTGCAGGGGAACACGAAATCCCGCTCTTAGCAGACCCTGGTTGACGTTACCCCTTGTTTTCAAGTAGGCCTTCCAAGTAGATATTTCGGGTCTGTTTTAGAGGTGAGGTGGTCTGAGGCTCCAGTAGAATGACTTGCCCGAGATCACACGGTTAATAAGGAACGAAGTGAGGCTTCGAATCTTGTCCGCAAAACTCCCAAGCGTGTGCCTGTCCTCTGCACCACATCGAATGCTCTTCACGTTCCTTCCCTCCTCCTCCCAGTAACTTCTTGGAATTTGGCAAATGTTAATGTGGAACTAGCATCCATCCTTTCATGGATGTTAGCGTCAGAAATGTCTCTTGTGTGAAGAGGAAAAAAGAAGATTCCGCTTATTGCAATATTGCGCTTACAACGTGGAGTGTGTATGAGACTGTATACATCCTTTACTTGACCATCTCTACTAACCTCTGTTGAAGTGACGCTGCTGTTCACTAACTGTAGGACATTGTGCAAGTGACAGTCTTTCAGAGGTTCCTTTCCCTTCTTGAAAAAGCAGCATGCCTCAGAAGGTTGTAAGGATTCAGAGACAATCCACAGACAGTGATACCACAGTACCTGGCATATGAGAAATATTCAGTAAATGGCCATTATTTCATTATTGAGTGCATAATACCCCTTACTAAGCACACTTCTTGAAACTCATTTTCCTGGGACCAGAGCAGAGGGATAACCACTCAGGTTCATCCTGGAAAAGACAAGTTCATTGACAGTTTTATGTGGGTGTCCCATACAGTTAATGATGAATTATTCCCCAAGCAAAAACTATCAGGTGAAAGAAGTCACTGCAGGAGAACTAAAGATGAACTAACCTTTTTGTAGAATTAACATTTGTCCACTACATTTGTGTTTATTGAGTTCTTTCTTCTTGGCACTGTGCTTGGTACTTTAAGACATACAAATTTGTATTTGATGTATTCCCTGCTTTCATTTAGTCTAGAAATGGGGAAAACACGCATTCAGAAGTGATTCTCACAAAGTGGAATGTGAAAAATGCCAAAAAAAAAGATAGATAAAAAGATATGGGAGTATAGAGGGAGGAGGGATGTTTTCATGGCTTAGTGTGAAATATGAGTTCATTTATGTCTTCAAAAAGATAACTTTGTATATAGTACATACCTATTAAATAGCTGTTCAAAGAATAAATTAGTGAACAAAATGTACGTTGTAATAGATAGGATTCCTTAGTTTTCTAGTTATAGACGTTCATTCAGATTAAAGTATTACTGGAAAGATAGAGAAATGAGAAAAAACAAACAAACCAACCTAAACCATTGGGCTACCCTTGGGGATGGGTATCTCAAGAGCCAGATCTCTCGGACCAGATTCTTTGGCTAGTGAATGAGCTCTAATCTGCCCTCTGTCCTTGGATACCTTACTCAAGATTCAGCTTTCGGTAAGAACAGATCTGGTTGCTTTAGCTGCTGTGGGGCTGGGGGATGGAGTACTGGGATTCGCAACCCCACGAAAGCCATATGAAATGTGGGAGAGTCAGTTTCCCAAAGGAAGGGGGGGCTAAGGAGAAAAGTGAGGCCGGGCAGAGAAAATCAGTTGTTTATTAGAGATATGTAGCCTTTGTAGAGGACTTATTATGGGCCGGGCACTATGGTACATTATCTGTGTGGATTTTGATATTTAATCTTCGACAACTCTAGAAGGTAGATATGATTGTATCATATCCATTTTACAGAGAAGGGAACAAGCTTGTAGAGATAAACTAATTTGCTTAGCCTTACAAAGCTAGGATGTGGTACAGTTGAGTAAGTTGCATTATGTTCTCTTTATCTTGTCCCTTTACAGTATTTCCTCATCCACGTGCCACTTTTGTTTGTTTATAGGGGGGGTCGTCAGCTTTGGTGTCTGTGTTGGCCAGTTCTGAAATCTCCTTGAAGGAGCCCTACATTGAGGAAGATCAAAGCAGCAGTCTTTGCCAACTGGGGAATGGACCGTTTGAGTTCCTTTAGCAGTAAGTACCATGGGAACAAGTCCCAGGTGAATATTAATAGCAAACTGAAGTGGAAATTGATCAAAGAAGAAAAATAAACACTTTGAAGATGAAGCCATGTGAATCTGATCCTAAAGGAATGAGTATCAAATCAAAATAAAATCAACCACTACTACTGAACACATGATAGAAAACTGAACACATGACCACAAACACATGACACTCAAGGTCTTATAAGAAAATTAAGCTCAGGTGGGCCATGCATAATATGATTAACCCATAGTTCGACTTAAAAAAGCAGTTGAATTTCTCTTTAGAATCAGTAACATATTTCAGGTGCCTTGGTAAGAAATAATGTCAGTGGTAGAATAAAGGAAATGCTCCTGCCCCTGCTTTTTTGGCACTTGTATTCTAAGAGTAAACTATAGTACAGTAATAGTGCAGAGATTTATGGCGTACATGTGAAGTAAATCCAGGCAGCCACAACTATGGAGGAAAAAATACACTATTTCTTTTCTTCTGAAGATAAGAGATTTGGCAGAAATAGAAATCCACTGTTAGATGTTAGTAGTGTCCCAATGAGAAGAATCAGAAAGTCACTTTTGGGGTGTATCCTCCTCAGCAGTTTCTTTCTTTCCTCCTCCCTCCCTCCCTTCCCTCCTTCCATTTACTTATATTGCTTTTGGCTGTGCCAGGTCTTAGTTGCAGCACGCGGGACCTTTTAGTTGTGGGACGCAGACTCTTAGTTGTGGCATGCATGAGGACCAGGGATTGAACCCGGGCCCCCTGCATTGGGAGCGCCGAGTCTTACCCACTGGACCACCAGGGAAGTCCCTCAGCAGTTTCTTAAAGGGGCTCTAATTTACTCTCTCATCAGACTCCCTATATATATTTAGGACAGAATGGAGTCTTCCAATACATCTAGTTCAGATCTTTCATTTTTCACACAGAGGAAGAGCCTAAATGAATTGTCCCCATGCTGAGAGTATAAACTGAAACCACTCTCTCCCCCTTTTCAAAATAATTAAAAATTTAAAAAAAATTTTTTTAAAAATATTTTTAAGCTAAACTTTAAAAATTTTATTTGGAAATAATTTCAAACTTACAGGAAAGTTGGAAGAATAAGAATAGTACAAAGAATATCCATACACCTTTTGTAAACCTTTTACTCTATTTGCATAGTTCTCTATAAATATACATATTTATTTACATATATATGTATTTATAAGTAGATATACATACCCCATATTTTTTTTTCAGACTCATTTGAGGCTTAGGGACATACATCATGGCCCCTAAGTACTTTAGTGTTTATTTCCTGAGACTAGGGCTATTCTCTTCTAACTTCAGTACATTCTAGCCTCAGTAGAGTTGCCAACTTTAGTAAGTATAACACTGATAAAATACTTTTATCTAACCTGCCATCTGTATTCCAGTTTTGTCAGCTGACTCAATAATGTCCTTGACGATGTCTTTTTTCTTTCCCATACAGGATACAGTCAAGGGTCAGGTCGTGCATTAAGTTGCTGTGTCTCTAGCCTCCTTTAAACTGAGACATGTCCACAGCCTTTGTCTTTAGTGATTGACACTTTTGAAGAATACAGCCCCTTTCTCCCCTTTTTAAAACTAGAGGTGTCTCATTTGGGTTTGTCTGGTCTTGCTCTGTTCCTCATTAGCGATGTTAATTTTGAAAACCCAGTCAAGGTGTGCGTTTGAGTTCTTCACTGTTTAATGTCTATTTTTTCTCTTGCATCTAATAAGCAACCCATAAGGAGACAGTTTCAGGCCATAAAATATCCTGTTCCTCATCAGAAGTTCTCCCTAGTTAACATCCATTGATGATTTTTGCCTGATCCAGTCTTTACTACGATGGTCGCAAAATGATTTTTTCCCCTGCATCCAGCACTCTCTCCATGTTTACTAGTTAGCACTTAGCATTCTACTATAATCAAGAGACCTCCTGTTTCACTTATTTATTATAAGTATGCCCGCATGAATTCCTTTATTTTCAATGGTTTATAATTCATTATCATACTTACTTTGGTTCTCAGATTGTCCTAATTTGACCACTGTGAGCCCCTTCAAGCTGGCTCTTGCAACCTTGTGACATGCCCCTCCCCCCACCCCCATCGCTTTTTTGAGCATCTCCTTACTTTCTGGCATGGCTACATGTTCGAGGTGTATCTTCTACCTCCCATGCCCCAGCCCTAGAATCAGCCACTTCTCTGAGGAGCCCTTGGTCCTTTTAGAAAGGAATGACATTAGAGACCAAGATATGGCCAATGCTTATTGCTACTAGAGTATCTTGGCATCTGGGCCTTTTTGGCCCACAGCGCTGGGAAATACATGGTAGGTATACGCTACGTACATATATACCAGTATATGTACATAGTCGCATATACATGCATATATCCATAGATGCACTTTCTTAGAAATCGTGAGTTCACACTGATAACCTCCAGTTCACCTTCCTAGGCTGTTTTCTTGTCCCCCCACCACCACCACATTCCTTGTTTGTGTGTCCTTTCCTCAGTGAAAACCCTGGCTCCCAGCATTAACATGATTATTCATTTGCTCAGTCTTTTTTTTTTTTTTTTTAAAGTATTTTCTTAATTTTATTTATTTATTTATTTATGGCTGTGTTGGGTCTTCGTTTCTGTGCGAGGGCTTTCTCTAGTTGCGGCGAGCGGGGGCCACCCTTCATCGCAATGCGCGGGCCTCTCACTATCGCGGCCTCTCTTGTTGCGGAGCTCAGGCTCCAGACGCGCAGGCTCAGTAGTTGTGGCTCACGGGCCCAGTTGCTCCGCGGCATGTGGGATCTTCCCAGACCAGGGCTGGAACCCGTGTCCCCTGCATCGGCAGGCAGACTCTCAACCACTGCGCCACCAGGGAAGCCCTGCTCAGTCTTTTAATACATCCAGAATTATTTCAGAATTGCTCTGTGCATACCACTACATAACACAGACCCACTTCAACAAGTTCAGGATTTGTTTGCAATTCTCTGCATCACCCAAGACTGAAGGTCTGTTGTTAAATGTTCATAAGTTACTTGGATTGGTTCTTTTTTTCCCCTTCCTCATTGTGGCTATGGTATTCCTTTGAAATACTTTTGGGTTCATCTGTTCATTCTGCTTTCAGTTTTCCCTTCCCATATTTAGTGGTTTAATTTTCTAATTTGTAGAACATAAGTATGCTTCCAAAAGTCAAAGCTATGCAAAAAGGTATATTTGGAGAATTGTTGCTCCTTCCTAGGTCTCTTCCACTCCGTTCCATTCCCCCTCCTCCAACCCTTCGTAGGTGTCCAACTTCATTGTTTTCTAGTTTATCTGTCCTTTATTTCTTTTTGCAAAGACAAACAGACGTGTATATGTTTTTGCTTTTATTTTCCCTAATTTTTTCCTGAAAAGGTAGCATACTATGTATGCTCTTTTGTACCTTGTTTTTTTCACTTAATAGTATCTCCTGGAAATACGATGCTACTTTATAGAGATTGTTTATTTTTTATAGTTGCATAGTGCTCCATTATGTGAATGTACCATAGTTTGTTCAACTACTGTCCAGTGCTTGAACATCAAAGTAGTATTTTGCAGTTATAAACAATGTTCTAATGCATAACCTTATATTGTTGGAGGTGTATATTCAGGGTAAATTCCTAGAAGTGGGATTTCTAGGTCCAAAGATAAATGGATGCATTTATTTAGATACTGCTAAATTCCCTTCTATAGAAGTTGTGCCATTTTGCATTCCCACCAGCAATATATGAGGATGCCTATTTCCCCACAGTCTTCTTAAGAAAGTATATTATCAAGCTTTTGAAGTTTTGCCAATCTGATGGGTAAGAACTTATATCTCAGCGTAGATTTCTCTTATTATGAGTGAAGTTGAATGTCTTTTCATGTTTAAGGTCCATTTTATCTCTCTCTTTTTTTCCTAATTATCTCTTTGTGACTTTCATGGTAGGATTTTGGTCTTTTTTTTTTCCTCTCAATTTTTAAAAGTTCTTTCTATGGTAAAGATGTTAGCCCTTTTTCTGTGACATGTTTACAAGTATTTTCTTCTAGTTTATTTGCTTTTTAACTTTGCTTGTGGTGTTTTTTGCCAAAAAAGAGCTTTTTGTTTGTTTTGTTTAGTCAAATTTATTACTCTTTTATTGCCTCTGAAGTTTGAATGATGGTAAAAAGTCTTTCCCTCCTAGGTTACAGAAAAGTTCTGGAATCCTTTGTGAAGGACAGTTTGGCTATGTGTATCAGAAACCCTCTGTACACTCAACAGTTATAGTTCTAGGAAAATAGAAATCCTGAGGAACAAAATGTGAACTGTTATGTGTACAGGAACGTTGATCTCAGCATTTGTTATAACAGTGAAAAATTGGAAACAACTTAAATATCCACCAATAGGAAACTGGTTAGATTAGTGGTTCTCAATCTTATGAGACCCAGTGATTTCTTTTTATAATGTTTTTAAAGCCCCTTTTACTATTTGGAAATGAAATACATAGATAATATAACATACCTATGCCCATGATTTCAAAGAAATAAAAATAATGCCCTAGGACTTCCCTGGTGGCACAGTGGTTAAGAAATCCGCCTGCGAATGCAGGAGACACGGGTTCAATCCCTGGTCCGGGAAGATTTCACATGCCATGGAGCAACTAAGCCCATGCACCACAACTACTGAGCCTGTGCTGTAAGCCCGCAAGCCACAACCACTGAAGCCCGAGCGCCTAGAGCCTGTGCTCCGCAACAAGAGAAGCCATCTCGGGCTTCCCTGGTGGCGCAGTGGTTGAGAATCTGCCTGCCAATGCAGGGGACACGGGTTCGAGCCCTGGTCTGGGAAGATCCCACATGCCACGGACCAACTGGGCCCGTGAGCCACAATTACTGAGCCTGCGCATCTGGAGCCTGTGCTCCACAACAAGAGAGGCCGCGATGGTGAGAGGCCCGCGCACCGCGATGAAGAGTGGTCCCCACTTGCCGCAACTAGAGAAAGCCCTCGCACAGAAACGAAGACTCAACACAGTCATAAATAAATAAATAAATAAATAAAAGAACGTGAATTTCTAAAAAAAAAAAAAAAAAGAGAAGCCATCTCAGTGAGAAGCCCGCGCACCACAACGAAGAGTAGCCCCCACTCGCCGCAACGAGATAAAGCCCGTGCACAGCAACGAAGACCTAACACAGCCAAAAATAAATAAATAAATTAATTAATTAATTTAAAAAAATAATAATGCCCTAACTATACTATAGAAGATAAATAAAAGAGAAGTAATTTGTAATAAAGAATGTAATTTATAATAATATGTATCAATATGTTTAGACATTACAGTGGAAAACATAATGCCTTTAGTCAGATGCTTATACCCATAAGTCAAATCACTGAGCATATTACAACTACAGATGCACAGTGACTCACGTGTGTTGTATTGGTGACTCAAATACCACAAGCTTGAATAACTCTTAGTAAAGTTCTGAACAAAACAAGGTAAAATCTCCTCTTGACGTAATGCAGTTTCCTTCCTGGAAAATTCAATACATATTAAAACTGTCAAAAACATTTTGTTTTCTTTAGTATGGAATTATGTTCCAGGTCATGTAATTATGAGCAAGTTTTCACCTACTTGAACGTCTGGTGGGACATTTGAAAGTTGTGCAGGAGACTGGCCAATTCTTTGTTGTGTAGGAATATCTTGAGTGTTGAAGGATATCTAGCACCCCTGATCCCAGCCTGCTAAGTGCCAGTAGTGCTCCCTAGTCATTGTGGCAACAAAAAAGCATCTCCTCAGATTTCCATAATGCCTTCCTAAGAGGCAGTTGAAAACCATTAGGTTCGATTAAATAGATATAATGGACTATTATTCATCCATTAAAAAGAGTGAGGAAGATCTATGTGTACCATCATGAAAGATGTTGACAATATATTATCAAGTGAAAAAACAGACTATAAAATGTGTGGTATCCCACTTTTGTTAAAATATACACACACGTACGTAGAAGAAGGGCTGGAAATCAGAATGTTAATAGAGGATGACTTATACTTTATACTTTTTATTGTCTAAAATTTTTGAAACTATAAATTGGATTTTTACAAAATATATCTTTTTTTTAACATCTTTATTGGAGTATAATTGCTTTACAGTAGTGTGTTAGTTTCTGCTTTATAACAAAGTGAATCAGCTATACATACACATATATCCCCATATCTCCTCCTTCTTGTGTCTCCCTCCCATCCTTCCTATCCCACCCCTCTAGGTGGTCACAAAGCACCAAGCTGATCTCCCTGTGCTAAGCAGCTGCTTCCCACTAGCTAGCTATTTTACATTTGGTAGTGTATATATGTCCATATTACTCTCTCACTTCGTCCCACCTTACCCTTCCCCCTCCCCCGTCCTCAAGTCCATCGTCTACGTCTGCGTCTTTATTCCTGTCCTGCCCCTAGGTTCTTCAGAACCTTTTTTTTTTTTTTTTTTTAGATTCTATATGTGTTAGCATACAGTATTTTTCTCTTTCTGACTTAGTTCACTCTGTATGACAGACTCTAGGTCCATCCACCTCACTACAAATAACTCAATTTCATTTCTTTTTATGGCTGAGTAAGATTCCATTGTATACATGTGCCACATCTTCTTTATCCATTCATCTGTCGATGGACACTTAGGTTGCTTCCATGCCCTGGCTATTGTAAACAGAGCTGCAATGAACATTGTGGTACATGACTCTTTTTGAATTATGGTTTTCTCAGGGTATATGCCCAGTAGTGGGATTGCTGGGTCGTATGGTAGTTCTATTTTTAATTTTTTAAGGAACCTCCATACTGTTCTCCATAGTGGCTGTATCAATTTACATTCCCACCAACAGTGCAAGAAGGTTCCCTTTTCTACACAACCTATCCAGCATTTATTGTTTGTAGATTTTTTGATGATGGCCATTCTGACTGGTGTGAGGTGATACCTCATTGTAGTTTTGATTTGCATTTCTCTAAAAAACAATTACTTCTTGACATGAGGGTTTAAAAACTCTTTAGGTCAGTCATTGGCCAATTTTTTGTTATTGTTGTTGAAGAAAGTTTGAGGGAAGAAAAGCAAGCTCATATCATTAAAAGAAAAGGATGTGAGGAAGAAGGTAATTTGGTAAAAATTGACATTTAATATGAAATAATTTTTGTTCTTCCATGTCAAAATTTTAAATGGGAGAAGTGGGGTAGTTGCTGTTCCACATGTTTATTTTGAAGCTACTGCCAGAAAGATTACCTTTCTTTCCTCTGTCATTTTTTTCTCCAGGTCTTCATTTAGAAGCAAAAGAAAAGAACAATAATCACCACTTACAGGAGGGAAAGGTGCCTTGAAGAGTGTTTCTTGGACTTTAGGAAGGAAAATGCTATTGCAGAATGTGAGAAATTCTGCCCCAGGCCAAACAGATTAAATCCCTTCTCTGCCTTCAGAGCCTGTTTTCTTAGACTTCTGTTGATCAAAGAGAACAGCTCTGCTAGGTTGCCCTGACTCAAGAGTGGCAGAGTTTGGGGCAACCAGGGACACACATATCTGCATTTTTATGACTTTAGAGAGTTTGGATTGTACTCCTTGCCTTAATATTGCAGAGACAGTACTGACTGTCATTGGAACTGGAGGAAGGTCTGCTCTGTTCTCTGCTTACTGTGGGAGAAAGGGAGGGAGCTGTCCTGGGTTTAACTCCCAACCCAAATATAAAGTAGTACATCCCAAGACATGTTTAAAGGGTTTTTCTTTACCAACTTTTTATTATGAAAAATTTCAAACTTATAGAAAGTTGAAAGAACAGTACGGCAATTATTGCCCATTACCCAGACCCAGCAGTTATTAACGTTTTGTCAGATTGGCTTTATCTATAACTATATATGTGTTATGTAGATATGTGACGTTATTTTCCCCTGGGAAAATAAATTGTGGGCATTATGAAACTTCCAGTTAAAACTTGTGTTTGTAAATTTCTCTGCAGGGGCAATATCTACTTAAATACTATTTAAAATAATAGATATACTGTAGGTAGGAACAAAGCTGCCCTGAAATAAAAAGGAACATAATTTTTGTTTTTTCTTATTTGGAATGAGCTCATCTTGTCTCCATGAACTTTTTAGCACAGCTTACTACCTCGTGTAATCTTTTGCAGATTTTCACCTTCTCGCATCTAAGATAATCATAAGGTGTTTTGAAGCTAGTATATTTTTCTTTTTGTTATAGATGATCCCTCTGATAAGCCACCTTGCCGAGGCTGTTCCTCCTACCTCATGGAGCCTTATATCAAGTGTGCTGAATGTGGGCCACCTCCTTTTTTCCTGTGCTTACAGGTAACTCTTTAAGGGGAGGCTTGCCTAGTTTTATGGATATAGTAAATTCAGAGATGACTATCAATTGCTCAGAAGGACCATACCTTATTAAGTCTATTTTTTCCAGTCAATATTCAATTACACATTTTACCAGTGAAAAACTGGGGAACAGAGCAGGATGGATGAGATAGACTGTTGAATATTCCACTTCCCTGTGTCAACCTAATGCTGTTTTTACCAGTAAATTTCAAGTATTGGGACTACAGGAAATAGAATTGGAGGATTATTCCTTTTGATAGCACCTATGACACTGTTTTTTGTCTTACTGAAGAGTGATGTTTGGGCAGGTGACAAACCAGGGAACAAACTATTTCGTCGATGATGGTAGTAGTAGCAATACTAATGATAAGTGCTGGGCTTCTCTGGTGGCGCAGTGGTTAAGAATCCGCCTGCCAATGCAGGGAACATGGGTTTGGGCCCTGGTTCTGGAAGATCCCACATGCCACAGAGCAACTAAGCCCATGCGCCACAACTACTGGGCCTGCGCTCTAGAGCCCGCTAGCCACAACTGCTGAGCCCACGTGCCACAACTACTGAAGCCCATGCACCTAGAGCCCGTGCTCCGCAACAAGAGAAGCCACCGCAATGAGAAGCCCACACCGGAACGAAGAGTAGCCCCCGCTCACCACAACTAGAGAAAGCCCGCGTGCAGCAACGAAGACCCAACGCAGCCAAAAATAAATTTTTAAAAAATTGTTAAAAAAAAATACTAATGATAAGTGCTTACTCTGTGCCAGGCACTATCTTGAGTTGCATGAATTAACCTTTAAATCATAGCTGCAACCCTAGGAAGTAACTATGATTAGTATCCCTATATCATAAAAGAAACTCAGGCAAAGAGAGGTTAAATAATTGGCTCAGGGTCACACAGCAAATACCATATTTTATCAGATCCAAGATGCTATTGATTAAAAGAAACATCCCAATTTCAGAAATGTTAAAGTGTAAAAATGGCTGATGGAAGTTGTAATATACTTTTTATTATAAGATGAATCCACATTTCAGTGTTTTAAAATATGAAATCATACATGTCTTAGAATTGCTGAAATAAGCTAAGAGCCAGGATTCAAATTTAGGCAGTCCGCTTCCAGGGCTTATGCTTTTATAAAAGGAGGAGTTGTCCTAGGAAAAAGTCTTTTTTTCAGATCATTTTTTTACTCTATGAGGGCCATTGAAAGGCTGCGATCATGAACTTAACCTTCCTGTTGTGGCTGCAGACAAGACTAAATGAATTCTTAAAAACTCACCACAAGGGGCTTCCCTGGTGGCGCAGTGGTTGAGAATCTGCCTGCCAATGCAGGTGACACGGGTTCGAGCCCTGGTCTGGGAAGATCCCACATGCCGCGGAGCAACTGGGCCCGTGAGCCACAATTACTGAGCCTGCGCGTCTGGAGCCTCTGCTCCGCAACAAGAGAGGCCGCGATAGTGAGAGGCCCGTGCACCGCGATGAAGAGGGGCCCCCACTCGCCGCAACTGGAGAAAGCCCTCGCACAGAAACGAAGACCCAACACAGCCAAAAATAAAAATAATAAATAAATAATAAATTAAAAAATTTAAACAAAACAAAACAAAACTCATCACAAGAGTAAAATACCCACAAGCCATCTTCTATCCTTTAAGAAAGCATTTCAAAACGTAGCTTTTTGGTAACTTAATTTTCCTTTCTTTTGCAGTGTTTCACTCGAGGATTTGAGTACAAGAAACATCAAAGTGATCATACTTACGAAATAATGGTAATGATGAAGTTGTAGGAATTTCCCTTCATTTTCAAGTATTATACTGGGAATTAGTCTTTTTTTTCTTCATCTGCAAATATCTCACTTTTCTTTCGCCCACTTCTGGATTAGGTAATCATTGCCCAATAAGCTTTTTAGCATTTTATGGATCGTCTAAGGCATTTAAGTCCAAAAAATCATTTTATATACTCAGATTTTTGGTTTAAGTTAGAAGGAATTTAAAGGAAGTGCTTTTTGAGATTTACTAATATAAGGATCAGAGGTTTGTGGTTTTCTAAGTTCATAGATAAACATGTAGTAAATGTGTTGTCGCTGTGTTTGGCTAATGGTATTTTTATGTGGTTTGTGTGGGAAGTGGTGATACTTATATCTGGCACTCCACCTCCCCAGCCTTGGGGAAATTAGTTACCCTCGGAGAGTTAAGTTGTAAAATGGATGTAGGGTGAATAACATAGTAATATACAAAATCACTTTGAAGAGGTAGACTGACTTTTAGGCCAGAATAAGACTTGGCTGTAGGGGCTTCCCTGGTGGCGCAGTGGTTGAGAATCCACCTGCCAACGCAGGGGACACGGATTCGAGCCCTGGTCTGGGAAGATCCCACATGCCACGGAGTAACTAGGCCCGTGAGCCACAATTACTGAGCCTGCACGTCTGGAGCCTGTGCTCCGCAACAAGAGAGGCCGCGATAATGAGAGGTCCGCGCACTGCGATGAAGAGTGGCCCCCACTTGCCGCAACTAGAGAAAGCCCTCGCACAGAAACGAAGACCCAACACAGCCATAAAATAAAATAAATTAATTAATTTAAAAAAAAAACTTAAAAAAAAAAAAAAAAGACTTGGCTGTAATTTGATGTTTGCCACCTCTAAAGAAGGAATGAGAGGCAGATGTTGGTAGTGTCCTTCCAATATCTGGCCAGAGGAACGGGCACTTTAATAAGCCAAAGTGAATATCTGGTATGCTTGACAGGTGTATATACAGTACCTTTGTCAGTTATCAGAGCCTAACTCCTAGTTCACCAAGTAGTTTTCTTACATTTGGCCTCCCATGTTGTTTTTCTTACAGGAAGGAATGCTGGTTGGGCATCTACTTGACAGTAATTTCACATCATGTGTTAATCCATTGATACATGTGTTAGTTTTCTCTTGCTGCCGTAACAACTTAACCAAAAATGAAGGAGCTTAAGACAACACAAATTTATCGTCTCACAATTCTGTTGGTCAGAAGACCATTAAGCTCAGTGGTTTGCTCCAGATTCTGTAAGGCTGAAACGAAAGTGTTGACCTGTCTGGGTTTTTATCTGGAGACCCTGCGGGAGAATCCACTTCCAGTCTACTTCCATTCTCATTCAAGTTGTTGACAGAATTCACTGCCGGGAGGTTGTAGGACTGATGCTACTGTTTCCTTATTACTTGTTGGCCAGGGCTTACTCTTAGTCTCTAGAGGTTCCTGGCCCCCATTCTCAATATTCAAAGCCAGCAATGGCAGGGAGTTCTTGAGGGTTACTGATGAAATGCTTGGCGTCTCTCTGACCTCTCCTGGTTCATCTCTCCTGTGCTAAATCTCTCTGACTCTTCTGCCTCTCTCTTCTACTTTTAAGGGCTGTGTGATTATATTGGGCCCACCAGCATAATCTCCTTATTTTATAGTCAGTTGATTAGTACCTTAATCCCATTAGCATAGTCCCTTCACAGTAATATCTAGTTAGTGTTTGACTGAATAATCAGGGGACAGGAATCTTGGGGGGCACTGGGGGACATCTTTGGAATTCTGTCTACCGCAGCGCTGTAGTATATCTACTTCAGTCTCTTAAAAGTTTAGAAAGGGTAACTCAGCATCTCCAAGTCTGATTATTTATGAAGTCTTATTTCAGTGAGTTTCTGGGCCTGTAATGCTGAGAGTCAGATCCTGGTCCATAATGAATTAGTCAAAGAAATGCTCCTTAGTAAGAGTTCTTGGCAGCCAGCTGTCTAGCCTTCCCCTGCCTCTTTCTAAACACCCTCAGTCTTCTAAGTAGTTTCTTCACTAATTATAAGATTTGGAATACATTTTCTAATATCAGACTTTGTTTTTTAGAGCAGTTACAGGTTCACAGCAAAATTGAGTGGAAAGTACAGAAATTTCTCTGCCCCCGCAAATGCATAACCTCCCCCATTATCAACATCCCCCACCAGAATCGTACATACGTTATCATTGACGAACCTACATTGACACCTCGTTATCACCCAAAGTCCATAGTTTACATTAGGGTTCACTCTTGGTGATATACATTCTATGGGTTTGTAGAAATATATAATGACGTGTACCCACCATTATAGTATCATACAGAGTAGTTTCATGGTCCTAAAAATCTTCTGTGTTCTGCCTGTTCATCCGTCCCTCCCACCAGCTCTGGTAACTACTGATCTTCTTACAATCTCCATGGCTTTGCCTTGTCCAAAATGTCATATAGTTGGAATCATACAGCGTGTAGCCTTTTCAGATTGGCTTCTTTCACGAAGTAATATGTATTTATGTTTCCTCCATGTCTTTTCATGGCTTAATAGGTCATTTCTTTTTTAACACTGAATAATATTCTGTTGTCTGGATGTACCACAGTTTATTTATTCATCCACCTACTAAAGGACATCTTGGTTGCTTCCAAGTTTTGACAATTAAGAATAAAGCAGCTGTAAATATCCATGTGCAGGTTTTTCTATGGACATAAGTTTTCAACTCCTTTGGGTAAATACCAAGGAACATGGCTGCTGGATCACATGGTAAGAGTATGTTTAGTTTTGTAAGAAACTGTCAAACTGCCCAGAGTGGCTGTACCATTTTGCATTCCCACCAGCAATGAAAGAGAGTTCCTGTTGCTCCACATCCTCGTCAGCATTTGGTGTTGTCAGTGTTCTGGATTTTGGCCATTCTGATAGGTATATAGCGCAATCTTGTTGTTTTAACTTGCATTTATCTGACAACATATGATGTGGAACATCTTTTCATATGAATAATTTTTTTTCCCTTTTGTTAATTGCAAAATGAGTGAAGGGTTGGGGGAGAGTATGGTCAAAGTAGCTGTGGCTTTGAGTTCATTTCACCAGGGTTATCAGATCTTCAGAAAGTTGGCTTATTCTTCCCAAATTCACACAAGAATGCCTAGAACCAGAATACAAATTTATTCATTTGAATTGTGAAAATAATTCCTTAAAGGATAATTCAGTATAGTTTGGGTAGATTGAAGTTATCCACTGCTGGAAAGCTGACCATGAGCTCTCTTCAGCTGTTCTGGGCACCATCCCTTCTGCATAATGCTGACGACACGAAGTTTCACTCCAAGTCCACCTAACTCTTCAGATTACATCATCCTTTTCTGACATATTCTACACCCATACAGACACATTTCAGAATTCTGTCCTTTATTTTGTAGAGCTTTTGGAGGTTACTAATACTCTCTTTTTTCTGCTAGTCTTTATCTATTCCCAGATAAGGAAAAGAAGAATCTTTCCTTCCGTAGGAATGATGACCAAATTTTGCTTTTCTACACATGAAGCCACTAAAAACTTGATTTTTTCTCTTTTTTTCTTTTTGCATATGAAGCCTCAGTAAACTTTAAATGGTTTTCAGTACTTTTGCCATCTCACAGTGCTGTATTTTTGGAAGTTACTCATGCTGTAGTGGGTGGTGCATTAATCAAGATTTCTGAGTTCTTTGCCTATTTTTGTCTTATAATTCTTAGAACCTTGAACAAGTCAAGGCACCTCTTTCAGCCACACCCTTTATACCAGTGATTCTTAAACTTTAGTGCATAAGAATCACCTGGAGATTCTTAAAATTATAGATTCCTAGGCCTCACTGTTAGAAATTCTGGTTCGGTAGGGCCAAGATTGGGTCCAGAAATTGAATAATATTGATTCAACTTTAAGAAAAACTGACTTATGCCCTTTTATTTTTTGGTGTAGAAAGTCTTTCTGGTTTATCTCACAGTAAAGTTGGTAAGGACTAATTAATATTCTAAAATACACTTTTAGAAATAACAGGCTTTCCAACTATGAGTTGTCATATTTACCTGTATTTATGGTACTTTCCAGGTTGTGTGATTATTTTGAATTTAATACAGACATAGATTCTGAAATTTCTCTTTCGGATCTCGTATCTGAAATACCTCATGTGAGGCATATTCCTAGTATGTGCTCAGATAAAATGTATTGCTTATTAGTAATGTAATTTCACAGATCACAGATTTTTTTTGCCATTAACAAAAGATAGAACAATTTCTAAACGCCTGTGTGATCTGAGGATGTCTTGTGTCACTTTTTTTTTTTAACTTATAGTAAATTTCAAGCATATACTAAAATACAGAAAATGGTGTTTCAGTTATCTGTTGCCCCCTAACAGCTGCCTCAAAACTTCATGGTTTAGGGACTTCCCTGGTGGCGCAGTGGTTAAGAATCCGCCTACCAATGCAGGGGACACGGGTTTGAGCTCTGGTCCGGGAAGATCCCACATGCCACGGAGCAACTAAGCCCGTGCGCCACAACTACTGAGCCCGTGCTCTAGAGCCCACGAGCCATAACTGCTGAGCCCACGTGCCGCAACTACTGAAGCCCGCGCATCTAGAGCCCGTGCTCCTCAACAAAGAGAAGCCACCGCAATGAGAAGCCCGCGCACCGCAAGGAAGAGTAGCCCCCGCTCACCACAACTAGAGAAAGCCCGCGCGCAGCAACAAAGACCCAACACAGCCAAAGATAAATTAATTAATTAACAAACAAACAAACAAAAAAGCTTCGTGGTTTAAAATAACAACCATTTTATTATCTCTCACAGTTTTGTGGGTCAGGAATTCAGATTGGCACCATGAGAGTAGCTTTCATTGGTTCCACATGGTGTGCTGGGAATGGAAGTCCAAGGGTTTTTTTTCACTTTTAGCACCTCAGAATGGCTTGAATTGGTTGAACTGGAACATCTTAACTGCCTGAGGCCTTTGGTTCCTCTCCAGGTAGCCTTAGGGCCTCTCCTTCTCCATGTGGCCTCTCCACATGGTCTTTCCAGAAAGGAGGCTAGAATTCTTATGTGGTGGTTCAGGGCTCCCAAAGGCGAAAAAGTAGAAGCTGCCAGGCCTTCTTAAGCAAGTCACAGGTTCAGCCCATATTAAATGGGAAGGGACCACATGAAGATGTGAATTCTAGAAGTTCATTGGGAGCCACCATTGTAATCGCTACCACATATAGTGTAATAAATTCCCATATACCTGTCACTAGTTCTTAAAATTACCAACTCATACCCTATCTTGTTTCATCTAAACCCGTACCCCTCCAGCTTATTTTGAAACAAATCCCCTAGATATCCTATCATTTCATCTGTAAATGTCTCACTAGGTCACTCTAAAATTTTAAAGTAACTCAGGTCACTTTTCACATTTCTCCAATCATCTCAAAAAAGCTTTTTAAAAAAATCTCTGCTCTCTTCTCCACACCTGAAACAATCACTATTCTGATTTTTATCACCATAGATCAGTTTCGCATATTCTAGAACTGCATATAAATGGATTCATTCTGTATGTACTCTTGTTTCTGGTTTCTTTCATTCAGCATGTTTTTGAGATTTATTCAAGTTGTATATAATAATAGTTCATTCTTTTTTGTTACTGAGTAATATTTCATGGTATGAATATAGCACAGTTTGTTTATCCATTCTCCTGTTGATAGAGACTGGGCTTTGCCTAGTTTGGGGCTATTAAGAATAAAGCTGCTGTGAGGGACTTACCTGGTGGTCCAGTGGTTGAGATTTCGCCTTCCAATACAGGGGGTCTCGTCGGAGAGCTAAGATCCAACATGCTTCAGGGCCAAAAAACCAAAACATAAAACAGAAGCCATATTGTACCAAATTCAATGAAGACTTTAAAAATGGTCCACATCGGGACTTCCCTGGCGGTCCAATGGTTAAGGCTTCACCCTCCAATGCAGGGGGTGTGGGTTTGATCCCCTCAGGGAGCTGAGTTCCCACATGCCTCATGGCCAAAAAAAACAAAACATAAAACAGAAGCAATATTGTAACAAATTCAATAAAGACTTTAAAAATGGTCCACATCAAAAAAAAAAAAAGAAAGGGACTTCCCTGGTGGTGCAGTGGTTAAGAATCCGCCTGCCAGTGCAGGGTACACGGGTTTGAGCCCTGGTCCAGGAAGATCCCACGTGTCGCAGAGCAACTAAGCCTGTGCACCACAACTGCTGAGCCCACGCTCTAGAGCCCGCGAGCCACAACTACTAATCCCGCATGCCACAGCTACTGAAGCCCGCGTGTCTAGAGCCTGTGCTCTGCAACAAGAGAAGCCACTGTGATGAGAAGCCCACGCACTGCAACGAAGAGTAGCCCCCGCTCGCCGCAACTAGAGAAAGCCCGCGCAGCAACGAAGACCCAATGCAGCCAAAAAATAAATACATAAATAAATTAATTTTTAAAAAATACTTTAAAAAAGAAAAAAGAATAAAGCTGCTTTGAACATTTTTGTATAAGGCTTTCTGTGGACATATATTTTCGTTTTTCTTGGGTAAACACTTAGGAGTGGAATTGCTGGGTCATAAAATAAATAATTATTTAACTTTTAAGAAACTGTCAAAAAGTTCCCTTAAATGGTTGTATCACTTTACACCTCAGCTAGCAGTGTATGAGAGTTCTGATTGCTCCACATGCTTGCCAAGTTTTGTTATTGTCATTTTCTTCATCCTAGTATTCTAGTGGGTTTCATGAATGTGTAGTGGTATCATCATTTTTCTCTTACCTTTTACAGTGTTATTTGGAATTCAGATATGGTCCATACATTCCAATTGATTGCCTCATAGATTTATCCTGTGGGTTCTCCCTCTCCCTCCCCTCCTTCCCTCACTCTTTCTCTTGTTTCATATAGTTTGATTGTTTAAAAACCTGGGTTTATCTTATAGATGTTAGTGCAGTCTAGATTTTGCTGATTAACGTGTTCCTCTGACTTCTGTGTTTCCTACAAATTAGTAGTTAATATATACTGGCTATATCAGATTCATTCATGATCATTGTTTAGATCTTTTCTTCTGGGATTGCAAAATACATAGTTATCTTTCAATTCTATCACTCCTTTTAATTTATGAGATTAAATAATTCTATAAAAAGAAATTTCATTATCTATGTGGTCACCCTGAGGTAAAGTTTGTACAGAAGGGCAGGATAAATTATTTCCATTATTTACTAGTTTTGAAAGTATGAGTTGGTTCCCTGGCATCCTCTAGATATTTAGAATGTTTAATGTGTTTTAATCCTTTGCAGTTATTTTTAATGCTCAGATGTTCCATTTTTGGTCAGTGGGAGCCTCTACAAGTTGACCTCTGAATCCTTTTGACAGGACTCTTTTAGTCTTTGAGAGTTCTTTGCTTTCCAGTGTAACAAAATGTTCCAGTCTCATCTTGTACATTTCCTACCCAAACCTGGAATTGCCTTTTTCTTCAAGGAGCCCTGGTTCCTTTAGTGGGAAATTGTATTTAGAGACCACATACTGGGTACTAGAAGTGTTAATTGCTACTGGGTTAGTCATCTTTTCTAGACCTTTTCATTGAACAGTGATAGGAATTTTTAAAATTTCTTGTACAATTTTTAAAGGTTACACATCATTTACAGTTATTACAAAATATTGGCTATGTTTCCTGTGTTGTACAGTACATCCTTGTAGCCTCTCTTACACCCAGTAGTTTGTACCTCCCACTCCTCCACCCCTGTATTGTGCCCCCTTCTCCCCCACCGGTAATCACTAGTTCTCTATATAGGAAATTATTGTTTTAAGACAAATACATCATGAGTTCATACTAAAACTTCCTTTTGTTTAAAATTTATTTATTAATTAATTTATATATATATTTTTTGGCCGCATTGGGTCTTCATTGCTGCGCGTGGGCTTTCTCTAGGTACAGCAAGTGGGGGCTATTCTTCGTTGCGGTTCCCGGTTTTCTTATTGCAGTGGCTTCTCTTGTTGCGGAGCATGGGCTCTAGGCATGCGGGCTTCAGTAGTTGTGGCACGCGGACTCAGTAGTTGTGGCTTGCGGGCTCTAGAGCGCAGGCTCAGTAGTTGTGACGCACAGGCTTAGTTGCTCCGCAGCATGTGGGATCTTCCTGGACCAGGGCTTGAACCCATGTCCCCTGCATTGGCAGGTGGATTCTTAACCACTGCGCCACCAGGGAAGTCCCCATACTAAAACTTTCAATTCAAATAACAAGACTACACGGTTTTACATAGCCTCATAGATCTTACATCTCTTTTTTTTCCCCAAGCTCCAAGTCCCACTGTGCAGTGACACCAATACAGTTACTTATTTGCTTTACCCCACAGCATATCAACATATAATAATCTCAGAATAACGGTATCAACAGTACTTGAAAACAGTTTAAGATTTTTTTGGCAGTTCCTTTTAGTTTTAAGGTATATTCTACTAGAAATATATAGTCAAGTTACTGTGTTTTAAAGTCACTTGGGATTGTTTCTTCCTGTGTGATTATGCCTTAAAATTAATTCATGGGTTTATTTGTTACATTGTGCTTTTGATTCTTTTGATTTTAAAATTTAATAGTTAATGTACAGTATTTATGTTTTCAAAGTCAAGTCTACAGACAAGGACTATTCAGAGAGGTCCAGCTTCTATCCTTGTCCTTTCCACCCTATTTCCTCCCTCCCTCCCCCATAGGTAACCTTGGTTTTAATATATGGTTTATTCTTGCATTTTAAATGATAGAAATATACATATTTGTATTCCTATCTTTCTTAGCTAAATGGGAACATACTATAATACTTATCTCTACCTTTTTGCTAAGTTTAAAAAACATGTATTTCTGCCTGAGTTACAGTGGCATTTATGGTTGATAATATTTTTTGTAGACTCTTGTAGCTAATGGTGGAAATAGAGGCGGCGGGGTGTGGACAGCTAATAAGAATGTACTTTAGGCACCTCTCAATACCATGAGAATGACAGCCATTTGACTATAATTAGGATTACATTTGGGGTTGCCGGGTTCCATTTCTGTGTCTGTTCTTAGGCCAAACTTTTTCTTCCTTAGACCTCAGATTTTCCTGTTCTTGACCCCAGCTGGACTGCTCAAGAAGAAATGGCCCTTTTAGAAGCTGTGATGGACTGTGGCTTTGGAAATTGGTAAGAGCTTGGGAGTAAGGGTTCTCCTGCGCTAGTGGGCTCCAAAAAGAAGATGCTGTTGAAGGTAAAAGGAAGAGCCTCAGAAAAAGGAGTTTGGGGGCCATATGTTGCTTTTCTATTGACCCGTGACTTAGAGACAAGTCCTCTTCCCCTCTGCACATTATTTTCCAAGGCCTAAATGCCTCACAGGGCTATGAGATGTTCAGTGGTCCATGACTGACAGCTCTAAAGGGCTGCTTTGGACATATCCACACAAGGAAGGTTGGTTATTCCTTTCTGAATAGTGGGGAAGTGTAGACTTATTAGTTATTGCTCCTTTCTGATTTCTGAATTTTTCTTGGCTGTAGATGCCCTCGTCATTTAAGTGAGTCAAACTTTAGACAGCCGTGGCTTACCTGAGATTCAAGTTTGACAGACTGCCTATCCTCATTCCCTGTTTTTAGCTTGTAGATACCTGCAAGAACTGAATAGCACTCATGGCTGTTGCCATGTGAGGCGACACTGCTTACTAATAATACCACCACTTTCATTTTTACCTTTTGGGAGTACTTTCACACCGATGATTTCATTTTTTTTTTTTTTTTTTTTTTTAAAGTGAAAGAAACGTACTGGTTGTTTTTTTTTTTTTAATTAATTAATTAATTTATTTTTGACTGTGTTGGGTCTTCGTTTCTGTGTGAGGGCTTTCTCTAGTTGCAGCAAGCGGGGGCCACTCTTCATCGCGGTGCGGGGGCCTCTCACTATCACGGCCTCTCTTGTTGCGGAGCATAGGCTCCAGACGCGCAGGCTCAGTAGTTGTGGCTCACAGGCCCAGTTGCTCCACGGCATGTGGGATCTTCCCCGACCAGGGCTCGAACCCGTGTTCCCTGCATTGGCAGGCAGATTCTCAACCACTGCACCACCAGGGAAGCCCCGATGATTTCATTTTGTGAACTAGATAGCAGAGGCATTTTTAAATATATTTTGTTCATGAAGAATCTGAAGCTTAGGGAGTTAAAATGACTTCTTATGACCACATAGTTTATTAGTGAAGGGCCCTTAACTAGCTCTTCCCTGTCCTGACTTCCTAGTGTATATAATCTATCCTGATGTTAATAGAATATACTGTGCTGCCTCCCTTACGTCCAGGGCCTTGAAGAAGGAGAGTTGAGTTCAGTTCACATTTTGCTTGTATACATTCATTCAACATTTATTAAGTATCATAAAATACTGTTTACTATGGGAATACAAAAAAAGATAGAAAAAGTGATCATTCGCTTGCTAGTCAAGAAGCTTATAGTCTAGTAGGGGAAGCAAAATATATGTGCAGATGATTGAAGTACACAAAGCAGAGAGCATAGTAATGCCTTAGGAGAAAGACAAGTGAAGTACTGTGGAAGAGAGAAGCTGAGAGCAGACTTGGAGAGATTTCACCTCTACCTTTCCATCATCTGGGCCAGGAGTCAGAGGTCTTAAGTAAAAATTAAGTGGCTTTGTCACTTAGGTGCTTTGTGTTCTTTAGCAAGTTTCTTAATCTCTTTGGGCCTCATTTTTTCATCTGTGAAATTGAGATAGTAAATACACTACACAGTTAATACTAGGATTTATTTAAATTATGTTATGAATATTTCTAGCTGAGAGCTTGGTCTGTCGTGAGAGCTCTAGTAAAGAAATGTTTGTTCATGTGAAGTGTTTTGTAAACTATAAAACGTGAATATAAAACTACTCTTATGTGCATTTTCAATGTTCTGAAGTGGCTTATTATTATTTATAGCAATTCTTTCGGTGGAGCCTAGCTTACATATTTTCTAGTGGTCTTCCTTTCTTTTGGTAGAAAGGAAAGGGCTTTTTATTTTTGTATTTTTTTGGCCATGCTGTACGGCATGTGGGATCTCTGTTTCCCGATCAGGGATCGAACCCGCACCCCCTGCATTGGAAGGGCGGAGTCTTAACCACTGGACCGCCAGGGAAGTCCAGGAAAGGGCTTTTTAAATATTGTTTCTGTATCTCGGAATAGCAGGATTTGGGACATCAGATTGCACCAGTACTATGTTTATATTTGTCTCAATGTTCTGCTGATAGCTCCATGATATCAGTTTGGAGGTGTCAAGTTCCAGACATTATATAGGTAGGACTTAAAATATGGAAAGAACAAACCATGCTTTGACCATTATGTATAAATGAAAGCGCTACTTCCTCCTCTCCTTTTCCACACTCTAGGCAGGATGTAGCCAATCAAATGTGCACCAAGACCAAGGAGGAGTGTGAGAAGCACTACATGAAGCATTTCATCAATAACCCTCTGTTTGCATCTACCCTGCTAAACCTGAAGCAAGCAGAGGAGGCAAAAACTGCTGACACAGCCATTCCATTTCACTGTAAGTACCTCCCTCTATCAGTAAGAGAGCCCAGTATTCAGCTCATTATAATTAATCATCTAGTGTTAAGTCCAAGAAGCAATTTGTTATTTTTGTTCACTTGGTTGTGGTAATAATAGCGAACTTTTCGTTTTCTTTTTTTTAAATCTCATGTGACTTAGGGACTCATGGGTCTTCTAACAAAACATAACCAAACCCATGATGAATTATAAATGGACATCTTTTCTGAATGACTCCCAGAGCACGAGTAATGAAATATGAATGTTTTTCTTTCCTTGCCTCTTTCCTCCTACTCTCTGGAAACAGTTTCATAGGTGACTAACTCAGAACCTGATGATACCTCCTATTTGGATAGCCCTTTGGATGTTAGCACTTTGTTCTCAAATGCCTTAGACCATTTCTTCCTCATGGCAACCCAGTGAGACAGGCAGAGCAAGTGCTTTTGTTTTGCACACAAGGAAACTGAGATTCAGAAAGGTTAAATAATTTGTACAAGGTCATGGGACTAGTGGATGTTACAGTAGAGCCTGGACTCAATTCTGGCTTATTCCAAATCCAGTGGGGTTTTTTGCCTGTCGTTGGATGGGATTTGTAAATTGAGATTGGTCCTAAGGGGTAAGGGAGCTGAAGCAGACAGGGTAAATACTTAAGTTCTGTAATACTGAAGAAAAGATCCTTGATTTTCTTTCATATTAGGAAAGCAAAAATAAAAGGGAATTTCTGTATTTACTTAGAGGATTCCCTAAGTCTTAGTTTCCTTTTCAAGAAATCAGTTTGTTTCCATTAATACTTTATCTTTTTTTACTTTTTCTTTATAAAAATCTCTTGCATTTTATTTATCCTCTCAGACGCTGTCTTTCTCCAAACAAAAATATTTCAGAGTCTAAATGAGAACTTTCTTTGTGTCACTTTTTTTATGCCAGTATTTTATTAAGTAACTAAGAAAAACTTAATTCTTTCAGCTACAGATGACCCTCCCCGACCTACCTTTGACTCCTTGCTTTCTCGGGACATGGCAGGATACATGCCAGCTCGAGCAGATTTCATTGAGGTAAGGGAAATTTGTCTTTGTTTAGGATGAGGCTATATCTCTTACCTATAGGTTCCATACCACTAAAAAGAGATTTTCATAGCACTGTAACTTGTCGAGCCACATTTTCTCCATTTGAGTGCCTTTTTCTCATTTGTAAATATTTCTTTTAGAAAGGTAAGAGTTCTTCAGAACAAAAACTTATTTCTTTTTTTTTTTTAATTTATTTATTTTATTTTGTTTATTTTTATTTTTAGCTGCGTTGGGTCTTCGTTGCTGTGCCCGGGCTTTCTCTAGTTGCGGGGAGCGGGGGCTACTCTTCGTTGCGGTGCGCGGGCTTCTCATTGCAGTGGCTTCTCCTGTTGCGGAGCACGGGCTCTAGGCGCCTGGGCTTCAGTAGTTGTGGCACACGGGCTCAGTAGTTGTGGTGCATGGGCCTAGTTGCTCCGCAGCATGTGGGATCTTCCCGGACCAGGGCTCGAACCTGTGTCCCCTGCATTGGCAGACAGATTCTTAATCACTGCGCCACCAGGGAAGCCCCAAAAACCTATTTCTTAAGTTTCATTCCACATCTAGGGGGTTTCGAGGTTGTACTATATGAGGGGGTTGGCAAACTTTCTATTAAGGTCCAGATAGTAAATATTTTAGATTTTGTAGACCGTAAGGTCTCCTTTGGAACTAAACGTTGCCATTATTATACAAAAGCAGCATAGATAATAGTAAACAAATGAGCATGCCTGTGCTCCAGTAAAACTATTTACAAAAATCGGCAGTGGGCTGAATTTGGTCTATAGGCTGTAGTTTGCTGACCTCTGTACTATATTCACAAGTTTATAAAGAATGATGAGTGTGTATAAAAACTACATGTTCTTCATTCAGCCATGGAGTTAAAAGCCATGTGAATGTAGTCACAAGTCTCTTGATTTATCACGTAATCCGCAATTATAGTACTCTTGGAGGTAATTAAAGTTTAGCAAACTACAAACAATTTTGCTAGCCACACCCAGGTCAGCATTTTGTTCATGGCAGCTGCTATTGTAGAGCTACCTCAGAGACACTACCCCTACAGATTGTAGTCATTGAATAGAACATGAACAAATCTACCCATTGAGCTATGTAAGCAATATTATGGGATAAATAGAGCCCTAGATGGTGGTAAAAAGGTAGATGAATTAATACCAACAGTTTTCTTACCTAAATATTGGTTAGGCCAAAAAGTTCATTCGGGTTTTTCTGTAAGATGTTACGAAAAACCGGAACGAATTTTTTGGCCAGCCCAATAGTTGAAGGGCTAGTAGGAGTTAGATTTTCTTGAGTTAGATTTCATGAACAGACTACTTTTAGTTTTTAGAACAATACGTTTGGCTTTATTCCCAGACTCATAACTTTCTCATTTTTTGCTGTCACTGCTGCCTGAAAGCCTCTCAGTTTTTTCCCATGACTTATTTACTTATGGCAGTTGTCCTGGCCTTGTACCCCGTTCAGTACTTTTTAACAAGTGTTTGTTTATATATTTGCCATTTGCTTCTAAAGCATGGCTCCTGTAAAGGCATTACTCAAAGCTGATGGATTTCAGATGGGAATTTTTTTTCCCCAAACAGGAGTTTGACAATTATGCAGAATGGGACTTGAGAGACATTGATTTTGTTGAAGATGACTCGGACATTTTACACGGTAACATTTTATTACAGCCAATGTTTTTATTGATTGCAAACTGTGATGACACTGTATTGGGTGCTAGAAATATAAGAATGAATAAAACATGTCTCCTGCCCCTTATGGGACTCAAATTACAGTGGTTAAGTTGCTGAACTTACCCTGTTGCTGGGATTTGACCATAATGAGACAGATCCTTTGTGATGATGGTGAGAATGTTGATCATATAAGGGTAGTTGGGAATATCCCATCCCTTGGACTGTGTGAGCTTTCTTTTGGCTGAGATAAGCCTACACTGAGGTAATTGGTTAAATGGCCCTCACTGCCTCCTTAAAAGAAAGGGAATCAGGGTGAAGACCTTGGGACTTCAGTAACAACTGCTGATACTAGATGTTCACTATAATTTGTTACCCCAAATTTCCCATAACAGGGGAAAAGAATGGAAGTTCAAGAGTTTTTAGACCAAGATTGGAAATCTCTTGTTTCTCAGAACTGTTGAATTTTTAGCACTTCTGAATTCTCATCTAAGATTAACCCTCTAAGGATTTATGTCAACTCTTTTGTTATAACGTAAATGGCTAATGCCAACAAGCCTTTTAAAAGTGGATGGTTAGACTTTCAGTGAATGTCTTTTTTTCCTTCTTTCCATTTTCAGTGAACTACATATTTAAAATAATCCCCAATCTTCTGTTTCATTTCAGCCCAGAATTGAGGGTGATGCAGTAGGTGAATAATGCTCCTTTGGATTCTGTATTTCCTAAACAACATCTTCATTGCTTTTCTTAAATGTATATCCCAGGTAGGAAAGGCAAGTTAGAATCCTTGTTGAATTTTAAATCAAGTTTTCATGTTGCATTAACTGGTCCTCTGTCACTTGAAGGGGAGTTTTATTCTTCTCTCCGTAGAAGAGCTGACTAGATATTTGTTACATCAGATCTGGGACTAAGAAAGAGTCCTCATAAAAATTTTACCTTTAGAGTTTTTTCTCTACATATTTCTTGAGCAGTTTTCTTTGCAAAATTTCATTTCTCTTCTCCCACACAACTTTAAGGAAAGTCAAAGTGACGTAGATTGAACTAAAAGAGGAAAGCTTTAAAGCAAACTGCTTTAGCATTCACTAGAGCCATTGTGTTTGTTCAGTCTTCCATGTCAATCTCTGCTTTTCAACCCTGATAATTCATGTTATTGTCTATTCTCACCTCGTGTGTCATTCTCTTGAAGGCAGTGTGCAGGTTGCCATTCAGTATTTCTCGTCATACACACCAGCTTTAATTAAAATGGTATTGTTTCCTGGCTTGTATCTTTCTTATCCAGAATGCAAAAAAGCAGTTTCATAAATATCATTCTTTTAGATACTATTCAAAAGTACTGAACTTTTGAAAGTCAAAATCTCTAATGTCAGTCATGGCTCAACTATGTAAGGGACTTGCTGAATCACTTCTCCAGGCCCTAATCCAAGGTCTTCATTCTTAAGCCTCAACATTATTAAGAAAACTGTAGTAATGGTTGGTATTTAATTTCACTCTTCATCCTTTGTGGAAGCATGATTTGCAATTTCTGCTGGTGCACCTATGGTCCTTTCTGTAATTAAGTGGGGGCCAAAGGAAAAAAAAGCAAAAAGAAGCAATTGATTAGCAAGTTTTATTTCAGTTAGCATTTCAAACCTATAACATACTTTAGTTATTTGTGTTCTTTCTACAGTTTCTACAGCCTTTTAAGTTATTTGATTCTAATTCATTTGAACTAAGAATCAGTTATTGATTGTTATACATAAGTAGTTTTAACAGCGCTTATATAATAATCCCTGCGTCTCCTTTCCCTCCCTGCCTAGTAGTGAACTGTAAGGTGTTTAGATGGGTGCTTTTTAAAAGGTGATAGCGTCATGAAGAGGTTTGGCAGGACTGGAGATCAAAGGGATGACTTGCTGGTACCACAAAGGGATGCTTTGTTTATGGCTCTAAGTTCTCATATTAGCTCCTTTGGCAGTATGACCCACTGTCCAGTTGGGCACATTTTGTTCCAGCAGTTTCTCCTGGAACTCTCAGTGAAGGGGACTAGGAGCCCAAGGAAACTAGGAGGGAATGAGAAGGAGCTCTTTATGCACACCTAGAACAGAAAGAGGGACACATATTTTGTGCACATCAGGACAGTGATTCAACCTCAGGCTTGCTTCTGAGTCACTGTGGTCTTGGGCAAGTCCTTGGAATTTTGCATGCTGTTTCTTTGTGTCCCTGGCCAACAAAGAACGGATGATGCTGATTAGTCAGGGTGAATGTCTCCAATGAAAGGGGGTACATAATTTAGATTGGTGTTATTGCCATTCCATTGTACCATTATACTCTTAATATCACGGAGCATTAATAACATTCCTTTTATGTTTCCTCACTTACAACTACTGGAAGGAAGTAAACTGTTTGCCTGGGCTTTGTATCCCATCCCCTAGAGAGATTGCATCTAGAAGAGTGGGTGATGCCATGAAGCTCTTTTCCTCACCCAAGACTTTTGCTGTGATTCATGGGATTTGTCTAATAAAGGGGGTTTAAATGGCCCATGATAGAGGCCTGGGACACAATGGAGGGACATGTAATTACATTCCACCATACCAGAAGTCTTTCAGAATGGGCCCCCAAAAGATATTGCATGTGAAGTAGTGTCTAAGGAAGAAAATAAGGAGGTTCTGAGATCCCTAAATGACACCTCCTCGTATTTTATTGAAATAAGCAGAAATTATTGGTCCAGACAGAGAGATGCAAAAGACATAACTCGGCGCTCCCTGTGGCATGTTGTGGGATGTCAGTGCAGACACACAGCATAGTTTCCTTTTCCTTAGGGGACATCGCTCTCCATCTGCTTTCATTTGGGAAAATCTCTCCTAAATTTGTGGACTCTTCTTTCTCAGAGTTTCACAGGTGCTAAGCCCTGGGTGCAGCATCTTCTAATCATTGCTGGCCCATAACCCAGGCAAGCAAGAGGCATCATGAGCTCCTTCCTCTGCACTGGGCCTGTGTTTTCAGCACTTCTCAGGGTTGCACATTAGAGCAGTTTACTCTCCTTCTATTTGGAAAGCCAATTTCAGCAAAATTCCTTGGCCAGATGTGGATACTCCCCCACTTTTTCCCCCCAAATTTTCTTTCTTTGGTCCGTATTGTCAGCCTTTAGAGCCTTTAACAATTAGTCGATCAGAGGTCCAGCCTGGTCACTGTGCCCATTACCTACCTATTGGCAGTGCCCTTCCCTTGATGGTGATTTGGCTGCTTTATGTTTAGGACTTTTTAGACATAAATGCTATTAATAATAATAGCTAATACATATAGCACTTACTGTTTGCCAGGTACCATTTAAGTCCTTGACACATATGAACTCATTTAATCCTCACAAAACTCTTTGGGTTAGGTGTTATTACTATTACCTCCATTTTATAGATGGGAGAATTGAGGAGTAGAAGAGTAGAAATCTCAAGTAACTTGCCTGAGGTCAAGAGGTAACCTGCAAGTGGCAGGGCCATCTTGAGTCTATGCTTTTAATACTGTGCTATACTTAATGTCTCTACAACCTTGAACCTTTTTTTTTTTTCTTTTTAGATTTCACATTTTTTATCTTCTATAGCTTAACCACATTCCTGAGAAGTGGAAATAGATATTTTCCCATTCTACTTTCAGAGAAATGCACAAAGGAGTGAAGTGACTTGGCTAAGGCTTCCTAGTTGCTGACTTTAACCATTAGGTCACATGGTTGTCTTTCCTTCGTAGCACTACTTGTGTACATCTCGGCCAAAATCTTTGGGGGGAAATGACTTTTAAAAAGCTTTGCTTCTGGGGAATACCTGAGTCACAGGTTTGTGCTTGTGTGCTTGCAGTAGGGATTTTGATTGGCTTCCCTGCAGTTAAGGCCTCTGAGTAGGTTTTCTTGCCAAGCAAGCAGTAAGTGCCTTCTGTCACGAAAACAGAAACATGTTGCCAGCTATTTTGAACAATGTTAGAAATACACTGCAGTGGGAAGGAGCTGCCTCTGACTTCTGCCCACTTCTTGAAATATTTTAAGGCCAGCCATTTGGAAACTTTGTTATCAGTCCCCAATGTGGTCACAGGGAGACTAGTCATCCCCCAAAACTGAAATTTCAGAGGCCTGGCATCGGTGGAGAGGTTATGCGTGCTTTGGGTTTGTTTGTTTTTAAGGAGCTCTGGGTCTTTGCCTGCTTTACTAGACCCTCCAGTCACTTTAAGTAGAATATGAACCTGTGACTCTCATTCTTTCAGCGTCTGCCTCTCATTTCTGTTCTGCCTGCTGTGCTGTGGTCCTCCCTGGGTTATTCATGCAGTTAAGATCTTATAATCAGTTGCTGCTATCTGAGTGTGCTTCATAAAGACAAGGGAGAGCTTCAACTATGAATTTTTCTCTGGGAGAATTCCAGTTCTCCTCCCATTTGTTTCTCTGTGTTCCCTTCCTTCCCTTTGTTCTCCAGAGCCAGTTGTACAAGTTTAAACTACTGAAATGATCAAGTACCAGAGCCATTTATCAGCAGGACTTATTTATAGAGTTTTTTTGTAACACAGTCTCTTCAGTTTTTTTCTGTTTAATTAAGTCATTCCCACACAAATCTCAAGAAACAACATGATAAGTTAGTGTCTTAGAAAAATTACAGAAATATTTTGTCAAAATTAGCACTGACTTCCACAGGATCTTCAGGTAGTTTCTTTCCTATTGAATTCATCTTATTATTGAGTAGATAAACGAGATAAGGCACCTAAAGAGCCTGGAACATGATAAGTACTCAGTAGATGTTAACTATTTACTTAGCTATTTTATTTGCTTCTCTTTCTGCCTTGAACTGTTGACGTCCTAATTTCTCTTTCTCATAAGAAGTAAAGGTAGAGTCCACTATAAAACTTGTACTTGGTTGTACTGCATGTCAGAGACAGTTCCTCTTCTCCCCATTCCTCCTTCCTCTCCCACCACACAGTTACGTAAAGTGCATCTCCACCAGCACAGCGTTCTAGAGCCTATCATTCCCCAGCGGTTGTATTAGGAAACACTGGCAGGGTATGGGGCATTCTGTGGTACCTATGCTTCTATACGGAACACATGTAAATCAAGAAAGGGTTCATTTATAGAAAGAGTTCTGCAACCTGAAAAAATGTTTGAAAACCATTGCCTTAAATCTTGGACCTGATATTATTGAATTATTTTTAGTTTGTGGGCAGTTATGAGGAAAAATGAAGCAATGTTGTTTAAATTTTTAAACTTGTTAGAAATGAGCAAAAGATCCATGATAGTTAATACTTTTTTTTTAATACTTAAAGTTTAAAAAGTATTACAGTCATTCATCTCTTCAGGTCATCCAGCTAGAATTTATGTTATTTTTATCTCAGACCCAAGGGAGAATGGCCTGGATAAAGTATTCCTGGTCATTTCCCAGTGATTGAAGTTATATACAGATGTAGTACATCTGCTCATAGCTCAGCATGTTAGATTTTGGTATTTCTTTCTTCTAATCTGAAACTCTAACATGTAATTTCTAGTCCATGTGTCACTAAAGTTCAGATTCCTTGTTGAACTGTTATATGAAAGCTAATAATATACATAGCAAAACATGGTCAAAAGAGATGTTCAGGAAAAAGCAGAAATTGTTATCTATAGCGTAATCCCATATAAACATATACTTAGGAAAAAAGAACTTTACTGTAATTTACTGATATAGAAATTCACTATCCTAGGGTATTTTTGTTTCCAAGAGACAGATTTCCTAGACCAGTGAGTGTGGAATAGTTAGCAGTATGAGGTTGAAAGTTTAGGACAGCTTGGGCAAAAGATTTCTTCTTGTCTTGGCTTTATTTATATGTAAGGGTTTGTTTGTTTGTTTGTTTGTTTATAGCTCTGAAGATGGCTGTAGTAGATATCTATCATTCCAGGTTAAAGGAGAGACAAAGGCGAAAAAAGTAAGTCTAGAAAACCATCCTGCCTTCTTTTGGCTTTGGACTATTGACCACATATAGCCCATAAGAACAAGTTCCACTTGGGGCTTATCTTAGGACCTTGAGGAAAACACTTAACCTCCTTGGATCTCAATTTTTCCATCTGTTAAAAGGAGATAATAATACCTCTCCTTTTCTTGCTTTTTAACCTCCTCCTTCCTTACCCTTTCTTGATGTTTTGGTGACCAATGAATAATATGGATACACTGTTTTAAGGAAAAAAGGAACAAGAAAAATTCAAGATATTATTAAGTTGTTACGCTTAATAATGCTCTATTCTAACTGCTCAGTTTTTATGAGAAGTCTTTTATATACAAGGATTTCAAAGAAATTATGAACAAGTTTCAGTCACTCTTGGTTATTCCTTCTCTTTGCAACAGAACAAAAAACATACATTGAGACTGAGAAATTATGGATCCCAAACCCCTATTGGATTACAGAGACTTTAACAGTTCAGAGAAGGGTATGCGGAGGGTGTGTGTGTATGTATGTGTAGGCATGTTACCATGGTGTTAATAACTAGAGATACAGTGGCATCACAACAAGAAAAAGGAATGGGACTTGGGAGGCACTCTGGAGGGACCAAGACATAATCTAAAGTAAAGCTTACTCTCTGCGTGTCTGGAGTTAGCTTCTAAGAAGCGCTGAAGAAGATTACCCAGCTGTTCTTGTGAGAAGCTTCATTGCTAGTCATGAATACCTCCGGTATAAATCAGAGGTTCCAGACACGTAACACTGCATGGTTTACCTAAATTCTGTTTTGCTTAAAACACGGAATTAGAGCTAGACAGTGTGGTAGAGCTCAGTAGTTGAGGTCGCTATTAGATCTTATGTTTTATGATGACCTTCCATTAAACATGCACGAGATTTATTTCAAACAGCTTCAAGGCATTCTGTGAATGTACAGTTGTAAATGTTGAGTGTGTGATCACAGATTTTCCTTAAACAGCTGTTCTCAATTATCATTTCCCTAAGCTGAATAGATGATATGGACACAGATTCCCTTCTGTTTCATCTTAAGTTACAGACATGTGTTTTTCATTATTTGTGAGTGCTTATTGATCTATTCATTCATCCAGCAGATAGTTATTGAGAATCTACAGTGCCCAAGGAGAGGAAAAATATATGATGCTTGAGAGCCTAAAATTGTGCTAGAGACTTACTGACCTGCAGAACTTTGTGGGGAGTGACTTCTCTGGACCTCAGTATTCCCCCTTGCAGTGTTTAGGATATCTAATGAAAGCTGTGTGTGGAAAACATTGTTAAATGTGAAACTGATTATCATATATATGTTTTTCATTCTAGAATTATAAGAGACCATGGATTAATCAACCTTAGAAAGTTTCAGTGTAAGTAATAGTTTTCCTTATTTTAAAATTTCTCCCAACATTATTGAATAGTTTTAAACAAATCATTTATGACAGTAGTTCTTAATCAAAGTTGCATATTAGCATCACCTAGGAAGCTTTAGAAATTCTGATGCCTGACAGTCACCTCAGACTAATTAAGTCAGAATCTCTGGAGGTAGAGCTACAGCATCTGTATTTTTTTAAAGTCTTCAAGGCAATTCTGTTGCATCGTAAGAGTTACAAACCATTAATATATGGTCAATAACACTAGCATGAGAATACTTTTTTTTTTAAATTAGTATAGTAATTAAAGCATGAATATTAATGGATCATTTTCTGGAGCTGGATAGGGTTGTGTTTTGGAATTATATGTTAAATATAAAATAACTTTGACCATCAGGTTGTGAAAATATTTTTATGGAAAAAAATTAACAGAAAATGATAGCTTTATTTTGCATGGTCGGGGCAAACAAACAAGAAAAGACATTAGAATTGTATGATGATGAAATAAACCTATGATTTTTAAATGATTGCTAACTTTGACCTTACTTTTAAATATTTGGTGATAACCTATGCTGGGCGGAAAGAGTCTCTGTACTTTTTCTTCTTCTACACTGTAGAGTTTGTTCAGAACATAAGAATGATGATATCATAATAATTGCAATATTTATATATGTTTATAATAGTTGTATGTCACAAGACTTTTTTTTTTGTAAAAGTACCTAATGATTGTGCTTCATGCGCTAATTGATAGAATCTTATAGGGTTTGACACTCTGTGCCAGGAGGGTTCAGGTCAGCCAGTCTTGGGTTAAGTATCAGTTAATAGAGTCATGGTTATAAGTAGGTTACATTTTATGTCCTTTATTTTTTCACTTTCCATTACACACATTATGGTGTTTTGATGATGTCACTTCTAATAGTTACATAATATGTTGTATAGATACATAAATATATAATGACGTGCTTAACCTGTCTTTTATTATTAGATCTTTAGCTTATTTTCAGTGTTTTTCTAATCATTATAAATAAAGCTAAGGTAAACTTGTTTGTGAATAAAGCTTTGTCTGTATTTAAAATTGTTTTTTTAAGATAGATTCCCAGAAGTGGAATTAAATAGGTCAAAGAATATGGTTATTAAAAATGCTTAACACATGCTGCCAGATTGTTTCCTAAAAGATGGTTTTATCAATTTATATTCCTTCTAGCAGTATACAGTATTGCCTATTTAACCACGTCCTCATCGAGAGCTGTGGGTTTGCAAAAATAACCCAAGGTCAGATCTCCCTTGCCCTTTCTGTAGACAATAATTGGTCATGTTCTGATAGCCACAGTAGTGGGTTCCTTTGTCTGAATTCCTGGGCTTTCCACGATAGGTCAGTTGATTTTAACCTTTACATAGTAGACCTTGACTCTTGTATAAATTCTGTTCTCAGCTGGTGGACAGAGGTCAGTTTAGCCTCTTTATTCTTTTAACTGTATTTCTTACATACAGAGCTGAGGGGAAGCTCTGTTGCTTCCAAGAAAGAAGTGGTATGTGCGTTGTGGTTTGAGAGGTCTTCAATTGCCATTATACTGAATGTGCATGTGACCTTAATATGTAGGCACAGGAGTTTTTTTCATCAAATTAAAAAATTTTACTCCAAATGTTTCTGTATTATCCCTGTAGACGGGGGCGGGGGGTTTGGTGGTGAAAATAATCAATTTGTGGCTGCCCATCAAATCAGCTCCTAGAATTTGTGGGCAAGAATTTCTCCTGCAAAGAAAAAGATTCATCTGAAAAGAGGACTTATTTAAGTAACTGTCATAAGTGATAGCCTGTATCTTTAGCCTGAGAGTGGACTAAACTAGCCTAGTTACTCTTATTGAAATGACTGAGTAGCAGTTCGAGAGTTCCTGGCCGCTCCAGCCTATCAGTTACTGTTGGTGGGTTTTACTACCCATCTTTTGGCTGATAGCTCTTTTTATTAGAAATTTGGTCAGTAGTGATCCTCAAAGTTGCTGACCCACATGGGTATCCCAAATGGCATATTGGACCATTCGCTTCCATCATAGTGATCAAAATATAACTTCATTAGTAGTACATTAAGTTGTGGTACCTAATTAAGTTTAAAGAAAGGCAAAATGACCCATGTAGAAAGTGAAGAAATAAATGCCTCATTTGAGGATATGTAGTTACAGAGGTTTTTATTTTTGGTGGAGCGTGCAAGAGATCACACTTTTTCCAGGCTAATCTACCTCTTCTAGATGAATTAGTATGTCTGCACTTCCCTTGTTCTGCAGAAGTTATTTTTTATTTTTTAAAATTTATTTTATTTGTTTATTACTTTTGGCTGCGTTGGGTCATCGTTGCCGTGTGCGGGCTTTTCTCTAGTTGCGGCGAGCGGGGGCTACTCTTCGTTGCGGTGCGCAGGCTTCTCATTGCGGTGGCTTCTCTTGTTGCGGAGCACGGGCTCTAGGCGCATGGGCTTCGGTAGTTGTGGCGTGTGAGCTCAGTAGTTGTGGCTCGCAGGCTCTAGAGCACAGGCTCAGTAGTTGTGGCGCACGGGCTTAGTTGCTCCGCAGCATGTGGGATCTTCCCGGACCAGGGCTCGAACCCGTGTCCCCTGCGTTGGCAGGCGGATTCTTAACCACTGCACCACCAGGGAAGCCCTCTGCAGAAGTTAATACCAGAGATTTTGCCCCACATTGTTTCTGAGAACACATGATCTAATCATCTTTCCCGTTACTGCCAGTACTTCCTGCCCTTGTATAGATTAAGAGACAGCAAGGTGTGGAGGTCTCCAGGGTGCTCAGCAGTGCAGATGCTCTCCAGTGATAACAACCTCTCTGTGTCATAGTCACCCTGATTCTCTTATCATTATGATTAGTGTGCTTCATTCTTAGCTTTCCAGTTTGCTTCCTGTCATTGGTAAGTTAGTCATATGAGGTTAGGAATAATGTTCTTCCATTTTACTTCTTGTAAAAAAAAAAAATGCAGAAAACTTAGAGATCTTTATATTCTTTACTTTCTCTGTAGTAATGGAACGGCGGTATCCCAAGGAAGTCCAAGACCTTTATGAAACAATGAGGCGATTTGCAAGGATAGTGGGGCCGGTGGAACATGACAAGTTCATTGAAAGCCATGCATGTAGGTGGTTTTTTAACCTTGAGCAAATATTTGTGTCTGTGTTTTTATGTAAATAGGAGAGATAATGGTGTGTTTTATGTGAAGTTCTGTAAATAAATAAGTGGATTTTTTTGTATTTCTTCCACTTTATTACTATGAGATTAATTTGGGACTTTGGGGGTGGGAGAAGAGAGCTTAAAAAGCCTAGTGGCTTGTTTTCCCCTCAGATAAACAATAGTTTAGTAGTTTTCCCCCTTTTTATTATGGGAGTTTTCAAATACATGCAAAAATAGAGATCATAGTATAATGAACCCCCATGTGTCCATCACCCAACTTCAGCAGTTATCAACACATGGCCAATCCAGTTTCATCTTTACCACCCACTCCCCTCCCATCCTCAACTGGATTATTTTGAAGCAAATCATATAATTTTGTTCATAAGTATTTTAGTATTAAAACTAGTTTTTTAAGTGGGGACAGAGTTGGATGACTCATCGAGATAGTATATAGTACTTCCATCATTTTCTTGCCTTTTTCCCTGAGAGAGCTCTATCTAGTTCCCATTTGATTTCTCACTGTAAAAAATTGAGAGGCAGTAAGGCAGTAAGACTATAAAACAATCTGGACTGCGGGGCTAAGTCTATACCTTTACTCATGAGAGTCAGGTGTTTGACCCCCAAGTTTAGTTCTGGGAAGGTACTTCTTGAAGGCTCTTATCCTGTACTCATCGTGCAGACATTTCTTGCATGACATTGTAGGCATGTATCTGAGCCAGGTTGGTTGTCCTCACCAGACACCCTGTTTGGTTGGCATTCTTTGTGTGATTTATCCTGGGTGATTTATCCTTCACTTCCTGTCCCAGTTTGTGCCGTCCCTGGTTTATGTGTCACTCCAAAGAACAACACCCCGTGGATTGTCCAGGTGCTTCCTTCATCCTCTGTTTCAAAGCACCCAAATGTGAACGTTCTATCACATAATAACCCAAGCAGTGCAACGTGATCTGTGTGCTCAGAGGAGGCAGAAATCTTTGGTTTATGGAAAACACAATGCTCTTTTGTTCCTATAGGAGAAAAGCTGTAAAGAAACTATCCGGGACTTGAAGCACAGAGCTTTTGTCCTTCCCTTGCAAAAGGGCCACATCAAGTAATACCAGAGACAGGTCTCATAAAAGAATTTGGTTTTGTGACTAGAACTTTTAACAGAGAATAAATAGAGCAGGGAAACTTGGTGATTTAAAAAATTATATTCATTACTTCTGTAGCTAAATGAATTCAACCAGTTCACTATAAGTTTTCTAGGAAGCAGCTGGAGACAGAAGCCAAAAGACAGCTGGAGTACATTTTTGTCAGCCCTTGGGTAAAATTTCTAATGAGATATTAGCAACAGTTAGGATTCCCCAAATGGAATTGCCCAGTCTTTTATAGAAGGCAGAATTACTGAAAATATTCAACAGTAAAAGTGCTCATTAATGTTGATTTTGTTTTTCCAATTTTTCTCCTTTGTTGTTTTCGGGGGGATAAACAGTGGAATTCGAACTCCGAAGGGAAATCAAGAGGCTCCAGGAATACAGGACAGCAGGCATTACCAATTTTTGTAGTAAGTATGCTTAAGCTACACACTAAATCAGAGGGCAGGTCTTCCAAACGCATAGAGGGTGTCTCTGTTTGAGGTGCCATGGATTTTTTTTTTAATATTTTATTTATTTATTTATTTATTTGTTTGTTTATTTATTTATTTTTGGCTGTGTTGGATCTTCGTTTCTGTGCGAGGGCTTTCTCTAGTTGCGGCAAGCGGGGGCCACTCTTCATCGCGGTGCGCGGGCCTCTCACCATCGCGGCCTCTCTTGTTGCGGGGCACAGGCTCCAGACGCGCAGGCTCAGTAATTGTGGCTCACGGGCCCAGTCGCTCCGCGGCATGTGGGATCTTCCCAGACCAGGGCTTGAACCCGCGTCCCCTGCGTTGGCAGACAGATTCCCAACCACTGCGCCACCAGGGAAGCCCCGGATTTTTTTTTTTTTTTTTTTTTTTTCCCCAACCCCATTGTTTTATTTTTATTTTTTATTTTTTCCACACACACACACTGTATTTTATTTTTACAAGAGATAGATAGACTGACACCAAGCATTGTACATGGATGACCACAACAAAAGCAACAATGATTGCAATTACCAAACATGAAACACACTTATACTATGTCATAACATTGACATTCAGTCCAGTAATCCTCCACTGTAACAGCTCCTTTACTTTGCAGTGAAAATTGATTTGTATATTCTTTTCCTCTGAGTCCTTGTGGGATTTTTTTTTTTTTTTAATTCAGACAGAAAGTCACAAAAATTATACTCATCCTCATCAGTTCACTCAGTCCCATGTAATTAATTTCTTTTTTTTCATCTTGATCTTTTGTTAGCACTTTTATGAGTTCATCAGTTTTTCATTAGAGTTCTGAAAATGCTTATTCATTCAGTTCAGCAGTACAGTCAGTTACCAGAAACCTGTACTTGTCAGAGTCTTTTCCATGAATTTCTTGAAGATGAAACTCTTTTATAGGAACATATTTGCAAAATCATCAGAGTACACCCAGAACTGTCTGTAAATGACAAAAGACTTAAAAATGACCATGGTTAAAGATTTGATGAAAGTTCATAATAATGCAGTTGACAAGAAAATTAGTTATTTCTGAGATATACATTTTAAAGTAATAACTAGGATTATTACTTATAACATTATACCAGAACATATAAGATTTTTAGACGTTTCCTGTAATGTCTGAAACATTTATATTAACATATTTCCATACATATTTCCATACAAATACAAATATAAGATTTTTAGAAATTTCATGTAATGTCTGAAACATTTATATTAACATATTTCCATACATATTTCCATACAAATACAAATATAAGATTTTTAGAAATTTCATGTAATGTCTGAAACATTTATATTAACATATTTCCATACATATTTCCATACAAATACAAGATTTTTAGAAATTTCATGTAATGTCTGAAACATTTATATTAACATATTTCCATACATATTTCCATACAAATACAAATATAAGATTTTTAGAAATTTCATGTAATGTCTGAAACATTTATATTAACATATTTCCATACATATTTCCATACAAATACAAATATAAGATTTTTAGAAATTTCATGTAATGTCTGAAACATTTATATTAACATATTTCCATACAAATAACCCAATGAAAGTTTAGTATTAGTTGTTTTGTTTGTTTTTTTATACTGCAGGTTCTTATTAGGCATCAGTTTTATACACATCAGTGTATACATGTCAATCCCAATCGCCCAATTCAGCACATCACCATCCCCACCTCATCGCAGTTTTCCCCCCTTGGTGTCCATATGTCCATTCTCTACATCTGTGTCTCAACTTCTGCCCTGCAAACTGGCTCATCTGTACCATTTTTCTACGTTCCACATACATGCATTAACATACGATATTTGTTTTTCTCTTTCTGACTTACTTCACTCTGTATGACAGTCTCTAGATCCATCCACTTCTCAACAAATGACTCAATTTCGTTCCTTTTTATGGCTGAATAATATTCCATCGTATATATGTACCACAACTTCTTTATCCATTCGTCTGTTGATGGGCATTTAGGTTGCTTCCATGACCTGGCTATTGTAAATAGTGCTGCAATGAACATTCGGGTGCACGTGTCTTTTTGAATTACGGTTTTCTCTGGGTATATGCCCAGTAGTGGGATTGCTGGGTCATATGGTAATTCTATTTTTAGTTTTTTAAGGAACCTCCATATTGTTCTCCATAGTGGCTGTATCAATTTACATTCCCACCAACAGTGCAAGAGGGTTCCCTTTTCTCCACACCCTCTCCAGCATTTGTTGTTTGTAGATTTTCTGATGATGCCCATTCTAACAGGAGTGAGGTGATACCTCATTGTAGTTTTGATTTGCATTTCTCTAATAATTAGTGATGTTGAGCATCTTTTCATGTGCTTCGTGGCCGTCTGTATGTCTTCTTTGGAGAAATGTCTATTTAGGTCTTCTGCCCATTTTTGGATTGGGGTGTTTGTTTCTTTGATATTGAGCTGAATGAGCTGTTTATATATTTTGGAGATTAATCCTTTGTCCGTTGATTCATTTGCAAATATTTTCTCCCATTCTGAGGGTTGTCTTTTCGTCTTGTTTATGGTTTCCTTTGCTGTGCAAAAGCTTTGAAGTTTCATTAGGTCCCACTTGTTTATTTTTGTTTTTATTTCCATTACTCTAGGAGGTGGATCGAAAAAGATCTTGCTGTGATTTATGTCAAAGAGTGTTCTTCCTATGTTTTCCTCTAAGAGTTTTATAGTGTCCAGTCTTATATTTAGGTCTCTAATCCATTTTGAGTTTATTTTTGTGTATGGTGTTAGGGAGTATTCTAATTTCATTCTTTTACATGTGGCTGTCCAGTTTTCCCAGCACCACTTATTGAAGAGACTGTCTTTTCTCCATTGTATATCTTTGCCTCCTTTGTCATAGATTAGTTGACCATAGGTGCGTGGGTTAATCTCTGGGCTTTCTATCTTGTTCCATTGATCTATGTTTCTGTTTTTGTGCCAGTACCATATTGTCTTGATTACTGTAGCTTTGTAGTATAGTCTGAAGTCAGGGAGTCTGATTCCTCCAGCTCCATTTTTTTGCCTCAAGACTGCTTTGGCTATTCGGGGTCTTTTGTGTCTCCATACAAATTTTAAGATGATTTGTTCTAGTTCCGTAAAAAATGCCCTTGGTAATTTGATAGGGATTGCATTGAATCTGTAGATTGCTTTGGGTAGTATACTCATTTTCACAATGTTGATTCTTCCAATCCAAGAACATGGTATATCTCTCCATCTGTTGGTATCATCTTTAATTTCTTTCATCAGTGTCTTATAGTTTTCTGCATACAGGTCTTTTGTCTCCCTAGGTAGGTTTATTCCTAGGTATTTTATTCTTTTTGTTGCAATGGTAAATGGGAGTGTTTCCATAATTTCTCTTTCAGATTTTTCATCATTAGTGTATAGGAATGCAAGAGATTTCTGTGCATTAATTTTGTAACCTGCAACTTTACCATATTCATTAATTAGCTCTAGCAGTTTTCTGGTGGCAGTTTTAGGATTCTCTATGTATAGTATCATGTCATCCGCAAACAGTGACAGTTTTACTTCTTCTTTTCCAATTTGTATTCCTTTTATTTCTTTTTCTTCTCTGATTGCCGTGGCTAGGACTTCCAGAACTATGTTGAATAATAGTGGTGAGAGTGGACATCCTTGTCTCGTTCCTGATCTTAGAGGAAATGCTTTCAGTTTTTCACCATTGAGAATGATGTTTGCTGTGGGTTTGTCATATATGGCCTTTATTATGTTGAGGTAGGTTCCCTCTATGCCCACTTTCTGGAGAGTTTTTATCATAAATGGGTGTTGAATTTTGTCAAAAGCTTTTTCTGCATCTATTGAGATGATCATATGGTTTTTATTCTTCAATTTGTTAATATGGTGTATCACATTGATTGATTTGCGTATATTGAAGAATCCTTGCATCCCTGGGATAAATCCCACTTGATCGTGGTGTATGATCCTTTTAATGTGTTGTTGGATTCTGTTTGCTAGTATTTTGTTGAGGATTTTTGCATCTATATTCATCAGTGATATTGGTCTGTAATTTTCTTTTTTTGTAGTGTCTTTGTCTGGTTTTGGTATCAGGGTGATGGTGGCCTCATAGAATGAGTTTGGGAGAGTTCCTTCCTCTGCAATTTTTTGGAAGAGTTTGAGAAGGATGGGTGTTAGCTCTTCTCTAAATGTTTGATAGAATTCACCTGTGAAGCCATCTGGTCCTGGACTTTTGTTTGTTGGAAGATTTTTAATCACAGTTTCAATTTCATTACTTGTGATTGGTCTGTTGATATTTTCTGTTTCTTCCTGGTTCAGTCTTGGAAGGTTATACCTTTCTAAGAATTTGTCCATTTCTTCCAGGTTGTCCATTTTATTGGCATAAAGTTGCTTGTAGTAGTCTCTTAGAATGTTTTGTATTTCTGCGGTGTCTGTTGTAACTTCTCCTTTTTCATTTCTGATTTTATTGATTTGAGTCCTCTCCCTCTTTTTCTTGATGAGTCTGGCTAATGGCTTATCAATTTTGTTTATCTTCTCAAAGAACCAACTTTTAGTTTTATTGATCTTTGCTATTGTTTTCTTTGTTTCTATTTCATTTATTTCTGCTCTGATCTTTATGATTTCTTTCCTTCTGCTAACTTTGGGTTTTGTTTGTTCTTCTTTCTCTAGTTTCTTTAGGTGTAAAGTTAGATTGTTTACTTGAGATTTTTCTTGTTTCTTTAGGTAGGCTTGTATAGCTATAAACTTCCCTCTTAGAACCGCTTTTGCTGCATCCCATAGGTTTTGGGTCGTCGTGTTTTCATTGTCATTTGTCTCTAGGTATTTTTTTATTTCCTGTTTGATTTCTTCAGTGATCTCTTGGTTATTTAGTAACGTATTGTTTAGCCTCCATGTGTTTGTCTTTTTTACGTTTTTTTCCCTGTAATTCATTTCTAATCTCATAGCGTTGTGGTCAGAAAAGATGCTTGATATGATTTCAATTTTCTTAAATTTACTGAGGCTTGATTTGTGACCCAAGATGTGATCTATCCTGGAGAATGTTCCGTGTGCACTTGAGAAGAACGTGTAATCTGCCGTTTTTGGATGGAATGTCCTATATATATCAATTAAATCTATCTGGTCTATTGTGTCATTTAAAGCTTCTGTTTCCTTATTTATTTTCATTTTGGATGATCTGTCCATTGGTGTAAGTGAGGTGTTAAAGTCCCCCACTATTATTGTGTTACTGTCGATTTCCTCTTTTATAGCTGTTAGCAGTTGCCTTATGTATTGAGGTGCTCCTATGTTGGGTGCATATATATTTATAATTGTTATATCTTCTTCTTGGATTGATCCCTGGATCATTATGTAGTGTCCTTCCTTGTCTCTTGTAACATTTTTTATTTTAAAGTCTATTTTATCTGATATGAGTATAGCTACTCCAGCTTTCTTTTGATTTCCATTTGCATGGAATATCTTTTTCCATCCCCTCACTTTCAGTCTGTATGTGTCCCTAGGTCTGAAGTGGGTCTCTTGTAGACAGCATATATATGGGTCTTGTTTTTGTATCCATTCAGCCAGTCTATGTCTTTTGGTTGGGGCATTTAATCCATTCACGTTTAAGGTAATTATCGATATGTATGTTCCTATGACCATTTTCTTAATTGTTTTGGGTTTGTTTTTGTAGGTCCTTTTCTTCTCTTGTGTTTCCCACTTAGAGAAGTTCCTTTAGCATTTGTTGTAGAGCTGGTTTGGTGGTGCTGAATTCTCTTAGCTTTTGCTTGTCTGTAAAGCTTTTGATTTCTCCATCAAATCTAAATGAGATCCTTGCTGGGTAGAGTAATCTTGGTTATAGGTTCTTCCCTTTCATCACTTTAAGTATATCATGCCACTCCCTTCTGGCTTGCAGAGTTTCTGCTGAGAAATCAGCTGTTAACCTTATGGGGGTTCCCTTGTATGTTATTTGTCGTTTTTCCCTTGCTGCTTTCAATAATTTTTCTTTGTCTTTAATTTTTGCCACTTTGATTACTATGTGTCTCGGCGTGTTTCTCCTTGGGTTTATTCTGTATGGGACTCTCTGCGCTTCCTGGACTTGGGTGGCTATTTCCTTTCCCATGTTAGGGAAGTTTTCGATTATAATCTCTTCAAATATTTTCTCTGGTCCTTTCTCTCTCTCTTCTCCTTCTGGGACCCCTATAATGCGAATGTTGTTGCGTTTAATGTTGTCCCAGAGGTCTCTTAGGCTGTCTTCATTTCTTTTTATTCTTTTTTCTTTAGTCTGTTCCGCAGCAGTGAATTCCACCATTCTGTCTTCCAGGTCACTTATCCGTTCTTCTGCCTCAGTTATTCTGCTATTGATTCCTTCTAGTGTAGTTTTCATTTCAGTTATTGTATTGGTCATCTCTGTTTGTTTGTTCTTTAATTCTTCTAGGTCTTTGTTAATCATTTCTTGCATCTTCTCAATCTTTGCCTCCATTCTTATTCCGAGGTCCTGGATCATCTTCACTATCATTATTCTGAATTCTTTTTCTGGAAGGTTGCCTATCTCCACTTCATTTAGTTGTTTTTCTGGGGTTTTTTCTTGTTCCTTCATCTGGTACATAGCCCTCTGCCTTTTCATCTTCTCTGTCTTTCTGTAACTGTGGTTTTTGGTCCACAGGCTGCAGGATTGTAGTTTTTCTTGCTTCTGTTGTCTGCCCTCTGGTGGTTGAGGCTATCTAAGAGGCTTGATGGGAGGCTCTGGTGGTGGGTAGAGCTGACTGTTGCTGTGGCGGTCAGAGCTCAGTAAAACCTTAATCCACTTGACTGTTGATGGGTGGGGCTGGGTTCCCTCCCTGTTGCTGTGGCGATCAGAGCCCAGTAAAACCTTAATCCACTTGACTGTTGATGGGTGGGGCTGGGTTCCCTCCCTGTTGGTTGTTTTGCCTGAGGCAACCCAACACTGGAGCCTACCCGTGCTCTTTGGTGGGGTTAATGGCAGACTCTGGGAGGGCTCACGCCAAGGAGAACTTCCCAGGACCTCTGCTGCCAGTGTCCTTATCCCCACGGTGAAACAGAGCCACCACTCGCCTCTGCAGGAGACCCCCCAACACCAGCAGGTACGTCTGGTTCAGTCTCCCCCAGGGTCACTGCTCCTTCCCCTGGGTCCCGATGCACACATTACTTTGTGTGTGCCCTCCAAGAGTGGGGTCTCTGTTTCCCCCAGTCCTGTCACAGTCCTGCAATCAATTCCCACTAGACTTCAAAGTCTGATTCTCTAGGAATTCCTCCTCCCTTTGCCGGACCCCCAGGTTGGGAAGCCTGAGGTGGGGCTCAGAACCTTCACTCCAGTGGGTGGACTTCTGTGGTATAAGTGTTCGCCAGTCTGTGAGTCACCCACCCAGCAGTTATGGGATTTGATTTTACTCTGATTGCGCCCCTCCTACCGTCTCACTGTGGCTTCTCCTCTGTCCTTGGACGTGGGGTGTCCTCCTTGGTGAAGTCCAGGGTCTTCCTGTCAATGATTGTCCAGCAGCCAGTTGTGATTCTGGTGCTCTCGCAAGAGGGAGTGAGAGCACGTCCTTCTACTCCGCCATCTTGGTTAATCTCCTTTTTTTTTTTTTTAAACAAGCTTTCACATTTCAGAATGAGTTTTCAATCTTTCCCATAAAGTTTCACCTATTTAATCCCTATAAAATACCATGATATGGATTATCTGAGGTGAAATAAAAGTTATGACACAGAGAAAAGAGAGAGGCTGTTTTAGATTTAGGATTCTGTTGTGGCCTCTAAAAAAAAAGGATTTTGTATTCCAATTTTTAGCCTCAGCCTTTTTAAATTTAGTGATGCATAGTCTGATCATTCTTATTAAGGGAGCTTCAACTGGTTCTAGGCGCTTGCATCCCAGTTACTTGAGGTAGTGATAATTATATTCATAGCAGCTAACAGTTTACCATGCACCAGGCCCTACCCTGTGCACTTCACCTGGATCGTGTCCTTTAATTCTTGTAACAAACTTATTGTTATTTTCATTTAATGGAGAGACTAAAGTTTAAAGTGATCAAGGAGCTAGTTGTAGTAGAGCCAGGTCATAAGGGAAGGTAGTGTGTGTTAGTAGCTAAGAGCTGAGGTCTAGGCTTGGACAGCTTGAGTTTGAATTCTGGCTGTTCTTTCACCAGATCTATAATTCTGTTCATTTCAATTTTCCAAGTCTCTTAGAGTTAGTGTGAAGATTAAATTAGAGGGACTTCCCTGGTGGTCCAGCGGTTAAGACTCCATGCTCCCAATGCAGGGCACCCGGGTTCGATCCCAGGTCAGGGAACTAGATCCCGCATGCCACAACTAAAGATCCCGCGTGCCACAACTAAGACCCGGTGCAGCCAAATAAATAAATAAAATAAATATATATATATTTTTAAAAAGATTAAGTTAGAGATAATGCATGAAAACATAGCACAATACCTGGCACGCAGTAAATCCTCAGTAAATGGCAGTTTCTGTCATTTTGTTGTTATTGTTGGAATGATCTTCGGCATTTCCTCCTTCTTCCTGTTGTTGAAAGCTATCACCCACTGCTCACAAGAAGTAGCCCTGTGGGTATAAGTTCAGCCTACTGTAATGGCTCTTTATTTCTAACAATGGAAACAGTTTACAAAATGAAATTTTATGTGGGGCACTAATCCATAAATAAGATAGAAGTAGAACTACTTTGGTTGAAGTCTGATGGTTCAGGTCATGTGTGGAGCACAGGACCACTGGTATATGCTGGTGCCCTCGCTCTTCCCCGTAATCCCTGAGATATTTTCATGGTATCCTGGGCCTCTGTGGAACACGGTTTGAAACCCACTGGTGTGAGATTTTGGATCCTGTATACATTTGTGACATGTAGAAAACACTATGCAACTGTTTAGCAAGATGCGTATAAAGACTCTGATACCAGGTTTGGGTTACCTGATATTGGTTGCCTCTGGGAAAGAGGGGAAAGGAATAGTACTGGTCAATGAGGATTTATTTTTATTTGTAATTCTAACTGGTTTTTAAGGAAGAGTGTATGTGTATAGCACTTGTGTGACTTGGAAAAATATATGGATAGAAAAATATAGAACAGGAAGTAAATATGACAATATTAAAAGTTACTTTTAAGGGATGGAAATATGAGGGACTCCTTGTAATTTTCTGTTTTGGGGATTTTTCCCCCAAATTTCTTAAAGGTAGAAAAGGAATAAAAATATTTTTATTTCTTGTCAAAAAAGGGATTTCAAACTAGGGGAAATGACTTTGCTCTTAGAAAAATAATTGTGGAAGCAGTTTTGCAAAGGAAATTTAAAAATGACTGGGAATTCCCTGGTGGTCCAGTGGTTAGGCCTCGGCGCTTTCACCGCGTGGGCCTGGGGTTCAGCCCCTGGCTGGGGAACTGAGATCCCACAAGCCTCGCGGCACGGCCAAAAAAATTTTTAAATTAAAGACTACCACCTAGAGGGCTGGGATAGGGAGGGTGGGAGGGAGGGAGATGCAAGAGGGAAGAGATATGGGAACATATGTATATGTATAACTGATTCACTTTGTTATAAAGCAGAAACTAACACACCATTGTAAAGCAATTATACTCCAATAAAGATTTAAAAAAAAAAAAAAAAGACTAAAAAAGATGAAGTTTGCTGATGAGTTAGGAAGCCCTTCTGTTAGTTCTGCTGCGTTGTCATTGTAGCCGCAGTGTTTTTTAATACCTCCAGGTGCCAGAACCTATGATCACCTCAAGAAGACTCGAGAAGAGGAACGCCTCAAACGCACTATGCTCTCGGAGGTTCTCCAGTACATCCAGGACAGTAGCGCCTGCCAGCAGTGGCTTCGCCGGCAGGCTGACATGTGAGGAGTTAGTCCAGGGGGAAGGAGCAACCTCTTGGAGGATTTGGCCTTTACCTGTATTTTCAGAGAATTCTGTGGGCGCCCTATCCTACATGGCAGGGCAGTAATAATTGGGTGACCAGAAGAATTGAGATTTCCTCTCCTAGGTAGTACAGTTGGGATGTCCTGTAAAACATAATACAGTCTGTCTCATTACTTCTCTTCAAAGTAACTGACCTGATAAGTGTCACCCGGTCTCACATGGGCTTTTGGAAATGGCTTTCTCTGATGTGATACAAGTTTAAATTCCTCTTCTTCTTTGTAGTGATTCTGGCCTGAGTCCTTCCGTACCAATGGCTTCGAATTCAGGTAATTATTTTTTGGGCTGGAGCAGGTCTTGATTGTGACGTTTTCATTCTAGGAATTACGGTAACCCAGCAATCCCTTCAGCCTGTGTGGGAGCTGGGTGCTTAGGCAGAGGAATGGTAATTAAGTGTTATCCCAGTTTATGAACATAAGCAAGTTTTTAGAATATTCATGGCCAAACAGGACTTTCCTCAGGTTTGGAGTACAAGGACAGGGGAAGAAAGAACCCCAGACAGGTGTTTTCTCTATTTTACCAACGTTCATGGGCAGTTAGTTTACTATGACGCTGTCTACCACAAACTTTGAGATTTGTCTCATAGGGGATAATTAGAGGCTTTGTATCCTGTATGAGCAAAGAAGCATGTTACTTGCCAGAAAAGCAAGACTTTCTTTATAAGTTGGAGACTTAAGGTATTTCTATTTCTTATCTCTTTGGGTATTTCGTCTTTTGAGGTTAGTTTACAGAGCAAGATTAAGCCATATGCTATCTGGTAATCCTTGGTTCTTGGTAATCAGTGAATGGTAGTTTGGGGTGGTATTAGTTGTGGAACTCTGGTCCAAGATCATGGTGTTTCTTTGCCTGTTTTCTTGGTTATCATTCACCCCTGCTCCATATGGTAGATTAGCCACTTCCCCTGCTCAGAACATACAGACTGCTCCACTGATTACAGATTGGACTTGGCAAAAAGATGACCCACTTGCAGTTTTACCATTTTTTGGAAGCTTGGAACAACAGACCTTGTGATCCCATTCACAATCTCTCAGATTCAGGATCTAGACAGGGCTCAGAAAAGGCGACTTTATGGATGATTTTTTTTTTCATTTATTCCTTTGTTTCAAGTAATAATTTCTTAAAATTTAAAGGAGAAAAGAGTGTCTTTTACGGAATAGCCAAGACAGTTAAATCCAAGTTTTTAAGTTTCTTACATCCAGCCCCTCCCCAATCTAAATACAGAAATACAAACAACTTAATATTGGCTAATTAAAAGGAATGAATGGACGTGACCGAGCTCCTTTGGTATTTGTGTTTTCTGAACCATTCGCACTTGCTCTTTGCTGCGTCCTAGGCGGGCATTTGCCTTCCTCAACCCCTGTGTTTAGGTTGAGGCGACCCCTTACTCCTCTTCATGCTCTGAGTTGCTCCTAAGGTAGTGCAGAGTTGGAAGCCTGGATCCCTGATCGTAACCCAGCCCCTGGGAACTTTGGTGAGGCACCGAATGATTGTAGTCTCCCTTTTTGAGCATTTAGGGTACGGCTAGACCTGTCGGTTATGGAGGAGTCCTCATCCCCTTTGTTGATATTACAGAGAAGTCTGTTTTGTAGTACAGCAGGCTGCAACAGTCCCTCCCCTTTCTCTCCACCACCTAAACGGCAAACCCCATGAAATGTAACGTATTATTCTGCATTTTCTTTTGTTTAACGCACTCCATTCATTCAAGGATACATTCAAAACAAAACCAAAAGGTTTTGCACATCAGGCTTCCTATCCTGGGCAGTGACCTCATGCTTGGGTTCCTTTCTCAGGTGTGTGAGTTCACCTCAGCCTCTGCTTTGCCATATAGTGGCTCATTCCTCTGTGCAGATCTTTCAGGTAAACAGGGCTACTTTGGAAGGAACAGATACTCCCTCACATAATAAATAAGGGCCTTTTGCTGGCCTAACACTCTGCCTTTGATCTCAAGGCGAACGGTACGTGGTTAATCACCATGTTTGCCTTGCACTGCTGGCAGAGTGGCAAGGGTTAGGAAATGTCTCTCCCGCAGAGTTGTTATTTCCATTCATCAGCTGTCAGGGCAGGCAGCGTATGACCTTTCTTAACTGGACGACATCTGGGCTGTAGATTTTAGAATCTCCCACTGGTTTAGGAAGAATAGCCATATTTGACACTGAGGTATGTGTGATTATATGTGTATTTTATCAGAGCAGAGGGCACATGGCTTACCGTTTTTATTTTCAAGTGAACATTGGGGTACCTGTGTTGCCAGACAAACTGAGGCCTGAGGTGTATATATACAGCTATGTATAGTAATCTTGTACCTAACTGGCCTGACTGTGGTGAACTTCGTTATACACTTTACGCCTGAGGGATTGTCACTCTTACGAAATACATGCCTTTTTCTGTCTGTATCTGTAGGTAGACGAAGTGCACCGCCCTTGAACCTCACTGGCCTCCCTGGCACAGAGAAGTTGAATGAAAAAGAAAAGGAGGTAACAAAAAGAAGGGGAGCTGGTTAGAAGAAAGAGAGTAGGGGCTGGTTATTCATTGAGTTGTCATTAAAAACATGTTACAGGATCAAACCCATTTTGCTCTGTTCATGTCACACCCGTGCATGTACAGCTCTGGTCTATCCCAGAGGTCTGGGTGCTGAAGAGCTGACCTCAGCAGGTCTCAAGGACTCCTTTCCTGATCACCCAGCCACCATTCACCTCCTGAGAGAAGAACATATTAGATGTAAATCTAAATAATAGCAACTGTCATTTATTGAGCATTTACCATGTACTAGATACTGTACTGTGCTTTATGTCAATGAATTTAATTTTTTTCAAACTTAAAATAACTGGTATATGAAAATGACTATTTCCTATTAGAGTGGGCATTTTCAGAAGTTCTACTGTTATTCCAACAATATGACCATCACTTAAAAGATTGTTGAATTGTCTCCATAGTATGTGTATAAGCATAAAAGAGGAATTCATCATCATATATAGTCACACATGAATTTTGATTAAAAAAGCCATGACCTACTTTTCTTTTACATTATAATCACCGGATGTGTCTTCTTCATACTACTTTTGGCCGTTTCTAAACTTTAAATCCAGCCTCAAAAGGGTCATCATCAAGCGTTGTCAAAAGAATGTGCCGCAGCTCTCAAGTCCATTCCAAGGGAGGATCCTCTTTTGTTCCTCATGTGCTCCTTTTACGGTTCCCAAGATCAGTGTCTTCATCTGCCACTCCGTATCAGTAATTCAGGTCAGACAGTAAGGAAAAGTCATGGAGTAGGCGCTAGTATTAGTCTTTTATTTTACCCAGTAGGAACAGTAGAGATTAGTTTGGGAGTAGAAGGGGGTGTATGTTATATCCAAGTATTGCTGAAGAAGTATTGCCATTCTGAATCAAGGGTGGAATGGCCTGGAGTTTCAAGCAGTTTTTATCCTTACCCACAAAGTGGTAACCTCAGGCTGTTCATTTCTGGATAATGGCAGGTGAACTGGAATCGAGCCAACTTTCTAGATTTTTAGCAGTTAAAGTGACCTCTTAGCAAGGTCTCTATATCTCTTCTCCCTCCAAAGTAGGAAATGTAATCACAAAATCAGGGACTAAAGATTTACGCCGATACTAAAAATAATGTGATTGATACTTGGGAACCCAAGTATCAGCATCCCCACCCGCACGGTGCCCTGTGGCTCTTCCCTGACTGGCTGAGCTGGAAGGTGCTGGGCCTCTACCCCACACCGCTCCTCAGGACACAGACCTGTATCCCTGACAAATCCAGGAGAGCCAGCCGACAGGTGCTGGAGCTCTCCCGGCATCACACTCTGCCTTTTTCTGTCTGTCTTTAGAGAGTATTCTCTCCAAAGAAAAGACAAACTGGAATGTGATCTAGCCACCAGCAGCTCCTATAAATAGTTGGAGGTTGATGTCACTCTTTACATTTTATTTTGGCTATACCTGCTGGATTAAATTATGAGAATGACAGATGTTAATGTTTATTAAATTTGCCATGTCTTGCAGCTCTGTCAGATGGTGAGGTTGGTCCCAGGAGCCTATTTAGAATACAAATCTGCTCTATTGAACGAATGTAACAAGCAAGGAGGCTTGAGACTGGCACAGGCAAGAGCACTCATCAAGATAGACGTGAACAAAACCCGGAAAATCTATGATTTCCTCATCCGAGAAGGATACATCACTAAAGCCTGAGGCTCTCCGGGCCTGGTGGGCCAAAGGACAGTACGGGCATTCTGGAGTTTTGTTTTTGAGCTGAATTCTCCTTGTAAAAAGCGGGGAAGAACAAAGGAAACCTTAAGTTGTATTAATGTCTACTTTCTTCTCCCCCCTGCTTTAAAATACTCCTGTTGTTGGTATTGTGCTGCAGAGTTATGTGCTAGATAAGCTATTATTAATTGTGTGTGGGCATTCATTCCTAACACCTCTTGTAACTAAAACAAGAACCATAGTACCTCACATCACAGTGTTGGTAGAAATAGAACTGAACCAGTCTTTAGTCCCAGGAGTCCAGCGCAGATCCTTGTACTTGCTTGGGAGGTTGGTTTTCTGATTATCTGTTTTGCCTTCAAACATTAGAGACAGATTTAAAATAAAGAGGTTATAGAGAGAGAAAGCTTTCTCTTTCTGTCTGAGGATTCTTTTAAGCTGACAACTTATGTTTATGAGCAAAGAGGAGGAAAATCTCCCCATGATGGTCTTGTCCCAAACTGCATCTTCAACTTTAACGTCTGGTTTTGTAAGTTGCAGTCTGGCTGTCTAGTCTGCAGTAGACTTTTGAGGAGGTGGCACTGGATATAAAATGTCTCTGTTATTTTTAGAATTAATGGATTAAAATGTTTTGCTACTTAATTTGTGGGTGTGTCAAATATTCTGGTCACTAAAGCACGCTTAGGGGGTTGGATGCATGCCTCATCACGCTGCACTGTCTCTGCTAACGTGTGTCCTGGGCTCACCCTATTCTCACCCTTGGCTTCCCTGGATACCAGACCCCTGAGGATGGAGGTGATGCAATTAACCTCAGTGTTGCTTAGATTAAGACCTGAACCCTAATTTCTTAATGGTGAAAGGCTAGCCTACAATAAGAGCTACTTGTAAAACAAAAGGAAAGCCTTTTCATATATGGAACTCACTAGATATGAGGGTGAGTGACCCCACCACATCTGAAACTTGGTCCTCAAATCTTTCTGCACAGTAAGAAGCCAAACTCAGAGTCAGGGTTTTCCCTTTTCTGTTAGAAGCAAAGTTGTATAGAAATACTTCAGAATCTGCACAAATTACCTCCAGTAGCTGACTGATTCTTTAATTCTTTCAACATTCAAAATATCTGATTCAAATATTATATGCTTTGTTGGAAGTATCTGCTCAAAGTTCTTGACTGCTGTAAATATGCATGCAGTTTGCTAATAGACTTCATCTAGGGGGTAACAAATGAAAAGGAAACTCTTAGGATCTGAGGGAAATAGAATAAAGGACTTCAGTGTTTCAAAAGGGCGGCTTGTGGTTTTCTTGATGTAGTCCTGTCTCTTAGAAAACGTATTCTACCACCAGCATCACCCTGAGTTGCTTATAAAGGCGTTGCCTCTTATCCTTGGAAGGTAAGTCCTGTTCTAAAAGTGCATTAGACATCTATGTCAGGTGATGTCTGCTGTAGTCTGAAGAGTCCTTGATCTTGATTAAGGAAGGCTTCCTGGGAGAGGTGCGCTTTTGAGGCAATGATAAGACGGAGATGAGAGAGATAAAATGGCAGATGGAAGTGGGAGACTGCTCCAGACGTAGTAGGTGGAGGGTGATGAGTGAGGAAAACAGTGCCAAGAGATTTAGCTGGCTAGGACACAAGGAGCAGCTGCAGTACTCAGGGCTGGGAGGATGGCAGGACAGTCTGATAGAAACCCTGGAACCAGTTGAAGTCTGAAAAACTGGCGAATCAGTAGATTGGATGAAGAAAGTGGCATTGTTGAAAAGAGTGACAGAAAAATAAGGCTGTAACTTCAAATGACTGGATTTTAGAAAGTAGGATTATTATGGTTTTGGTAAGCCCAACTTCGCAAAATTTAAGACCTAGAATCCTAGTGGGTTTCTCAAAGATCAAGCCATAATTTTGGGTGAGGAGTACTCTTGAAAGGAATCATTAGAAAACCACTTGCTGACGTTTGATGTCGGTCACTAGCTTAGTACATTATTTCCTTCCATCTTCTTGTCACCAAAGGAAGGCCCTTCTTGGTACTAAAAATCCAGAGCTAGCAAGGACTTGCCAAAGAATATTCCATCCTTCCCCTTTTCTGCTAGATGGGATTAGCCATAAACCAACTACACGAATTTAGGTCCTTCTTGGTGCAGATCATCTGAGAAGAAAGAGAGTTTACTCTGAAACTCAACAACAATGAACAATGAATAAAGACCTTTAACTGTTAGGAACTTTATTACAATTTAACATTAAAGATTTCTACTGGAATTTTATGCATATCGTTCTCCTCTGTCCTGGTGGGAAATAGAGAACAAATTTCTTTCCGTGTAATGACCCTTTCTTGGGCTTCCCTGGTGGCGCAGTGGTTAAGAATCTGCCTACCGATGCAGGGGACACAGGTTTGAGCCGTGGTCCAGGAAGATCCCACGTGCTGCAGAGCAGGTAAGCCCGTGCGCCACAACTACTGAGGCTGAGCCCTAGACCCGCGAGCCACAACTACTGAAGCCCGCACGCCTAGAGCCCGTGCTCCGCAACAAGAGAAGCCACCGCAGTGAGAAGCCAGCGCACCGCAACAAAGTAGCCCCTGCTCACCACAACTAGAGAAAAGCCCACGCGCAGCAACGAAGACCCAATGCTGCCATAAATAAATAAATAAATAAATTTATAATGATCCTTTCTTGTGCTCAGAGACCTCAACTGTCTCTGTTGAGACCAACTATTTATGATTTATCTCTTCTTGGGTTCCAGTTTTCATCCTTTTATTGTTTACAACTCCCCCCACCCCAACCCCCCTTTTTAAATCTGAACTTAGTTAATTAACCAGTCGCTGCTGATTGATAACAAGTTTCCCAGTTTTGAGTATTGAGGTCCTCAGCTTGTAGTTAGCGGGAAAGGGGAGAAGACCAATGACATTCATCAATAACAAAGTTCTAGTTGGGAAGTCATTCTAGCTTTAGGAAATATGTAGGTATGTGATAAGAACTAAAATTTCCAGTGTGATGAGTCAGAGGCCCAAACTACAAAGAGAAGCTTGGAAAAACTAACGCATTCATATTTACTCCAATACACTTTGATGGGTCTCCAGCCAGGAGAGCGGTACTGTGTTCTAAACAGCATTCTGGAATGTCGCCCATTCATTTTTTTTTTTTTTTAACATCTTTATTGGAGTATAATTGCTTTACAATGGTGTGTTAGTTTCTGCTTTATAACAAAGAGAATCAGCTATACATATACATATATCCCCATATCCTCTCCCTCGTGTGTGTCCCTCCCACCCTCCCTATCCCACCCCTCTAGGTGGTCACAAAGCACGGAGTTGATCTCCCTGTGCTATGTGGCTGCTTCCCACCAGCTATCTATTTTACATTTGGTAGTGTATATATGTCCATGCCACTCTCTCACTTCATCCCAGCTTACCCTTCCCCCTCCCCATGTCCTCAAGTCCATTCTCTACATCTGGGTCTTTATTCCATGTCCTGCCCCTAGGTTCTTCAGAACCTTTTTTTTTTTTTTAGATTCCATATATATGTGTTAGCATATGGTATTTGTTTTTCTCTTTCTGACTTGGTTCATGTATGACAGACTCTAGGTCCATCCACCTCACTACAAATAACTCAATTTCATTTTCTTTTTATGGCTGAGTAATATTCCATTGTATATATGTGCCACATCTTCTTTATCCATTCATCTGTCAATGGACACTTAGGTTGCTTCCACGTCCTGGCTATTGTAAGGAGAGCTGCAGTGAACATTGTGGTACATGACTCTTTGAATTATGGTTTTCTCAGGGTATATGCCCAGTAGTCGGATTGCTGGGTCGTATGGTAGTTCTATTTTTAGTTTTTTAAGGAACCTCCATACTGTTCTCCGTAGTGGCTGTATCAATTTACATTCCCACCGACAGTGCAAGAGGGTTCCCTTTTCTCCACACCCTCTCCAGCATTTATTGTTTGTAGATTTTTTGATGACTTGCCCATTCATTTTTAAGGATGTCTTTATAGGTACCTTCTAGATATACACTGCTGTTGTTAACACAAAAAGCTTTTCCACAACTTACATGTACCTGGCTTTTTATTTGTTTTAATTTCTATTCCAGAGGTACTGATCTGGAAGCTTTGCTTTCCTTTCCAATGTGTTTAGCCAAATGTGGGTAACCTCTCTCCGATCTGTCAGAAAGAACCACCTCTGGTACAATGGAACACTGCTATGTCTGTGGCCCTGTGTAGAAGAGGTAGTCCAGCTAAGATAAAGAATTTCCCTTCAATCAGGCACAATAACCAGCCCTCTTAGTGAAGTGTAAGTGATATTGAGCAGAATCTCAGGGTGCAAGGAGAGTCAGAGCAACCTGCTTAGAACAGTAATGGTCGTGCTGACAAATACTTGCTTTGGGAGAGAGAACAATAGTGAATAGCACTTAACTAGGAAATAGTTTGGAACCTAAGTATCCACAAAATACGCGTTGGCACTGAGTGTTCATTTGTATGCTGCTTTTGAGGGCTGGGGGGTGGGGACAGGTGAATCATTTCTGAGAAGCTTGGAAAACCAGTTTATCTAATGGGAGGGAGTTCTTTTTCTATTCATTGTTTGCCTGCTGCCTTGGCTTCTACCAGTAGAGATGCACTGAGATTAACTGCCCTTTGATTTGACTGACCAGGCTTACAAGTCAAGAGACATAGGTATTTAAAGGAAGGAGGAATGTCTTGCATCTGACATTAAAATTCCTTTGTCACTAGGAGTTACTTGCTTGGTATGTGTTATGTGCTGGGCCCCCTTCCCAGTTAAGAGTAAGAATAAGGAAATTGAGAGAAGAATGCAGAAAGGGACCATTAAAAGGTTTAAAACCCCAAATTGAAAGCTACAAAAAAATTTGATTTGATAGCTGCAGCCCTGAATATCGCCGTACCTCCCCTTGCCTTTGAAAGCCGTAGTTAACCTTTGCCAGCCCAGATTTGTTTTGTGTCTTTCAGGGCTGGAGAATTAAGTCTGATGCACTTATTTTCTACTTTGGAGCACAGGGGATGGATTTCTATGGCATCAAACTAATCATTTGGTTGAATTAATCTCACGTTCTTAACCAAGCCACACTTTTTTTTTCAGCTTTCTCTGGTCTCCCCAGAGGTCTTATGTGGCAGAAAGCTTCCAGGTAGCTTGCTAATAATCTTGCCTTGGTCCAGAGTTACGTGGAATAGAAGTAGCATCTTAGGAAGTGTGGAAAGGAGAAGACCTCACAACTGTTTTAAGAAACCAACACTTTATTAATCAAAGCAAAAAGTCTGAAATCACACTTCAGTGAACTGATGGCCAAGTGCCAACTCATGACACTTCCAAAGCACCTCTCCTCCCCAGAGAGCTCTCTGCCAAGTACACTTCCTTTATCTGAATTGTTGGCAGTGACCTAACCTCTTTTCTCCCGTTAAACGATAGATAGCTAACGATTTGGATCCCCCGTCCCTACCCTCCCCATTATCATGACATAAAATATATATTATTTTAAGAAATAAAAACAATAATGGGACCTGCACTGTGGAGCTTAATTTTAATGTTCCCATACAATATACCCTATCAGAAAACTGACTTTGAGTTGAGGCTAAGTGTCTGATGTTTTTACTTCGGTTTCCAATCTTAGGATGTTGTCTAAGAAGAAAAAGGCAATTTTCAGGGTAATTTAATAGCTTTTCCACCAAAATTATTGAAAAAGGGTGAAAAGTTCCAAAGTGCCATGAAGACACGAGCTCCCAAGTACCAGGCGCCTCAGAGATGGGGGGGACTGATAGGAACTTTCGCTAAAGGAAGAGAGGGCAGCAGTGTCCCAGCCCTTACCCCATGGGAATTTGCTTTGCCTTGGAGAGGTGGAACAGTTTTCCCAAATAGTATCTTGTCTGGAGCCTCTTTTTAAGTAAAGTCAAGCTGCAGCAGAAAAAGCCACTCTACTGGGGGCAGGAGCCAGAGCCCTTATTTTTTTGCCTAGAGGATGACACCTTGATATATTTTTACCAAAGGGCACTTATCTAAGCTCCAGCCACAGGGAGGTGACAGCAAAGTCAACCTTACCTGGCTGCCCTTGCCCCAACAAGAAGATCTTTGCCTTGTTTGGGGTGCGCATAGTTTCAGATTCAAGACACCTGTCAGATCTAAGTGAGCACAGGTTTAACTTCAATGATGCAAAGCAAAACGCTTTTGAGAGCAAAATCTCCCAGGAGTGCCTCCGCCCCCAGCAACTGCAGAAAAGAAGGCGTTGGTGGGGGAGAAGGGTGGCTATAGACGTCATTGCATCTTCCAGATCCCAGCTGTGACCTGGCTCAGAGTTTTACAGTTAAAAATAACCGTGGCTTAGAGTTGGGGGAAAACAGTAAACTGTTTCATCTCCATGGAAACTGGGGGCGGGGGAAGGCAAGCCATGGATTTCCAGCAGATGCGGCAAGAGGGGGCGGATGTAGGGGCTGGGAGCTTAGAGGCCCTCTGTTGAGAGGAGGTACCCCTGATTAGCATCCAGGATGTAGCCAGACATTTTCCAGGGCTCTGGAGACACGCGGCAGGGGATATGTTTGCAACAATGTGTACATTTTGGGTGGGTGAAGACTTATTTGAGGCTTACAACTTCCTGTAACACAGATTTGCTACTATTTGGCAAAGCAGAGAGCAGATGAACAACACTGTAGGTTAGATGTTGCCTCCTAACCAATCTGGGAACCTCTGCTACGAGCCCTACCCCTCACCTTCCATTCTTTCATTTGCATAGTCAGAGGCTTGACATCAGAATATTATAACAATTTATAACTACAGGGCCGGTCTTCAGGCTCTTGGGCTGATATGGACATTTACTCCCTTTTAGTGGGACCAGGTTTTTCTCTTTGGTGTTGTAGGAGGTTATGCAAAGTGGCATTAATTACCTAGGCAGTCCTTAAAGTTATGTCTCTTACCGTTTCATTATTATTACCAGAGGTTACTAACTCTTGGGGGGAAAGATTTTAATTTTTCATTTCCCCTTTCTTTAAAGGCTTCTTTTAAAACATGTTTTTCCTCAAGAAATACGTGAATATATTCTAGTTTTAAAAAAAATTTAAACCCCTCTCTTTTCCTTTTTAAATAAAGGGTGTATATGCTTTCTTGTTTACCTGCCTGGTGTACTGGAAAGACCTAAGTGCTAATCCTTGTTCTGCTACTTAATAATGATACAGCCTTGGGCAAGTTTTTTAACCCCTCATATCTGAACTGTGGTTGATAAAACCTACCTGACTGGGTTTGATGAAGATAAATGGGATAAGGTATATATTACACCTGACACCTCCCTTCCCTTCCCTTCCCTTCCCATTGAGCCTTCGATATTTTCATTTAACCCCAGCCAGGTATGAACAAGCCCTTGATTTTCCATGGTAAATAGTAAAGTCACACCATGATAAAGTCTCACAGAGGGACACTAAGTTCTGAAGGACACAGAGCAAATGTTAAGACAGGCACAGGTGCATTTTTCATGGATGTTGTTGTTTATATTGGAATCTTCATCACTGTGCATCATTGCCACAGCCCCAGGGTTGAATTAAGGGCAGAAAATTTCAGACAGATATTAAATGACCTAGTCATCCTAGATATGTTGTAATATTCCCTTATATAAGCCTAGCTCAAGAAGCTTGAACTCAGGTTACAAAACTGTAGGCACACTAGGATTGTAATTGTGTAAAGAAAACTAAAAAAAATCATGCATAGAAAAATAAAAACAGAAAAAGATGCTAATTTTTGTTTCGTTAAGTAGTAAAATTAGGGGTGATGCTTTCTCTCTTCTGTTTTGTTTTGTAATGTGACTTTTTTTATTAATGGAAAAATAAATTACATGAGAACTATTAAAACTCTACAAATAGGACTTCCCTGGTGGCACAGTGGTTAAGAATCCGCCTGTCAATGCAGGCGACATGGATTTGAGCCCTGGTCCGAGGAGATCCCACATGCCACAGAGCAACTAAGCCCGTGTGCCACAACTACTGAGCCTGTGCTCTAGAGCCTGCGAGCCACAACTACTGAAGCCTGCGCGCCTAGAGCCCGTGCTCCGCAACAAGAGAAGCCACCGCAATGAGAAGCCCGCACACCGCAATGAAGAGTCGCCCCCGCTCGCCACAACTAGAGAAAGCCCTCAAGCAGCAACAGAGATCCAATGCAGCCAAAAAGTAAATAGGTAAATAAATAAATAAAATAAAATAAAACTCTACAAATAAAAGTTTAAAGTATTTTACAGTTAATATCTAGTTAATCCTTATGATAGCTATATAAGGTGTTATCTTACGTCTTATAAAATAGTGCAAACATTAGGCAAGTTTGTATAGTAGATGAAATATGTTTTTGGACTTCTATCCCCCTACTTCTTTTATCTTTTCCACATTTGTAGAGTTTTCTCCCAGATACCTGGTGTCCATTGTCCCTCTCAAACGTGTGAAAGTTTAAGATAGCTTAAAGATGTACTTCTCTGGGGGATTTGCATTTTTGTAGCTATTAATGGCATCTACTCTGGAATTACAGGCATTAGCAAGCAGGCGTTCCAGAGCCATGGGACCTGATGGCACCCTGAAATCTAACTTCTGTAGACCCGGGAGCCCTGATCACAGCTGTCTCCCAATTCTAACAGATATATCAAATCTGTTGCCAATTTGTTAACCAGAAGAAATGATGCAAATGGAAGATGCAGCTATTCTTTGAGGGGCTCATCAAGGTCTGATTAGTCTCAGGAGAAGTCATTGCCCAAGCAATTAAGGAGAATATTTTTGGAAAGGCAGACATCAGAAGTTAAGCAGAGTAGAAGTTTCCACCCTCTATTTACTGTGTCTAATCAGATCAGCTCTTATTCTGCACAGAAGCTGCACTGCTCTAAAGCACTGCTTATTTAGAGGTAGTCAGGAGCACCCACACCTTCTCTGGGCATAGACAAGTCAGACTTTTGTAACAGACGGTCTCTAAGACGTTTCTACATCTAAAGTAGTCGACACCTTTAAAGGTACCTATTTACAGTCTAGTAATGTGCTGCCCAGTAAGGTAGCCACTAGCCTCATGTGGCTATTTACATTTAAATTGATTAAAATTAATTACGATTTAAAATTCAGTTCCTCCGTCACACAAACCACATTTCAAGAGCTCAAAAGTCACATGAGACTAGTGGCTACTGTATTGGGAAGTGCACGTATGGATCATTTCCAGCCCCCAAAGTTCTATCAGACAGTGCTGGTTTAGAAGATAACACCTTCAAATTGCATTTCCTTTTTTTTTTTTTGGAGAGATATCTATAAGCCCACACTTCCACATTCTGTAAAGGCATAAAGCACCTCCCTACCCACAGGCATGTATGTACAGTCACTATATGATCTTACTGAGTTTAGCACTTCTTCCTACTTTCCTTAATCTCTAGATCTTCACACATACATCACACTCAATACAAACTCTATTTTAGTCCTCCTCCCTCCTCTTCGCTGATGAGGATTTGACTCTTCATGGTAGGCTTAGTTCTAGAATGCGTGAAAATGCCCAGTTCCTTGTCACTAACAAGTGCTGTTCTGGAAACCTGCCTTCTGTGTAACAAATAAGCTTGAATCTGAAGAGAGATGTATCTATTTGTGCTGCTGAGTCATTGAATTGACTGAAGGAAGACTGGGGGGGGCGGGGAGAAACAGAAAAGAAAGCGGCATACAATCGTTTCTATTAGAGATTTTGCTATTTTGGTATTGGCATGTCAAAAATAAGTCACTAGATGAAGTGATGGTGGAGCAATTTGGTGCTGGGAAGATGCCTTTCCCAGGCAAGATTTGGACTCCTAATGTGTTATCCTGAATCAGATTCTGCGTTGTTCTCTTGCAGAAAGATTAATTTTGCTTAATTTTAAAGCTTTGATTCTCTCTTTATGAAGGGAAAAATAAACAAATCTCTCCATTCTAGGCCTTTTCAGCTCCCTTAGGATTATCACTAAAATGGCTTTGATGTTATATTTTTGTCTGGGAAGCAGACAGAACTTTTAGATATTCCTGCACCCACGGGATGACTCGGAATCCGGTTGGAGACCAGAAAGAGCATGAAAAATCCCCAAAGCTTGTGGTTGAAGATGCGGGGGGGTGGGGGTGGGGGTGGGGGTGGGGGTGGGTGGGATATAAACCCAAAGCGCTGTTTTTACTTCTCTCACCAATCCTTCCCCCTAAAACTATGATTACTCGTTTGACTGTTCAGCAGTTCTGATGCCAATGATTTACAACGGTGAGTAGCTGGGGCTGGTGAGCAAAGGGTTGGGCGTGGAGTCGGGACTCTTAGGTGTCTGACTCACTGCAGAGCCTCAAGGAAGTTGTTTACAGGGCAAGATTGTGCTGAAAAATGTCCGCTTTGCATCTACTCATGTTATAGATGGACAAACCTACATTTAAAAAAAGACCCTCAGAGTGACACAGCAAATAAGCCTTTCACGAATCCATGCGTTCAGCCTGGGCTCCGGAGACCCTACAGTTCTACCTTGGAGGCACGGGCTGTGGACCTGGTGTTTTGAAACTCAGGTGGCACGTGTGGTTTATGATGGTGCGTTGGCGGTCTCCGGGCAGGCAGAAGATGGCCGTATCTATAGCTACTTCTGAGTCTCAGACAACACAGCTTCCCACAGTCCTTAGAAACTGCCCATACCTGCCCAACCAAAATTCATCCAACAGTTGCCATGAGATTTATTTCCCCTTCACTCTTTGGTCCCAGCTCCTGGGCTCTCCCTTGCAGGACCGAAGGTGGTGGTGGGGGGAGAGGCGGAGATGAGTCACTAATTGCAGTCTTCACACCTTTTACATTTGTATTGTTTTCTTGCCTTTAATCCTCTCACATCCAGAAAGTACCCTAGTTCACCATCCCTGCACCCACGCCCAAACCCAGTTTGTAGGTAGACGCTGAAGTGGGGAAGGAGCGGAGGCGTATGTTGAGACACAGATGAGGACACAACAAAGGCCCCCTGAGCAGAGGTCTGCCGCGGCAGCTGTGGGGTTGCGAGCCGGGTGCACGCTCCGGATGCCCCACTCGGCGGCGGAGGGCACAGTGCGCACGCGCGCCGCCCGCAGCTCCGCGCTTCCCCCCCCACCCCCCAGCTTGCCCCGCTACGCGCGGCGCGTCTCTAGCGCCGAGGCCCCGCCCCCGCCCCGAGCGCCCGCCCCGCCTGGGGAGAGGGCGGTGGGGCGCAGGGAGCGTGCGCGCGGCCCGCCCCGGGCGCGGGCGGAGGGGAGAAGGAGGGGCGCGCGCGCGGCGACCAGACCGCAGAAGCCGGGAGCAGCGCAGGAGGGAAGAGCGTCAGCCGCGAGCCCGCGCGAGCCGGTATGGGGCCCGCGGGCTCGGGCGGGGGGCAGCGGGCGGGCGGGACTTGGCATTGACCGGGCCCCGGGGCCCTGGCCGGACCGGTTGGCCGAGGGCCTGCGCGAACGTGGTCTCTGGAAACTTTGTGCCGGCGTCCCCCATCTGCTCCCGGGCGGTTCTCGCATCCTCTGGGCGGCGGGGAGAGGAGAGGCCCGGCGCCCAACGCAGCGGCCCCTCCTCACCGCCCGACCCCGCCTCGCGGGCTCTCGGCGCGCATCCCCCCCCCCGCCACCCCGGCTGCTCCCCCACTGCGGCGACGCCTGGGCCGGGGTCCCAGCCCTCTGGTTCCTTCGCGAGCATCCTTTCTGTTCCCCTCCCCCTCCCTGACCCCTCTGCTCTGCGGTCCAGCCATGGCCTCTCTGCCTTCTCACCTCGTCGCCACCATTCGCCCGCTCCGAGCCACGGGAGCGTCGGCGGCTTTTTGCATCTTCCAAAGGTTTCTGGTGCGTTGGTAGAAGCAACTTGACTTTCAGCAATGCCAAGTATTCAACTTGAGTGTTTCTCTGCGGTGGTGGATTGGTGAGCACAGCGCTAACATGTCTTTTTGTTTCTCCTAAGTACCCTTGCTCCAAAGCGAAGTTGAGTAGTTGTCTATGTGCGAGAGGAGTTGTATGCTGTATGTAGCTGCCTTAAGTGGATTGTATAACTATATTTTATTTAGGTGGATGTTTCCAATGGTGCCAGCCAGTGTTATGGTAACTGGGCATCCCAGAGGCAAGGGAAGGAGGAGTGACTTAAAAATGCAGTTCTACTGTGCAGGGATTCTTTTTTTTTTTTTTTTAAGTGCCTTGTGCTTTTCATCCAGCAAGACCTCAGGGCGTTTAGCACATGTTAACTAGCTGTTCAGTGTAGTTTTATGAGAGCGGTAAGTAGACAGCATTACGTCCCATTTTACGGATTTGAAAACGGAAGCAAAACGCCAAGTCCTGATTGTTTACTCACCTGAAAGGAATATAGACCAGAGTTCCTGGCATTCCTAGTCCATGAGGCCACTCAGAAAAGTCATGGAATGTTGAAATATACTCCCTGCGATTGTACAGATCAGCTGAAAGTCACAGGGTGGGGCTGCCAGCAGCTCCACGCTTGGGACTCAGCTCTGTCACAAAGTTAAGTGATACTGGACAAGTCACAGCTGCTCTCTGCGTGTTTCCTAGTCTTTAAAATGAGGGGAACAAAGGTGCTGTATTCTTTGCAAAGTTGTGTGAGTGTGTCTGGAAGCTCCACTTCCTTGAGCTGCATTTGGTGACTGTTAACTTGTTGTGGACTCTTAAAGGCCCCCATTCTCAGGTTCCCTTTAGAAATGCAGGGAAGGAGGAGCCCCCAGAATGAATAACCGCCTCGTCTTCACCAGAGGCACCTGAGAATTCACATCAGGGACAGGCTGAGGCAGGGACCCCGACGTGGGTGGGAGCAGAGGGTTGCCTGGTGGAGGAAGGAAGGAGCCCTGCACAGGCGGCTTGACACATGGGCCCTACTCCTGCCTCCAGCTCTGACTCATCTTCTGACGCTTGGGGGAGGAGAGGTAGATGCTTGATATTTTTGGCTTTCCCCCATAAAATGGGAGACAGTTTACTTCATTCGAAGGCTTTTTAACGTTAGTGTCCAACGTGTCTATGCTGAGTTCTTAGCTGAAATCTCACACTGGTTGAATGCAGGTATGATTTGTGTAATATTCTTTAATGCAGTGGTATAAATGTATATTCTTACCATAAAAAAATTGGCCAGGTGGGTAAGTACAGGAAATCCTTTAAAACTTTAGCATTTTAAAATGTTGCTACTTAGGGAAGGAACTGTGTTTGGTAGATTCTTTAGCAATTGGGATTTTATTTTAAGGCGAGGTGGATTACAAATACTTTTTCCCAATACCAAGAATTAATCATTCTCTGGAAAAAAATTAAAACTTTACAGATAAGATTAAAGCCTTCTTTTGAGCATCTGTCCCAAAAGTAACTGCTGCGTATATCTTTATTGGTCTATGTGTATTCTTTTAGACTTTTCTAAGCATTTTCATAAATGTCTGTTTGCACAAAGTGATTTTTTTTTTTCTGGTTTGCATAGTCTGAAAACCTCTAGCTTTTTTCTTTTTTCCTGAGTGACTTTTTTAATTGAAATAAATTATTATAAAATTAACCAATCCTGTTTATAGAGACTGGGTTTCTGTCTAGAACAGGTAGCATGTGTTTTAAGTACAGCTGGTCGTAAAGTTTTATTAACCCTGATAGCATGGTAGTATTTCTCCAGACAATGGAGAAATGACCCCTTCTTAACTTCAAAACAGTTTAATCATTAAGATCCTTGGCGTTACTCTTGGTTGCAAATGAAAACTTCCCCATTAAAAAAAAAAATCTACTGTGTTCGTCTTTTCTTTGCTTGTGAGGAGGCATAAAAGGGAGTGGAAAGCAGGGAGAGTTGCTAAAGCAACAGCACCTAAGTATAAACTTACAGAGCGAATATTTAAGATGGTAGCTTTAGTTATTTATGAAAGCCTGACTGGGGTGAAGACAGAGAAAGGGAAATGTTAATGTGGGCACAGTTCAAATCAGTAATTTCAGAAGATAGGTAAGTTAAAACAAAATTCACATCAAGAGTGTATGGGTTTCTGGTGGTCCAGTGGTTAGGACTCTGCGCTGCCGAGGGCTCGGGTTCGATCCCTGGTTGGGAAACTAAGATCCCACAAGCCGCGCAGCCCAGCCAAAAAAAAAAAGTGTTTATAGGTTTATAGTTTAGACATTTATTGAGACTTTTGCCATGCGAAAGGTTCAATGCTGACTATTGGGGTAGAAGGCAAATAAGGTCCCTGCCTCATGAAGCTGACAGGCCAGTAATGATATTCAGAGAGGAAGTGTTCTTTCCCCAGATAGGCCAGAATTGTAAGGGTTCTGAATTACTGGAAACCAACATTGTATTTATTTAACTGTTTTTTATTGTGAATTATAACACACAGAAAAGGGTGTAAAACATAAATGGATAACTTAATTATTTTAAAGAAAACAGCTGTAACCATCTTGCAGGTCAAGAAGTACCCTCTTCTCACTCTTTCCCAGTGACCACCTCTCTCCTTACCCCAGAGGTAACCCAGCCAGTAACTAGCGTCATTTTTGTGTAAGTCATTTCCTTTCTTTTCTACAGGTTTTTTTTTTTTTTTTAATTTTTATTTATTTATTTATATTTTTGGCTGTGTTGGGTCTTTCGTTTCTGTGTGAGGGCTTTCTCTAGTTGCGGCAAGCAGGGGCCACTCTTCATCGTGGTGCGCGGGCCTCTCACTGTCGCGGCCTCTCTCGCTGCGGAGCACAGGCTCCAGACGCGCAGGCTCAGTAATTGTGACTCACGGGCCCAGTCGCTCCGCGGCATGTGGGATCCTCCCAGACCAGGGCTTGAACCCGTGTCCCCTGCATTGGCAGGCAGATTCTCAACCACTGCGCCACCAGGGAAGCCCCTCTACAGGTTTTATCACCTAAATACTAACCCTAAACAATATAGTTTCTTTTTGCCTGTTTTTCACTTTTATGCAAATGGAATTAATGTAGGTATTCTTGTAAATACATTTTTTGGGCTGGGGGTCAACATCATATATATGTATATGTATGTAAGTGTGTGTATATATACATATATGTATATACACACATATATAATTTTTTGGTTCAAATTCTTGCAGCATTATAGTTTTTAAGATTCATCCATGTTGTTACCTGTAACTGTAATTAGTTCATATTTTTATGAATATACCGCAGGTTATCTATTTGTCTTCCATTGTTGATGGACATCTGGGTTGTTTCTGGCCCAGGGCAGTTATGAATACTGCTGGTCATAGATGTGCATATCCTCAGCTTTACTAGCTGATGCCTGTTTTCCAAAGTGGTTGTACCAATTCCTCCAGTGGTGGACGCCCCTTGAACTTATAATCCACTGTACTTGCTGTTTAACCACAACACGTCTGGCTGTTTCTTAAATGAATGAATAAATTTCACCTAGGTGGCCTGATCCCTGGCCCTTCATGTGTCACTGTATTTTTATACACTTAAGTTTGTATGGTTTGGACTACATCATACCACCCAAAGCCAGAGATGGTTTTCCATTCTATGTGGCTGACAAGTACCCAATAGAATCCTTCCATTGATTTTATTTTTTTAAACAGATGTGTAGTTATAGGGAAATTTAAATATGCACAATGAAGTATTAAAAATTAAAATGTCTAGTACCTAGAAGTTTTAAAGGTTTTGGAAGAATTTTACCTCTTGGGCCACCAGATGCCTTGATGTGGGGATTTCCATTGTGCTGGAGAATACTTGCCTTGCGCCCAGCTCTGAATGCGCAGGCCAGCAGTGCTGGCTTTAGTGTGTGATGTGTGCAGGAACCCAGGCCGGTACTTGTGAAAATACCCTCTTAAGGACCAGTACTCACATGCTTGTGTACACGTGCAGATCCCCTAGAGGCACCAGCACAGGAATTCCTTGGCAATGCCAAAGGAACCACAGCTTCTTTGCTACAGGAATAAATGCTTCTTTTACAATCTTTGAAGTGTCCTTTTCTCCAAGTCTTCCTTTATACTCGGCAGTAGAAGTAGTACCGGGTTTGATAGAGAGTTCCTGCTTTCTGAGTAGACAGTTGCCAGGTTAACTTTAATTGCCTGTGTTTGGTGTTGCTAGCTGGATTTAAAGCTGGGGTGTGTGTGAGAGAGAGAGAGGGAGGGAGGGAAAGAGAGGGAAAGAGAAAGAGGAAGGGAGAGAGGATAGGGATGGGAAGGTCACGTCAGGACAGTTATTAAATTATTAAGCTCAGGTGTTTGTTGAGCAGCTACTGTGCCTGGTGTTATCTGCTAACAGTCTCTTTCTATCCTAAGGGCAGAAATACAATTCTGTACGTTTAGAAAACACCTTTCAACTGTCATCATGAAATTATCTGAATAATAAGATAAACTAGCATCTGGAAAAAAAAAACACCCCTAAGTAGATCTTTTTCTTAGTTGGAGGGTTGGTAGAAGAACAGTAGTCCAAAGAATGTGAGATATGTAATTCCTTTAAATTTCTTCTGTAAGGCATCTTGGAAAATGGCTAAATTGCTCTATTTTCAGTCTTTACAAATCATGAATACTTTTTTATTCATATACTAAAGGTTTTTTTTTCAGATTCTCTAAAATAACCATAATTTTAAAAACTACATATGTATAAATTAGAAGTTTTTAAGAAAAGATACCCATAGTGGGAGGATGAAAAGTAGTGTCAGAACCTCTTAATCTGAGTGATGGGGGGAGAAATTTTGTGTTTCGTGATATCCTTTTCCAAAGGCTGTAATTTACGGAGGAGCTTTGTTTTCCATCTGTTGCAGGGAAGAGCGGGGAGCCCTGGTGCCAAGGGCCGTGTCCTGTTACGTGCAGCCCATGGCCCTCCCCGCTCACCTCAGCACTTCCCATTCTTGCTTTTACCCTGACAGAGAGTAACCTCCTATCCAGTTTGGTCAGCTTTCCCCTGCCATCTGGAGGTCTCAGTGGACAAAAAGGCCCTTCTGAAATTTATATGCAACTGCTGGGCTTACTGGTGCCTTGTCCCAGAACAGTTTCAGCATCAGTGGAGCATGGCAGACCTTTGTGACTCCTTAGGTCTTTGAGTTTGTAGAGCCACCGGAGAAAACTCTTCAACAAGAGGGTGTTGCTTCTGTTAACTAGTAAACAGTGATGTGGCAGATAGAGCACCACCAGAGCCTTCTGACCAGCCGCGGAGTGATTCTCATGCAGGATTCTCACGCAGGGTCCTTAGAACCACTTGGAAAAATATTCCTTTGCCATATACTATGATGGCTTTATAACATAATTTCAACTAGGGGTTGGCAAATGTTTTTCTTTGAAGGGTCAGGTAGTAAATATTTTAGGCTTGTGGGCCATACAGTTTTTTTTTTTTAACTTATTTTATTTTTGGCTGCATTGGGTCTTCATTGCTGCACGTGGGCTTTTCTCTGGTTGCGGTGAGCGGGGGCTACTCTTCGTTGTGGTGCGTGGACTTCTCATTGTGGTGGCTTCTTGTTGGGAGCACGGGCTCTAGGTGCGCAGGCTTCAGTAGTTGTGGCACGCGGGCTCAGTAGTTGTGGCTCGCGGGCTCTAGAGCGCAGGCTCAGTAGTTGTGGCACACGGGCTTAGTTGCTCCACGGCAGGTGGGATCTTCCTGGACCAGGGCTCGAACCCATGTTTCCTGCATCGGCAGGCGGATTCTTAACCACTGTGCCACCAGGGAAGTCCACAGTTTCTGTTGCAGCTATTTAACTTGCCTTTTTAAGCTTGCCTTTGTAGCATGAAAATGCCACAGTTAATATGTAACAAATGAGCATAGCTGTGCTCCAGTAAAACTTCATTTATGAACACTGAAATTTTAATCTCATACAATTTTTATGTGCCATGAAATAGTGTTCTTCTTTTGAATTCTCTTTTAACCATTTAAAAATGTATAAACCATTCTTATCTCATGGGCTGTACAGAAACAGGTGGCCGAGCAGACATGGCCCGCCTGCCATAGTTTGTCGGCCCCTGATTTGAACAAGAGTAGAATGAGGTTCAGAGACCACTGCATTCTCGTTTAGTGTAAGACTAGTAATTAGTAGTATAATCTACAAAGAACTATGTATATTATCTTTTTGTATAAGACTATTTCTTTAGGAGACAATTAAAGCCAAGGGAATAACTTCAGGATCCTATGTTCCTTGACTCCTATTTAGCTAAAAACTTGGTTCCTTCCTTTGCTCCAGGGAGGCTCAAATACACCCAGTTGCCCTCAAAATTCGGGAGGCCTGCTGTCCCTCAGCATTGTATAATGCAAGAGACTTACCTGGTTATCTTATTCTGCTCAGACACTCTCATAGATAATTACAGATGCCTTTGGTTTATAAAGAAAAATGGGAAGTTAATTCATCAGCAGCTTACAAATGAAGTTAATTTGGTATAAAAGCACCAAAAATGTGGAAGCGGACCAGAGGTATGATATAGAAGTCCCTGCAGGGAGAAAGTTGAGGCTCATTGCTTGACTTTTAAAAATGTTGATATATCTAGTGAGACATCAAATGGTTAGATGATCAAAGAGTGTTCAACTGTTCACCATTGAGCTCTTAGTCCTGTGAACTTTATTCTAATTTATAAATTCGTTTTTGTCTCCCTTAAAGTAATAATGAACTTCTAAGGACTGAGATCTTATTTATGAAAGGACCTGAGATTTCATGATTCTGCTTTTCAGAGGGCAGTAGTGACTTTCGCAATTTTGAGGCAAATTTATACGTGCCTTGGGTTTAATTGCTGACGTGATTTTTTTAAGTACTCTGGGTCTAGATGTTCTGACTTATACAAATCAAAGTTCACCACTTAACCAGGAGTCTATGATTCATGTTTAATTTTTACCACTTACTCTTTGAAGATTTAAAAGTATTATTTGTATAGGCTGTGGCACAAATTGGTTTCCACTTATCACCAAACAAGCTTAAATGTGATTGTGGAATTTTGCAAGCATTTTCTGGGTTCAGGATGATCAGATTTTTCACACCCAAAGACCATCTCATACGACTTAGCAGTTTAGGATTTTTTAGATGAATATCCAGATTATAGATAAAGTATAGTCAGACTAAATTTATGTTCCTTAATTTCTTTCTCTTCAGTTTTTATTTTCTTCCCCAGTGAAGTGTACTTTTTGGTAGTCTTTAGATCAGTTGATCTGTTGTGGTCAGATTGTATGACTAATCAACAAATGGACAACACATGGAGAAGGGGTTCTGGTCCCAGTGGGGTTACTCATTTTCTGTGTAGAGTCTGGAAAAACCTCTTAACCTCCATTTACCTCTGATTCCTCATCTGGGAACCATGACAGCAGAATGATGCTAATCTGTGAGAGGCTGAACATGCTCGTGTGGCTTAAACAAAACAGGCGCTCGAGTTTGATTCAGCAAGTCCAGTGGGACAGACCGAGGCGGATTAATGCGAGCTGTGCTCCGTTTAATGTGTATACAGATCACCTGGGATCTTGTTAAGCTGTGGTGTCTGATTCTGTAGGTCTGGGATGGGGCCTGAGATTCTGCATTTCATTCAAGCTCCAGGTTGATGCTGCTGGGCCTTGGACCACACTTTGTGAGTAGTGAGGGGCTATAGAAAAGGGCTAGTGTTCTTCATTTGGAATCTCAAAAATAAGGAGGCTCTTGCAAGGCAAGAATGGCAGCATGTTTTAAATGGATTGGAGAAAAAGCATGATAGTGTAATCTATGAGACACTTCCCCAAGAAACAAACAACTCAGGTTTTCAGCACCACTGTTTTTTTAACATCTTTATTGGAGTATAATTGTTTTACAGTGGTGTGTTAGTTTCTGCTTTATAACAGAGTGAATCAGTTATACATATGTTTCCATATCTCTTCCCTCTTGCATCTCCCTCCCTCCCATCCTCCCTATCCCACCCCTCTAGGTGGTCACAAAACACCGAGCTGATCTGCCTGTGCTATGCGGCTGCTTCCCACTAGCTATCTATTTTACATTTGGTAGTGTATATATGTCCATGCCACTCTCTCACTTTGTCACATCTCACCCCTCCCCCTCCCCATATCCTCAAGTCCATTCTCTAGTAAGTCTGTCTTTATTCCCATCTTGCCACTAGGTTCTTCATGACCTTTTTTTTTTTTATCCTTAGATTCCATATATATGTGTTAGCATACTGTATTTGTTTTTCTCTTTCTGACTTACTTCACTCTGTATGACAGACTCTAACTCCATCTACCTCACTACAGATACCTCCATTTCGTTTCTTTTTATGGCTGAGTAATATTCCATTGTATATATGTGCCACATCTTCTTTATCCATTCATCCGATGATGGACACTTAGGTTGCTTCCATGCCACTGACTGTTTTACTTTGTCTTGACCCTGTGCCTTCTCTGCATTACTGCAGCACCTGCTGTTTGCACCACTCATTTGATTCGCTTATTGTTAGTTTGTCTATAATTGTTATTCATCTGTTTTATTCATTTTAAAAAATATTTATTTATTTATTTTTGGCTGCGTTGGGTCTTCGTTGCTGTGCACGGGCTTTCTCTAGTTGCGGTGAGCAGGGGCTACTCTGTTGTGGTGCACGGGCTTCTCATTGCGGTGGCTTCTCTTTGTTGAAGAGCACAGGCTCTAGGCATGTGAGCTTCAGTAGTTGTGGTGTGCAGGCTTCAGTAGTTGTGGCACGCAGGCTCAGTAGTTGTGACTTGTGTGCTCTAGAGCACAGGCTCAGCAGTTGTGATGCATGGGCTTAGTTGCTCCACGGCATGTGGGATCTTCCCAGACCAGGGCTTGAACCCGTGTCCCCTGCATTGGCAGGCACATTCTTAACCACTGCGCCACCAGGGAAGTCCTCATCTGTTTTATATGTGTATCTTGTGTCGTTTCTTGAAGATGATAAAATCCTAGCACAGGGTGATGTCTTCTGTTACTTTATATCCCTGTTCTAGTGACTATTGCTGCATAGCACACCATTCCAAAACTCAGTGGTATAAAAATCATTTTTATTCTTGACCTACAGGAATCTGTGTGTTTGCTCAGAGATTCCCGTAGGTCAAGAATTTGGACCTCATGTAGTGGGGACAACTTGTCTTTGCTCCACAGTGTCTGGGGGTGACTTAATGGCTGGGAGCTAGAAACACTGAAGTGTCTTGACTCACATATTTAGTAGTTGATCCTGGCTATCAGCTGGGATCTCCAGTGGGCTGCGGGCTGTAACACCCACATATGACCTCTCCACATGGTGACTCTGCCCGGCTTCTTTGGGCTGCCTCACAGCATGGCAGCTGGGTTCCAAGAGCAAGTCTCAAGAGACTAGGGAGAGGCGTTTGACATGTTTATGATCTAGCCTCTGAAGCGTCATTTCTCCTGTTCTCTTTTGGTTGAGTTGGTCACGTTGTAAGAAGGTCATGGGGGATGCAGGGTATTGTTATGGCCATTTTTTGCCAGTACATTCTGCCACAGTCCCCAACAGCACTTAGAATAGTGTTGAACACGTGGCATGAACTCAGTAAATGCCGTTGTGTGAATGAGTGACAAGTAACTTAAACACCAAGATGGATGAGGACCAGATTAAAAAACTCAGTTCCAAATGTAAACAGATTGCCCCCTGATACCCAAATAAATACATACGTTCACCTTTTATAGATAGTTATTTATAGTCTCTTCTCTCTACTTATTCTGTTTCCAACATGAGAATCTATGAACTTATCATGTGGAACTAAACTTCTAAAGAATGTGCATCTCTGTCACTATTAGCATGCTTTTTTTCCTTGCTCTCATCAAGTGGACTCTGTGTCCTCCTTTGGACTGTGGTATATTCTCCATCCAGCAGCTGGCTAGTGTCTTAAAATGATCAGCCTTTGTTAGGCTCAGTTCATGGGCTGGTGGTCCACATGAGGATATCGAGATGTCAGCCAGGTCACGACTACACAGGCAGTTGCTCTACAGCTACACACTGGGGGAATATCTGTGGCCAAACTAAAATGGTGATTCTCAGATTCTTTAGTTCTATGTGTATTATGTGTATTTATCCTCTTTCTAGCCATCTTATCAGTGAAATTATATGGTGGGAAAAGCAAAACAACCCCTCCTCCAAATGTAAGATGTTGAGGTGTTTCAGCAAACTACTAAAGCTTTTCAGATAACTGAGAACAATTTGTGAATATCTTTTATTTCATTTTATTTTAACATGAATATAACTCAATACTTGAATTCTATTCTTAATTTTTTAAAAAATAAATTTATTTTATTTTATTTATTTTTGGCTGCATTGGGTCTTCGTTGCTGCGTGCAGGCTTTCTCTAGTTGTGGGGAGGGGGGCTACTCTTCGTTGCAGTGCGCGGGCTTCTCATTGCGGTGGCTTCTCGTTGTGGAGCAAGGGCTCTAGGCGCGCGGGCTTCAGTAGTTGTGGCACATGGGCTCAGTAGTTGTGGCTCCCGGGCTCTAGAGTGCAGGCTCAGTAATTGTGGCACATGGGCTTAGTTGCTCCGCGGTATGTGGGATCTTCTTGGACCAGGGCTCGAACCCGTGTCCCCTGCATTGGCAGGCAGATTCTTAACCACTGCACCACCAGGGACGTCCCTATTCTTAATGTTTTATCAGAAAGTTTTTTCCCTTGAATTTTGCCACACTGATTTTTATTTGTAAGAGTATTTTAACTTCTTTCCCCATTGGAACACATTTCTGATTTAATAACAAAACGTAATGAGAAAAGTAGTATTTATTTACAACAATGTAGGCTAAAATACCTCTATTTTATTTTTATTTATTATTTTTTTAATGAATTTATTTTATTTATTTTTGGCTGCGTTGGGTCTTTGTTGCTGCGCGTGGGCTTTCTCTAGTTGCAGCGAGCGGGGGCTACTCTTCGTTGTGGTGCGCGGGCTTCTCATTGCAGTGTCTTCTCTTGTGGAGCATGGGCTCTAGGCGTGCGAGCTTCAGTAGTTGTGGCATGCGGGCTCAGTAGTTGTGGCTCGCAGGCTCCAGAGTGCAGGCTCAATAGTTGTGGACCAGGGCCGAACCCATGTCCCCTGCATTGGCAGGCAGATTCTTAACCACTGCACCACCAGGGAAGCCCACCTCTCTTTTAAAAAGGGTGACTTTAAGAGTTTTTTTTTTTTTGAAAGAACTAGATAAACATTTACTTTAATGGAAGAAGAAAATGTGATTACGTAGGCTTTTCATGTATTAAAAAATAAAAACAACGTAGGCCTCCAGTATATACTGCGAACCTCTGAAATCCCTAAAGCTGAAAATATCTTAGATCATTTTACATGGTCATCTCTAGCACCACTGTGGCCATTTTTCTGCTTATGCAACATGAGGAGAAAAAGCAGTAGATAGAATTTCAGTTCTTTAACTCCTGATTCTAGTGATTTTTGTTATTAAAAAAAACAAAAAAGTAGCTTCTGTGGCAGTGGGATGGATGCTCTGAATAGACTGTGACTCCAGGTAGCAGTTCTGCACCTGCTGCCGGTATAGACGCAGGTGCCGCATTCCAGGAGCTCTCCAGAGCAGGGAGCAGGCACTTGTTAATAGCTTATGCATTATTGAGATTACAGGCCCACTGCGTAGACACTAATTCTGCATTTTATTTAGCACTTAGCACTTTGATGTTCGTTATTCAAAGAGACCAGCATCATCCCTGACATTTCTTATAACTTGTTAAAAAAAACCCCCAAAACAAAAAACACCTCTCTGGGGTTGGTTTAGGACACCTCCTCTTTTTTGTCTTTCACCTCACACCACCCCCATTCCCCTGGCCAGGAAAGCATTTTTCCCTCCAAGAAGTAAATGCAGCTGCCAGAGCAATTTGGGAGGGCTGAGTTGAACACCATGGACAGCGACATGAACATTCCTTGGTGTTCTCTCTGGTCATCCTTGTCCCAGAGACCAGTGTGCTGCAGTGGGAGTGGTGCTGTCACTCAGAGGGCATCTTGCAATCATTGATCCCTCAAACATGGTCAGTCTTTTTTTTTTTTTAAATAAATAAATAAATTTATTTATTTTTGGCTGCATTGGGTCTTCATTGCTGTGCGTGGGCTTTCTCTAGTTGCGGCGAGCGGGGGCTACTCTTTGTTGCGGTGTGCGGGCTTCTCATTGTCGTGGCTTCTCTTGTTGCGGACAACGGGCTCTAGTCACGCAGGCTTCAGTAGTTGTGGCACGTGGGCTCAGTAGTTGTGGCTTGCGGGCTCTAGAGCTCAGGCTCAGTAGTTATGGCGCACGGGCTTAGTTGTTCCGCGGCATGTGGGATCTTCCTGGGCCAGGGCTCGAACCTGTGTCCCTTGTGTTGGCAGGCAGATTCTTAACCACTGCACCACCAAGGAAGCCCATGGTCAGTCTTTTACTCTCCTAATAGATAGCCTTCTCTGTTTTCCTGTACACATTCACTAAGTTGATTTTGACACACTTGTGATGTAATATGCATGTTTTCTTTTATTCATTATGATCAGAATCTGCTAATCTTAGAAATGAAGCAAACTAGGGCTCCTTGTTGTGCCTACTCTGGGACTGCTCCTTGCTGAGGTCCCTCTGCTATCAGGAGAGCATTCTGGGTCCTGAAAGGTGTACCTGTCTGTGGCAGTATTTTCCTCTTCTGGGCAATTGGAGAAACCGGAGCAGCCCATTTGGGGTCAGTCTTCTCTGTGTGTAGCATTTGAACATGTCCTGCTTAGGCAGATCTAAGGCCCCTCATGCACTGAAGGTGCTGGTGGTGTGGGAGTCCTGTAGGGCAGGTAGTGAGGCTGCAGCCACCCCCGCACAGGCACAGAGAAGCGCTGTGTGGGCTTGAGCAAGGGATCCAGACACCTTGGATCTTTTCTTGGCCCTGTGACTTGTCTTCTCCAAGTTGAAATCATCTCACTCTTTCTGAACCTTGTATTTTTCGATCTGTAAAAGGGGTCGGGAGTGTTGGTCAGAGGAGCATCTGTATATCTGTGCCCTCTGAGTGCTCTCTGGCAGAAGTTGTTTTTCTAACCTTGGACTCAGCTTTGGCATTTTAAGCAGGTTTTTGGCACGAGACTGGCTAGCAGCAGCAGGGAGGGAGCATCATGTCTGTCTCACTTGGATTCTGCCCTGAGGACTCACAATCTGCGTTCTTTTCCCTGCAGCGCCAAGCACCCTATCACTGCCCGACGAATGGGAGTTAACTGAGTAAAGCTAGGCTTTCAGCCCACCCATCACTTACCCATGACCCTTGATGAAGACCCTTCTGCTGAAAAGGCCAGTGAGCCTGGGACACAGGCCTCAGGAGGGCAAGTGGCTTTCCCAAAAGGATAATTATTTGGGAGACCACAAGACTGAGTCTCTCTTAGTTAGACAGTAACTAGATAACCTGGTTGGAAATTTGATTAGCATCTTCCACACTGAGGATGGAGTTTTCACCAGCAGTTCAAAAGCCTAACTTTGTGTGTTTATTACCATGGTGACTTTGCTTTTTAAACTATTAGGATTCTGCCAGGGAAAGACTTGGAAGTGGCATGAGACTGTGCTGTGCTGCAGGACAGGCTGTTCTTTTTTTTTTTTTTTTTTTTTAATTAATTAATTAATTAATTTATGGCTGTGTTGGGTCTTCGTTTCTGTGCGAGGGCTTTCTCTAGTTGTGGCAAGTGGGGGCCACTCTTCATCGCGGTGCGCAGGCCTCTCACTATCGCGGCCTCTCCCGTTGCGGGGCACAGGCTCCAGACGCGCAGGCTCAGTAGTTGTGGCTCACGGGCCTAGTTGCTCCGCGGCATGTGGGATCCTCCCAGACCAGGGCTCGAACCCGTGTCCCCTGCATTGGCAGGCAGATTCTCAACCACTGCGCCACCAGGGAAGCCCCAGGCTGTTCTTATAAAGTTCTGCCCGTTTCCATGCATATCTGACCCTCACATCCGCACACATTTCCTTATGCGACTACTTCCTTGTTCGTCTTCATGATGCAATTTCACCTATATATGTCTGTGTACCTCTGTATCATTGGTCAGCAGATGTGGTCCCCAAACGAGGGGTGGTAAGCTTGGGCGAGGCAGCTCCCTTCAGGCAAGGGCGGTTTCTGGGGAGAGACTTGTGATCCGTCGGCACCTGCATTCTGAGAGCCTCAGTCTTGAAGGGGAATCTGGGTGGCACACCACAGCATCCACCTCTGCAGCGGTTCTCAAAGTGTGTCCTCTGGCCCGCAGCATCAGCGTCACCTGGGAAATAAGTGCCAGCTCTAGAGCCCCTCTCCAGAACTACTAAATCAGAAACTCTGGGGGCGGGGCTTAGCAATCTGTTTTAACAAGCCCTCCAGGTGATTCTGATGCATGCCAAGTGTGAGAACCACTGCAGTATAAAGCTGGAATTATTTTAATTTTTTAAATTGAGGTATAATTGATATAGAACATTGTGTCAGTTTCAGGTGTACAACATGATTCGATATTTGTGTATATTGCAAAATGATCACCATGGTAAGTCTAGTTAACATCTGTCACCATACATAGTTAACAAAATTTTTTTTCCTGTGATGAGAACTTTTAAGATTAAGTTGCTCTCTTAGCAACTTTCAAATGTGCAGTACAGTATTAACTATAGTCACCATGCTGTACATCACATCCTCATGACTTACTTTATAACTGGAAGTTTGTATCTTTTAACCTCCTTCACCCATTTAGCCCCCACCTCTGACAGCCAACAATCTGTTCTCTGTATCTATGAGCTCTTTTTTTTTAAAGATTCCATGTATAACTGATGCTATACGGTATTTGTCTTTCTCTGACTTACTTCACTTAGCATAATGCTCTCAAGATCTATCTGTGTTGTTGTAAATGGCAAGATTTCCTTCTTTTTTATGGCTGATTAATATTCCATGGTGTGTGTGTGTGTATATATATATATACATATATACACACCACATTTTCTTTATCCGTTCATCCATCCATGGACACTTAGGTTGTTTCCATGTCTTGGCAGTGAACATGGGGGTGCATATGTCTTCTTGAGTTAGTGTTTTCATTTTTGTTGGATAAATACCCAGAAATGGAATTGCTAGATCATATGGTAATTCTATTTTTAACTTTTCAAGGACTCTCCATACTGTTTTCTGTAGTGGCTGCACCAATTTACATTCCCATAAACAGTGCACGAGGGTTCCTTTTTCTCCACATCCTTGCTAACACTTGTTATTTCTTGTCTTTTCGATAATAGCCATTATAACAGGTGTGAAGTGATATCTCATTGTGGTTTTGATTTGCATTTCCCTGATGATTAGTGATGTTGAATACCTTTTTTTTTTTTTTTTTTAAATTTCTGAGATATACATTTTAAAGTAATAACTAGGATTATTACTTATAACATTATACCAGAACATATAAGATTTTTAGAAGTTTCCTGTAATATCTGAAACATTTATATTAACATATTTCCATACATATTTCCATACAAATACAAATATAAGATTTTTAGAAATTTCATGTAATGTCTGAAACATTTATATTAACATATTTCCATACATATTTCCATACAAATACAAATATAAGATTTTTAGAAATTTCATGTAATGTCTGAAACATTTATATTAACATATTTCCATACAAATAACCCAATGAAAGTTTAGTATTAGTTGTTTTGTTTGTTTTTTTATACTGCAGGTTCTTATTAGGCATCAGTTTTATACACATCAGTGTATACATGTCAATCCCAATCGCCCAATTCAGCACACCACCATCCCCACCTCACCGCCGTTTTCCCCCCTTGGTGTCCATATGTCCATTCTCTACATCTGCGTCTCAACTTCTGCCCTGCAAACTGGTTCATCTGTACCATTTTTCTAGGTTCCACATACATGCATTAATATACGATATTTGTTTTTCTCTTTCTGACTTACTTCACTCTGTATGACAGTCTCTAGATCCATCCACGTCTCAACAAATGACTCAATTTCGTTCCTTTTTATGGCTGAGTAATATTCCATTGTATATATGTACCACAACTTCTTTATCCATTCGTCTGTTGATGGGCATTTAGGTTGCTTCCATGACCTGGCTATTGTAAATAGTGCTGCAATGAACATTCGGGTGCATGTGTCTTTTTGAATTACGGTTTTCTCTGGGTATATGCCCAGTAGTGGGATTGCTGGGTCATATGGTAATTCTATTTTTAGTTTTTTAAGGAACCTCCATACTGTTCTCCATAGTGGCTGTATCAATTTACATTCCCACCAACAGTGCAAGAGGGTTCCCTTTTCTCCACACCCTCTCCAGCATTTGTTGTTTGTAGATTTTCTGATGATGCCCATTCTAACAGGAGTGAGGTGATACCTCATTGTAGTTTTGATTTGCATTTCTCTAATAATTAGTGATGTTGAGCATCTTTTCATGTGCTTCGTGGCTGTCTGTATGTCTTCTTTGGAGAAATGTCTATTTAGGTCTTCTGCCCATTTTTGGATTGGGGTGTTTGTTTCTTTGACATTGAGCTGAATGAGCTGTTTATATATTTTGGAGATTAATCCTTTGTCCGTTGATTCATTTGCAAATATTTTCTCCCATTCTGAGGGTTGTCTTTTCGTCTTGTTTATGGTTTCCTTTGCTGTGCAAAAGCTTTGAAGTTTCATTAGGTCCCACTTGTTTATTTTTGTTTTTATTTCCATTACTCTAGGAGGTGGATCAAAAAAGATCTTGCTGTGATTTATGTCAAAGAGTGTTCTTCCTATGTTTTCCTCTAAGAGTTTTATAGTGGCCAGTCTTATATTTAGGTCTCTAATCCATTTTGAGTTTATTTTTGTGTATGGTGTTAGGGAGTATTCTAATTTCATTCTTTCACATGTAGCTCTCCAGTTTTCCCAGCACCACTTATTGAAGAGACTGTCTTTTCTCCATTGTATATCTTTGCCTCCTTTGTCATAGATTAGTTGACCATAGGTGCGTGGGTTAATCTCTGGGCTTTCTATCTTGTTCCATTGATCTATGTTTCTGTTTTTGTGCCAGTACCATATTGTCTTGATTACTGTAGCTTTGTAGTATAGTCTGAAGTCAGGGAGTCTGATTCCTCCAGCTCCATTTTTTTGCCTCAAGACTGCTTTGGCTATTCGGGGTCTTTTGTGTCTCCATACAAATTTTAAGATGATTTGTTCTAGTTCCGTAAAAAATGCCCTTGGTAATTTGATAGGGATTGCATTGAATCTGTAGATTGCTTTGGGTAGTATACTCACTTTCACAATGTTGATTCTTCCAATCCAAGAACATGGTATATCTCTCCATCTGTTGGTATCATCTTTAATTTCTTTCATCAGTGTCTTATAGTTTTCTGCATACAGGTCTTTTGTCTCCCTAGGTAGGTTTATTCCTAGGTATTTTATTCTTTTTGTTGCAATGGTAAATGGGAGTGTTTCCATAATTTCTCTTTCAGATTTTTCATCATTAGTGTATAGGAATGCAAGAGATTTCTGTGCATTAATTTTGTATCCTGCAACTTTACCATATTCATTAATTAGCTCTAGCAGTTTTCTGGTGGCAGTTTTAGGATTCTCTATGTATAGTATCATGTCATCCGCAAACAGTGACAGTTTTACTTCTTCTTTTCCAATTTGTATTCCTTTTATTTCTTTTTCTTCTCTGATTGCCGTGGCTAGGACTTCCAGAACTATGTTGAATAATAGTGGTGAGAGTGGACATCCTTGTCTCGTTCCTGATCTTAGAGGAAATGCTTTCAGTTTTTCACCATTGAGAATGATGTTTGCTGTGGGTTTGTCATATATGGCCTTTATTATGTTGAGGTAGGTTCCCTCTATGCCCACTTTCTGGAGAGTTTTTATCATAAATGGGTGTTGAATTTTGTCAAAAGCTTTTTCTGCATCTATTGAGATGATCATATGGTTTTTATTCTTCAATTTGTTAATATGGTGTATCACATTGATTGATTTGCGTATATTGAAGAATCCTTGCATCCCTGGGATAAATCCCACTTGATCATGGTGTATGATCCTTTTAATGTGTTGTTGGATTCTGTTTGCTAGTATTTTGTTGAGGATTTTTGCATCTATATTCATCAGTGATATTGGTCTGTAATTTTCTTTTCTTGTAGTGTCTTTGTCTGGTTTTGGTATCAGGGTGATGGTGGCCTCATAGAATGAGTTTGGGAGTGTTCCTTCCTCTGCAATTTTTTGGAAGAGTTTGAGAAGAATGGGTGTTAGCTCTTCTCTAAATGTTTGATAGAATTCACCTGTGAAGCCATCTGGTCCTGGACTTTTGTTTGTTGGAAGATTTTTAATCACAGTTTCAATTTCATTACTTGTGATTGGTCTGTTCATATTTTCTGTTTCTTCCTGATTCAGTCTTGGAAGGTTATACCTTTCTAAGAATTTGTCCATTTCTTCCAGGTTGTCCATTTTATTGGCATAAAGTTGCTTGTAGTAGTCTCTTAGGATGTTTTGTATTTCTGCGGTGTCTGTTGTAACTTCTCCTTTTTCATTTCTGATTTTATTGATTTGAGTCCTCTCCCTCTTTTTCTTGATGAGTCTGGCTAATGGCTTATCAATTTTGTTTATCTTCTCAAAGAACCAACTTTTAGTTTTATTGATCTTTGCTATTGTTTTCTTTGTTTCTATTTCATTTATTTCTGCTCTGATCTTTATGATTTCTTTCCTTCTGCTAACTTTGGGTTTTGTTTGTTCTTCTTTCTCTAGTTTCTTTAGGTGTAAGGTTAGATTGTTTACTTGAGATTTTTCTTGTTTCTTTAGGTAGGCTTGTATAGCTATAAACTTCCCTCTTAGAACCGCTTTTGCTGCGTCCCATAGGTTTTGGGTCGTCGTGTTTTCATTGTCATTTGTCTCTAGGTATTTTTTTATTTCCTGTTTGATTTCTTCAGTGATCTCTTGGTTATTTAGTAACGTATTGTTTAGCCTCCATGTGTTTGTCTTTTTTACGTTTTTTTCCCTGTAATTCATTTCTAATCTCATAGCGTTGTGGTCAGAAAAGATGCTTGATATGATTTCAATTTTCTTAAATTTACTGAGGCTTGATTTGTGACCCAAGATGTGATCTATCCTGGAGAATGTTCCGTGCGCACTTGAGAAGAACGTGTAATCTGCCGTTTTTGGATGGAATGTCCTATATATATCAATTAAATCTATCTGGTCTATTGTGTCATTTAAAGCTTCTGTTTCCTTATTTATTTTCATTTTGGATGATCTGTCCATTGGTGTAAGTGAGGTGTTAAAGTCCCCCACTATTATTGTGTTACTGTCGATTTCCTCTTTTATAGCTGTTAGCAGTTGCCTTATGTATTGAGGTGCTCCTATGTTGGGTGCATATATATTTATAATTGTTATATCTTCTTCTTGAATTGATCCCTGGATCATTATGTAGTGTCCTTCCTTGTCTCTTGTAACATTCTTTATTTTAAAGTCTATTTTATCTGATATGAGTATAGCTACTCCAGCTTTCTTTTGATTTCCATTTGCATGGAATATCTTTTTCCATCCCCTCACTTTCAGTCTGTATGTGTCCCTAGGTCTGAAGTGGGTCTCTTGTAGACAGCATATATATGGGTCTTGTTTTTGTATCCATTCAGCCAGTCTATGTCTTTTGGTTGGGGCATTTAATCCATTCACGTTTAAGGTAATTATCGAAATGTATGTTCCTATGACCATTTTCTTAATTGTTTTGGGTTTGTTTTTGTAGGTCCTTTTCTTCTCTTGTGTTTCCCACTTAGAGAAGTTCCTTTAGCATTTGTTGTAGAGCTGGTTTGGTGGTGCTGAATTCTCTTAGCTTTTGCTTGTCTGTAAAGCTTTTGATTTCTCCATCAAATCTAAATGAGATCCTTGCTGGGTAGAGTAATCTTGGTTGTAGGTTCTTCCCTTTCATCACTTTAAGTATATCATGCCACTCCCTTCTGGCTTGCAGAGTTTCTGCTGAGAAATCAGCTGTTAACCTTATGGGAGTTCCCTTGTATGTTATTTGTCGTTTTTCCCTTGCTGCTTTCAGTAATTTTTCTTTGTCTTTAATTTTTGCCACTTTGATTACTATGTGTCTCGGCGTGTTTCTCCTTGGGTTTATTCTGTATGGGACTCTCTGCGCTTCCTGGACTTGGGTGGCTATTTCCTTTCCCATGTTAGGGAAGTTTTCGACTATAATCTCTTCAAATATTTTCTCTGGTCCTTTCTCTCTCTCTTCTCCTTCTGGGACCCCTATAATGCGAATGTTGTTGCGTTTAATGTTGTCCCAGAGGTCTCTTAGGCTGTCTTCATTTCTTTTCATTCTTTTTTCTTTAGTCTGTTCCGCAGCAGTGAATTCCACCATTCTGTCTTCCAGGTCACTTATCCGTTCTTCTGCCTCAGTTATTCTGCTATTGATTCCTTCTAGTGTAGTTTTCATTTCAGTTATTGTATTGGTCATCTCTGTTTGTTTGTTCTTTAATTCTTCTAGGTCTTTGTTAATCATTTCTTGCATCTTCTCAATCTTTGCCTCCATTCTTATTCCGAGGTCCTGGATCATCTTCACTATCATTATTCTGAATTCTTTTTCTGGAAGGTTGCCTATCTCCACTTCATTTAGTTGTTTTTCTGGGGTTTTTTCTTGTTCCTTCATCTGGTACATAGCCCTCTGCCTTTTCATCTTCTCTGTCTTTGTGTAACTGTGGTTTTTGGTCCACAGGCTGCAGGATTGTAGTTTTTCTTGCTTCTGTTGTCTGCCCTCTGGTGGTTGAGGCTATCTAAGAGGCTTGATGGGAGGCTCTGGTGGTGGGTAGAGCTGACTCGAATACCTTTTATGTACTTGTTCACCATCTGTATTTCTTCTTTGGGAAAATGTCTATTCAGATCCTCTGTGCATTTTTTTAAAATTTTATTTATTTATTTATTTATTTATGTATTTATGGCTGTGTTGGGTTTTCGTTTCTGTGTGAGGGCTTTCTCCAGTTGCGGCAAGCGGGGGCCGCTCTTCATTGTGGTGCGTGGGCCTCTCACTATCGCAGCCTCTCTTGTTGCGGAGCACAGGCTCCAGACACGCAGGCTCAGTAGTTGTGGCTCACGGGCCTAGTTGCTCCGCGGCATGTGAGATCTTCCCAGGCCAGGGCTCGAACCCGTGTCCCCTGCATTGGCAGGCAGATTCTCAACCACTGTGCTACCAGGGAAGCCCCAATCACATCCTGTGTTTCATTCTAGGAGTTCTAGGGTTTCAGGTCTTAACATTTAACTCTTTAATACACTTTGAGTTGTTTTTTTTTGTATGGTATAAGATAGTGGTCCAGTTGCATTCTTTTGTGGTGTTCAGTTTTCCCAACACCATTTATTGAAGAAGCTGTCCTTTCCCCATTGTATAGTCTTGGTTCCTTTGTTGTAAATTAACTGACCATATACACATGGGTTTATTTCTGGGTTCTATTCCGTTTCATTGATCTATTTGTTTTTATGCTGTTGCCATACTGTTTTGATTACTATAGCTTTGTAATATAGTTTGAAATCAGGGCGTGTGATACCGCCCAGCTTTGTTCTTGTTTCTCAAGATTGCTTTGGCTATTCAGGGACTTTCTGTTTCCATACAAATTTTATGATTGTTTATTTCTGTGAAAATGCCATTTGATAGGCATTTGATAATTTTGATAGAAAGTTGATAGGGATTGCACAGAATCTGTAGATTGCTTTGGGTAGTATGGACATTGTAACAATATTAATCCAGTTCATGAGCACCAAATATATCTTTCTATTTATTTGTGTGTTCTTCAGTTTCTTTTATAAATGTCTTACAGTTTTCAGTATACAGGTCTTTCACTTCCTTGGTCAAATTTATTCCTTAAATATTTTATTTTTCCTGATGCAGTTTTAAATGGAATTGTTTTCCTAATTTCTCTTTCTGATAGTTCACTATTAATCCATAGAAATGCAACAGATTTCTGTATACTGATTTTGTATTCTACTTTACTGAATTCATTGATTAGTTCTAACTTTTTTTGTGTGTGTCCAGTCTTTAGGATTTTCTATATATAATATGTCATCTGAAAATAGTGACAGTTTTACTCCTTCTTTCTGATCTGAATGCTTTTTATTTCTTTTTCTTGCCTAATTGTTCTGGCTAGGACTTCTAATACCATGTTGAATAAAAGTGGCAGGAATGGGCATCCCAGTCTCTTTCCTGATCTTAGAGGAAAAGCTTTCAGCTTTTCATCACTGAGTATGATGTAAGCTGTGGACTTGTTATATATATGGCCTTTATTATGTTGAGGTATGTTCCCTCTATACCTGCTTTGTTAAGAGTTTTTATCATAAGTGGATGTTGCATTTTGTCAGATGCTTTTTCTGTACCTATTGAGATGATCATGTGATTTTTATCCTTTTCTTAATGTGGTGTATCACATTGATTGATTTGTGGATGTTGTACCATCCTTGCATCCATGGGATAAATTCCACCAGATCATGGTGTATGATCCTTTTAGTATATTATTGAATTTAGTTTGCTGCTATTTTGTTGAGGATTTTTCCATTATGTTTATCAGAGATATTGGCCTGTAACTTTTTTTGTGTGTGTGGTGCCCTTGTCTGGTTTTGGTAGTAATGTAACTCTGGCCTTGTAGGATGAGTTTGGAAGTGTTTGCTCCTCTTCTGTGTTTTGGAAGAGTTTGAGGATTGGTATGTATTCTTTTTTTTTTTTTTTTTTTCCCCAGAGACAGCTAAAATCAGAGTAGAAGATCTCTGTGAGGTTCATGAGCAGGAGCTGAGTTTCTTTTTTTAAAAATATTTATTTATTGGGCTTCCCTGGTGGCGCAGTGGTTGAGAATCTGCCTGCTAATGCAGGGGACACGGGTTCGAGCCCTGGTCTGGGAAGATCCCACATGCCACGGAGCAGCTGGGCCCGTGAGCCACAATTGCTGAGCCTGCGCGTCTGGAGCCTGTGCCCCGCGACGGGAGGGGCCGCGATAGAGAAAGGCCCGCGCACCGCGATGAAGGGCGGTCCCCGCACCGCGATGAAGAGTGGCCCCCGCTTGCCGCAACTGGAGAAAGCCCTCGCACGAACCGAAGACCCAACACAGCCAAAAATAAATAAATAAATAAAATAAATAAATAAGAAAATCCTTAAAAAAAAAAAAAAAAAATATTTATTTATTTATTTATGGCTGTGTTGGGTCTTCGTTTCTGTGCGAGGGCTTTCTCTAGTTGTGGCAAGTGGGGGCCACTCTTCATCGCGGTGCGCGGGCCTCTCACTATCGCGGCCTCTCTTGTTGCGGAGCACAGGCTCCAGACGCGCAGGCTCAGTAATTGTGGTTCATGGGCCCAGCTGCTCCGTGGCATGTGGGATCTTCCCAGACCAGGGCTCGAACCCGTGTCCCCTGCATTGGCAGGCAGATTCTCAACCGCTATGCCACCAGGGAAGCCTGGTATGTATTCGTTTTCTTTTTTAAAAAAATTTATTTGGCTGTGCTGGGTCTTAGTTGCAGCACATGGGATCTTCGTTGTGCAGGCTCTTAGTTGTGGCATACGGGATCTAGTTCTCTGACCAGGGGTCGAACCCAGGCCCCCTGCCTTGGGAGCACAGAGTCTTAACCACTGGACCACCAGGGAAGTCCCTAGTATGTATTCTTTAAATATTTGGTTGAATTCACCAGAAAAGCTGACTGTGTCCCGTACTTTTGTTTGTTGAGGGGTTTTTGATTATGGATTCAATCTTCTTCCTAGTTATTGGTCTGTTCAGATTTTCTTTTTCTTCATGATTCAGCCTTGGTGTATAATTGTTAATAGTAGTCTCTTATGATCTTTCGTATTTCTGTGGTATCAGTTGTAAAATTTCTTCCTTCACTTCTGATTTTGAGTCCTCTTGTCTTTTTTTGTGTGTGTGTGAGTCTCGCTAAAGGTTTGCCAATTTTATCTTTTCAAAGAGTTTCTCTTAGTTTCATTCATCTTTTCTACAGTGTTGTCTTTTTAGTTTCTATTTATTTTCATTCTGATCTTTGTTATTTCCTTCCTTTTACTGACTTGGGTTTTCATTTGTTCTTTTTCTAGTTCCTTGAAGTGTAAAGTTACGTTCTTTTTTTAAAAAATAATTCATTTATTTTATTTTTGGCTGTGTTGGGTCTTCATTGCTGTGTGTAGGCTTTCTCTAGTTGCGGTGAGCGGGGGTTGTGGTGTGTGGGCTTCTCATTGTGGTGGCTTCTCGTTGCAGAGCACGGGCTCTAGGTGCAAGGGCTTCAGTAGTTGTGGAGCGTGGGCTCAGTAGTTGTGGCTCGAGGGCTCTAGGGCGCAGGCTCAGTAGTTGTGGCACATGGGCTTAGTTGCTCCGCGGCATGTGGGATCTTCTTGGACCAGGGATCGAACCCATATCCCCTGCATTGGCAGGCAGATTCTTAACCACTGTGCTACCAGGGAAGTCCCTAAAGTTAGGTTCTTTATTTGAGATCTTCCTTGTTTCTTGATGTGTAGGCATTTACCATTATGAACTTCCCTCTTAGAAGTGCTTTTCCTGCATCCCGTAAGTTTTGGTATGCTGTATTTCCAATTTCATTTGTCTCAGGTATTTTTTTGATTTCTCTTTTGATTTCTTTTCTGACCCATTGGTTGTTCAGTAACATGTTGTTTAATCTCCACTTATTTGTGAATTTTCCAGTTTTCTTGTAATGATTTCTAGCTTCAGACTGTTGTGGTTCGAAAAGATGCTTGATGTGATTTCAATCTTAAGTTTATTAAGGCTTGTTTTGTGGCCTAATATATGTCCTAGAGATTGTTCCATGTGCACTTGAGAAGAATGTGTATTTTCTTGCTTTTGGATGAAGTGTTCTGTATATATGTGTTAAGTCTACCCGGTCTAATGTGTAGTTTAAAGCTGATGTGTCCTTACTGATATTCTGTCTGGATGGTCTATGCATTGACGAAAATGGGGTATTAAAGTCCCATATTATTGTATTGTTGTCTGTTTCTCCCTTGAGGTCTGTTAATATTGCTTTAATTAATTTACTTTTTTAAAATTTTGGCTGTGTGGTGCAGCATGCAGTATCTTAGCATGTGGGAACCTAGTTCCCTGACCAGGGATCAAACCCATGCCCCCTGCACTGGGAGCACAGAGTCTTAACCACTGGACCACCAGGGAAGTCCCAATATTGCTTTATATATTTAGATGCTCCTATGTTCAGTGCATAAATATTTACAACTATTATATCCTCTTGTTGGATTGACCCCATTTATCATTATGTAATGCCCTTCTTTGTCTCTATTTTAAAGTCTATTTTGTCTAAGTGTAGCTACCCCAGCTTTCTTTTGGCTTCCATTTGCATGGAATATCTTTTTCCATCCTTTCATTTTCAGTCTGTGTGTGTCCTTACATCTGAAGTGAGTGTGTGTATCCTTACATCTGAGGTAGGCAGCATGTCTTTTTTTTTTTAAATCCATTCAGCCCCTTTCTGTCTTCTGATTGCAGAATTTAGTCCATTTACATTTAAAGTAATTATTGATAAATATGTACATACTGCCATTTGGTTAATTGTTTTCTGGCTGTTTTGTAATTCCTCTGTCCCTTTCTTCTCTTGCTCTGCTACTTTGTGGTTTGATGATTTTCTTTGTGGTATGCTTAGATTCTTTTCTTCTTAGATCTTTTGTGAATCTGCTATAGGTTTTTGTGATTACCATGAGGCTAGGCTTACACATAACAACTTATAACAGTCTAAGTTTAAACTCATTCTAAAGCACATTTTTACTACTCCATCCCCCACATTTTTGTTTATGTCACACTTTATACCATTTTATCTTGTATATCCCTTAATTACACCATTTTATCTTGTATATCCCTTATTATATTTTTACTACTATATCTTTTAATCTCCATACTAGTTGTATGAGTAATTAATCCATACCACCTTTACATTATATTTTTCTAAAGTGTACTATAGTTACCTCTACCAGTGAGATTTATACTTCCATATGTTTTCCTGTTAACTAATTAGTGGCCTTTATTTTCAGCTTTAAAAAGTTGCGTTCATTCTTGTAAGGCCAGTTTAACTTTTGCTTGTCTGGAAAACTCTTTAAATTCTGAATGACAGCTTTGCTGGTATTCGTGTCTGGAAGTTTTTTCTTTCAACACCTTGAATATATCATGCCACTCCCTTCTGACCTGGAAAGTTTCTGCTGAAAAACTTGCTGATAGTCTTATGGGGGGTTCCCTTGTACATAACTAGTTGTATTCTTCTGGCTTTTAAAATTCTCTTGTGTTTTTACTTTTAACAATTTAATTATAATGTGTCTTGGTGTGGGTATCTTTGGGGTTTGGTTTATTTGGAACTCTCTGGATCTGGGTCTCTGTTTCCTTCCTTAGGTCAGGGACGTTTTTATCCCTTTTCTCTCTCTTTCTTCTCTTTCGGACCCCTATAATGTAAATGTTGGTCTGCTTGATGTTATCCCGTAAGTCCCTTAAGCAGTCTTCACTTTTTTTCATTCTTTTTTCTTTTTACTGCTCCAGTGGTTTGAGTTTTACTGCTCTGTGTTCAAGTTCACTGATCCTTTTTATGCTGTCATCTAGTCTGCTGTTGAACCCCTCTAGTGTATTTTTCAGTTAAGCTATTGTATTTTTCAGCTCTGTGACTTCTTTTTCATACTTCCTTATAGTTTCTGTCTCTTTGTTGAAGTTCTGTGTTCATCCATTATTTTCTCGAGTTAAGTGAGCATCTTTATGACCATGATTTTGAACTCTTTTTAACAGGTAAACCACTTATCTCCATTTCATTAATGACTTTTTCTGAGGTTTTATCTTGTTCTTTCATTTGGAGCATATTCCTCTACTTTTTCATCTGAATTTTAGACTCTCCCTGTTGATTTCTGTGCATTAGATAAAAGAGCCACCTCTCCCAGTCTTGGAGGAGTGACCTTGTGTAGGAGATGAATCTTACCATTCAACCCTGCCTTAATCTTGGTTGTCTCTCAAACCTTTGTGATTGTCCAAACAGACTATTTTATTTTTAGTGGCTTCCAGTAGTTGCAGGTGGGCCCAGACCTGTCAGTATTCGATAGGGAAGGGTCTCAGTCACCAGCTTTTAAAGTATGTAAATATACAGTCTTGTGGGATGACTAGCAGTAAGTCCCACTGTCTAACAGAGCCAGGTGATCTAGAAGTGTCCCTTGGGCAGCAGTGACAAAAATCAGGATACCAGATGAGTATACAAGTTCCTTTCTGGAAGATACCAGAGATGTGGAGTGAGGCAAAGGGTGAACGCGCAGATGGCGTCCACTGGCCTCTGTCCCCAGAGTGTGCCAAAGCAGAAGCTGGCCCCTTAGGCTGAAGCTCCAGGAAAAGCAAATAGGCCTCTTTCACAGAAAGACTGAGGGTGTGTTTCAGTTGGCTGTCTGTGTTGTGCCCCAGGGTTGGTAGCCAGCCAAGAACTGTGTTTGTCCCCAGAGCTAGGTGATCAAAAGGTGTCCCCTGGGTGGCAGCCACAAAAGCCAGGGCGCCAGACACACATAGAAGCTACTCTCCGAGAAACACTGGTGCTCTGGAACACAGCAGAGGGACAGCACAAAGACAGTGCCTGCCCTGTGAGGTCTTTGGAGAGGCTTACAGTAGACCCTTATATGTGTGTTTAATTAGAAGCCTGCCTCTTAGGTTGCAAGCTATAACTATTTTTTAAAAACTATTTAAAAATGTTAAATATGCACATGTCATAGGGCTCAGCCCTTCCACTCCTAGGTATTTAACCAAGAGAAAGGAAGGCATATGTCCACACACTTACCCATGAGTGTTTACATCAACTTTACTTGTACTAATCTAAAACTAGAAACGACCCATTTCCATCAGTAGGTGAAGAGATAAACCATGTTGTATCTGCACAATGGAATACTAGTCAGCAATAAAAAGGAATGACCTGTTGATAGACACAGCTTCATGGATGAATGTGAAAATAATTATGCTGAGTGAAAAGCCAGACCAAACAGAAAAACCCTACATTGTATGATTCCATTTTATAAGTCTAGAAAATGTAAACTGTAGTGACAGAAAGCAGATCAGTGGTTGCTTGGGAATGGGACTAGAGGGTGAGGGAGGGATGAATTATAAAGGAGCACGAGGAAATTCTGGGGGTGACGGATATGTTTATCATTTTGAGGTCATGGTGTCTTGAGTGTACACATGTGTCAAACCTCATCAAGTTGTACATCAAATTGTATGTCAGCTATGTCTCAACAGAGCTGTAAAAAATGTAAAAAAATGAAAATTTAAGTGCAGTGGTTATGTGGGAAAGGCCGAGGGACATACGGGGGAGGAACACTTTTTTTTTCCAGTTATTTATATTCTTTTCCATTATGGTTTATCACAGGATATTGAATATAGTTCCCTGTGCTATATAGTAGGACCTCATTGTTTATCCATCCTGTATATAATACTTTTCATCTGCTAATCCCCAACTCCCAATCCTTCCCCTCCACCCACCTTTGGCAACCACAAGTCTGTTCTCTAGGTCTGTAAGTCTGTTTCGTAGATATGCTCATTTATGTCGTATTTTAGATTCCACATATAAGTGATATCATATGGTATTTGTCTTTCTCTTTCTGACTTCGCTTAGAATGAGAATCTCTAGGTCCAGCCATGTTGCTGCAAATAGCATTATTTCATTCTTTTTTATGGCTGAGTAGTATTCCACTGTATATATGTACCACATCTTTATGCATTCATCTGTCGATAGACATTTAGATTGTTTCCATGTCTTGGCTATTGTAAATAGTGCTGCTATGAACATAAGGGTGTGTGTATCTTTTCAAATTATAGTTTTGTCTGGATATATGCCCAGGAGTGGGATTGCTGGATCATATGGCAACTCTATTTCCAGTTTTTTGAGGAACCTCCACACTGTTCTCCATAGTGGCTGCACCAGTTTACATTCCCACCAACAGTGTAGGAGGGTTCCCTTTTCTCCACACCCTCTCCAGCATTTGTTATTTGTAGACTTTTTGATGATGGCCATTCTGACTGATGTGAGGTGGTACCTTGTTGTCGTTTTGATTTGCATTTCTCTAATAATTAGCAGTGATGAGCATCTTTTCATGTGCTTACGGGCCGTCTGTATTTCTTTGGAGCAGTCTGTTTAGGTCTTCTGCCCATTTTTCAATTGTGTTGTTTTTTTGTTGAGTTGTATAAGCCGTTTGTATATACTGGAAATTAAGCCGTTGTCAGTGGCATCATTGGCAAATATTTTCTCCCAGTCTGTAGGTTGTTGTTTTGTTTATGGTTTCGTTTGATTTCTGTTGCCTTGGGAGACTGACCTAAGAGAACAGTGGTACAATTTATGTCAGAGAATGTTTTTGTCTGTGTTCTCTTCTAGGAGTTTTATGGTGTCATGTCTTATATTTAAGTCTTTAAGCCATTTCGAGTTATATTTTGTGAGGGTGTGTTCTGATTTCATTCATTTGCATGCCACTGGGGAAGGAACACATTTTTTTTTTTTTTTTTAGGAACACATTTTTAATGATACTGATTGGTGCTCATATTGTTACATAAATGAGTAAATAAGAGGGCCAACCTGGAAGAGAATACAAAATGAAAGCAATTTCAAATTGCTCTCCACCACCAGCACCTCCTGTAGTTGATGTTCATAGCTGCAGCCACTTCTGCAGCACGGCTCTTCGCAAAGCTGGCTGGCTGCGGGCACCTGGCCCGGCTGCTGCACCCACTGTAGCATCTAGCACGCTGCACACAGTCCCACACTGCCAGGTAGACTGTGGGCACAGGGAAGAGATTCCAGCTTGCTCTGCCTCTCTTGCTGGTCCCGTGAGCAGAGCCTTACATTTCAGTATGTTGTAGTCTCTGAATCTCCTCTCAAATTCATCTTGGTTGTGGCCAAAACGGCACTTAATATTTTTCACACCATGGGTTATGTGTCATTAACAAAAATCTGAGACTTGGGTTGATACTTCTTACTGGCACATTCTTTAAAGGCACATGGAGCTATATTTAACATGCTTTCCACTTCCTAGATTTATTCCAGTCAAACCCAATTTCGTAGTAAAAACCCAGGAGGAATTCTTTTGAACTTCCTGAGTGACCATATTCTTGCCTCTTTGTCTTTCTGCAGATCTGAGTTGCATCCACTCTGATCACCACTCACTCACTTAGGACCTTCCAGACGCAGGACTCCAGAGTAATCAGACTCCTCAAGTGAGTAGCCCCAGCACCACCAGTCTGTGGAACCAGGGATGTTCTTGTCTAACTGAAATCACTGTGGGCATCCCTACAGTACCCTGGGTGGGGATAGGCACACTTCTCAGAGGGCACAGTCTATAAAGTGGTATGAAAGACTATATAATATTGAATGTCTTTTATAACCACCACTGTACTAATGAAAGAATATAGATGTTCAAATGTTAAATTTTAATTCCAACACCTCTTAAGCCAGTGGGATACATCTTGGAGTTTAGAATTGGCTGAGGAAGGTGAAGTTATTTAGCCACACCCAGGGTCAGGTCAGCTAAAATGCTCATTAACTTAGACGAATGAATTTTTGAGACCATGGCCTTCAAATTGCCTAGGATTGTTTCCATGGAAATGACATAGCACAGGTATTCAAATGTCACAAATATGATAGAGTTAGCTATTTTTTAAATTATAAAGGGCTAAGGTGACCATATATCCTGGCTTTTCTGTAACTGATCCAATTAAGTATCTCTTTAGTCCACAAAGGCCATGTATTGGATGTATTACCTAAAGCGATATCGTTTTTATACTTTGTAAGTATAATCTATGTACTGTCTCTATGTCTAGATTTAGGTTTAGGAAAATATGGCCATCATATAGCTGTGGAGGTAGGCAAGAAGTATATGAAAGAACATGGCCACAGAAAGGATCACAAGTTCTGATTTCTTCCTGATTACCAGGGAATACCACTCCCTTCAATAAGAGCAAGACCCTGCAAGATTGTTGTTCAGGGATTAGCTGGGCTTCTTTCTGTCTTTAACTTTTCCTAAAATAGGATGACTTTCTATTTAGTGCCTTTAAAAAAAAAAAAAAAATCACCAGAGTGCTTTTACATTGGTTTTTGCATATTGGCATCTTAGACTACTTTTCCTAACTGTTAATCGATGAAAATGATTTGTCTGTGTCCTGGAAAGAACACACTATTATAGACAATAAGCATTTCTAATACTTTCACCTTCCCATTCCACAAACACTGCAGAAGGCTGTGATGAATCAGTAGCATTTAAAGTACTGACATATACCTGTATTTTGCAGGAAAGTGACTGTAATTTCCAGTTCCTTGGTGGAGGAAAACAAAACACTCTGGTCTTGCTTCCAATGATGCAAGTGTGATTGCTGGCGTCTTCATGAGCTCCAGAGGTCACAGCACGCTACCACGGACTCTCATGGCCCCTCGGATGATTTCTGAGGGAGACATAGGAGGCATCGCTCAAATCACTTCCTCGCTCTTCCTGGGCAGAGGCAGTGTAGCCTCCAACCGGCACCTCCTCCAGGCTCGTGGCATCACCTGCATTGTTAATGCTACCATCGAGATCCCCAATTTCAACTGGCCCCAGTTTGAATATGTTAAAGTGCCTCTGGCTGACATGCCTCATGCCCCCATTGGACTATACTTTGACACCGTGGCCGACAAGATCCACAGCGTGAGCAGGAAACACGGGGCCACCTTGGTGCACTGTGCTGCAGGGGTCAGCCGCTCGGCCACGCTCTGCATCGCGTACCTGATGAAATACCACAACGTGTGCCTGCTGGAGGCGTACACCTGGGTGAAAGCCCGGAGGCCCATCATCAGGCCCAACGTGGGCTTCTGGAGGCAGCTGATAGACTACGAGCGCCAGCTCTTTGGGAAGTCGACAGTTAAAATGGTACAGACACCTTATGGCGTAGTTCCAGACGTTTACGAGAAGGAGTCCCGACACCTGATGCCTTACTGGGGGATATAAGTCACCAAAGCCTGCATCAGCAGCCCCTCGAGCAGTACCAGCATCTGCTGCACGCGTCTGCTCCCCTCTTCACCTTTCTTTCCAAATGGTTGACTTTTGGTTCTCCCTGAAGTGTTTTTTACACTGGGTGTTCATGTCTATCTTGAGAGAGAGAGGGAGGGGAGGAGCGTAAGGGGAATGCTTACACAGCTACTGACATTTTTAAAACTAACATTTTGGAATAGTGTTTATGAAAATCTTTAACTGGCTTTTAATCATTTTTAACAATTTGAACAGTTTAATAAACTGGTTCTGCTCTATTCTCAATCCCATGCCTTTTGGCATCATGGGAGGAGCTCAGTGCAAAAATCACTTTGGGCCCTGGTTAACCCTTTAGATACAAGCTTTGCCCAAGGCTGCCGACCAAACACATGCTTAGGGAACATTGATACCAGTGTCACTCTCTACTGGATCAGCCCTCTTTCCTTTCCCCCTGTTAATTATTTAGTGACTCTGTAAGTTAAAAAAAAAAGCCTTTATTATTTAGCTGTTAAGTAATTATATTGAAATCTGCTGCAAACACCCTGTTGGAATCAGTGTGCCCCAGGACTATATTAGCATTATTTTTAATAAATATATCTGCTTAACATACTGGAATTTTTACTAATAAGAATTTCAGGGTGTGTGTATGTGTGTGGATGAGGGAAAAAAGATGCTCTCCAATAACTATTAAAATATGGCTCCTGTGATAATTATGAATGCTCCTTAAACCAGACATCCCACTTGAATCATGTCAGCGTTGCCCATCCTTGCAGATGGGCAGATATTAACAAACATAATTCACAGTGTTGGAATAGTAGAAAACAGCATAGTATACACTCTAATAAAGGGTACAGTTTTCAGTTCTCTCTTGGGAACTGGAGGGCACCAAAGCAGTGAGTCCTCCATCAAAGAAACTTTTTTTGTTTTTTTTTATAAAAACAACTTTAAAAACATTTATTTTTGGCTGCGTTGGGTCTTGTTGCTGCTCGTGGGCTTTCTCTTGTGGGGGCTGCTCTTCGTTGTGGTGCACGGGCTTCTCTTGTTGCGGCACACCGGCTCTAGGCACGTGGGCTCTGGAGCACAGGCTCAGTAGTTGTGGTGCACGGGCTTAGTTGCTCCGTGGCATGTGGGACCTTCCCGGACCAAGGCTCGAACCCATGTCCCCTGCATTGGCAGGCGGATTCTTAACCACTGCACCACCAGGGAAGCCCCCAGAAACTGGTTGGGACTTGGTAGAAGTTTCTATTAGCTCTTCTCTATTCCACGCTCCTGGGAAACCACTGGGAGTTACCAGGTTGCTCCTTACTTTTATAGGGGAGCTGCTTGTCCCAGCAACGGCTTTGTTTTACTTCATTTCCTTGCTTATCTGTAGAAAAATTTCCTAGATTTTCAGTCTGTTTGGCAAGAAGCCCTACATATAATGCCAGTGGCCGCATATTTGTATACATTATATCCTCCAGATTTTACCTGGTTTGTGGCAACGGTTTCCCTCTAAAGTCCACCTTTTCTTATCTTACACAATTTGCCCACTTTTATAAACATGCACCATTACTGTCTAGAAGGAAAATTAAAATGAAATTAATAGTTTCTATGGGAAATCAGAGCAACCCATAAATGCCTCAGCAGCACATGATCAAAAATCAATCAGAAAAAACAAACTCTCGCTGGAGGCTACGGCTTCTACAGTATGAAGGCAAATTCTAGTAAGTCTGGTAGTCTCTGGATAAACGTGCAAAAATCAAATTGAATATAGTAAGAAAACACCTGGTGACAGATG